>NC_089648.1:101302854-101613763 GCF_037042795.1 Molothrus aeneus
GAGCAGACATTGAGAGCTTGTGGATAATAGAAAGAAATAGAAATGAACCATAGGTTTATGGGATTAAAGGGTACCTAAGATTCCAAAGGAGAAAGAAGAAAAGGGTTTCTTCTGAGACAGGATAGTAGAATGAAGGGTAGGGTAGAAAATCATGTTTATTATCAAATGATATTTTGTATGAATATTGGTTCAAAATTATATATACGTTTTCTTCAAACTCAGATTATCTTAAAATACTCTAGTGGATTGTAACAATTTTCTTGTATGGTGCCATTAATTATTCTTGAGAAATTCTACAAAAGTTAAAAAGCCTAAACAAACCAGGTTTTACTTCCCACTCATTATATATAACACATAACAATGTATTTCTTAAGAAAAAGATCTATTAATAGCAAAGGGCTTAAACATTTCTCAGCATGCTGTGATGGCACCAAGAATGTAGTGACACAGAAGTAGTTAGAAATATTAGAGTACACAGCATTTCTTTAAATCATCTCTTTAATTTTCAACCATGACTTCACCAAGTTTAGATTTACATAACAGAAAACAGTCAGGTAATGGTTCAAGGGATTTTTACCAACCAGGCATTCCCCATGACAAGCAATCTCTACACCTATATTTCTGGGCTGCATTCTCAATCACTTTTGGAGTAAGGCAAGTAAGGCAAAGTGCTCCTCAGGACTGGGAATGAATCCTGCCTCACCATCTGTTACTAATTTTGGAGCTAAAGACCCCATGCATTCTTAAATCACTGAGTTTAAAAAGTTGAGTATAACTGGTGTTAACCCTCTACAGTTAGAAATGTTAGTGTTAATGCCTAGATTTGGGGCAGAATGCCACTGATGACTAGATTCCTAACCATATATACCACCTGACTTGGATTTCTTTGGGGCAGAAGATGATATATTTTGTAAAGAATTGTTTCACACTGTGGTGACTGAGTACTGACATGGTCTTGAATAGTAATATATGGTAATCAGTCTTTGATGTAATACCATGAAGCAGCTAAACACTGAATCACCAGTTAAGGGTATGCTCTCAGCTGTGTCTGATATATGGTGCTATCTGATCTGTGTCCTCACGATGTGATGGCTTTAAAAGGCCATCCATTGCTTTACAAAGGTCAGCTTTTTTGGCCCAGCAATCTGATCTGTGTCCTCACGATGTGATGGCTTTAAAAGGCCATCCATTGCTTTACAAAGGTCAGCTTTTTTGGCCCAGCACTACTCTCTTCATCTTTTTGTAAGCAGCTCAACAGGACTGCTGAGACAACAGAGACAAAAGAGTAGGAGATGACAATTTCAATTTCATTTGGTGCAGAGTTCCGTAGTATGGCAACAGTACAGAGCATTGCTGTACTGAGTCCTTCATTCTAAAGTTCTCTAACTTAGTAAAAATGGAGGTATGCTTTTGGTCTGAGTAATTTCTAGGATTACCTTCGTTTTCTGCAGGATTTCCCAGGAGAAATACATCCACAAAACACTGGGCTTGCTGCACCTGAGCTGTACAGATGGTCTGCATGTACACATAAAATCAGATGGATTGACCTGCCCATATGTAGCCTACATGTCTCTGCTACTCCTCCAACTGAGCTTCCAGGCATCTGAAATTCTCAAAAAAAAAAAAAATCTCCAAAATACTCAAATTCCACCTGGACACCATTTCTGGGAGGAAAAAGAGGACATATAAGGAAAAACCTGGACATATGGCAGCTCTAGTACAATCAGAATTGTTAACTAAGAAAGCAGTCAAATAAAATAAATTATGTATTCTGTATTCTCTGCCTTGTGCTGAAAATGTTGCATACCTATCAATGTGATTTTAGGGTGATTCTTTATTTTTTATCTATTTTATCATGGAAAATAGAAAAAAAAGGACACAGATCTTCTATAGTGCATTGGGTTTGCAGTCTTATTCAATGTATATATTTTCTATAACATGAAGCTGTATTTTTCCTGTTCTTCTCAAGAATCACTATCACATGTAGTATGAATGTGTATCCACAATAATTTAAAATAGCTACAGGGGATCTGCAGCTCCTACTGCAGTCACAAAGCAAGCTCACTGAACACTTTTTCAACATCTTTATATGTGTAAAACACAGTCACTACTTTTGTTACTTTGCAGCATTAAGGTAATGACTGCTTTAAACATGGAAACACTGTGTTGTAACAGTAGTACAGATTGCATATTATGAACATGCAGTACTCAGTGCAAAGCAAATATCCCAATGGCAAGTAACTACTGAGGGTGTGCAATAGTTGCTTTTAAACTACAACATATTGCCCAATTTAAATTACTTAAACTGATTATTCTACATTCCAGGCTAATTGCCTGCAAAATTTCATTATAAAAATCACAGCTGTTTCCTTGTGCATGTGTGCATGGGATTTTGTTCGTTTGGTTTGGTTTATTCATTTGAGAAAAGAGAAATATGTGTCTGAAACAAATCTTTTTTTCTGTGTTCAGGGCAACATTTATTATAAATGTTTAACACAGAATCAGTTTAAGCCTATTAGGCCTTGGTGCCTAAGCTTCCATGCACGCCTAAAGATACATATGGCTTCAAAGCATATTGACTTAATCTGGGCATAATTTATATTAAAAAATGGACAATGCTAATCCTTATTTGCATATAAAAAGCCACAGACATCTTCAGATATGAATCAGAAAATCCACTTGGCATCAGTGGAAGTACATGATCTAAAACTAGCATATGGTCAACAGTTTGTGGAAAACAAGTGTTCTGGTTTCACACCTTTCTTAAAACACACACATAAAGATAATGTGTTGTACTTTCACTGAGTGCAAAATGGAATACATATCATTATGAAGTAATTTTTTATATTCTTTATTTTGGTCTGTATCTCTATTCAGAAAGATTGTGTTTTAACTGAGCATTTAGCAAGATTAATAAGTAATGTTTTGCATAGAATAAACCACTGATAAAGAGATAAGGAGCTAAATTTACCAGATCAAAATATGACTGATGCCTTAAAAAGTCTACCTCTTTTACCTTTATAGGCAAGAGTAAAAGCTGCTGCCTTACAAGAATACCATGATCTGCAATAGTAACAATAGTGATTGTGGTACGTGAGCAAGATAAGACTAGGAGTCGTGCCTTATATAGAAATTACATCCAATCAATTAATTGCTGACTTCTGTGCCATCTCTCCAACTGCAGGCAGTGTCAGCTCTCTCCATAAAAGGCTGAGAGTATTCCCACTGTAACTATAACTACTACTCTCACCCACTGACTGGAGAGGGTTTTCTGGTAGACACTATTTAGTGACTTTTCAAAAACACCTGCGTGACTCAGAAGTTCGAAAGTGGCTTAGACACTTAGGAAAGTCAATAGAAATTATGCACCTCAGGGCCAGATTTTTAAAGGCTACTATCTTCCATTGATTACAGGAATTAGGAACCTAAATACCTTTACAAATCTGGCACAAGAGGCTAAATCACATTTGAAAGTCAATAGGAATTAGACTTCTAAGTGCCTAAATCAAATGAAAAAAAGACGTGTTTTAGGAGTGAGACTCTTTATAATTGTATTCCCGCTAGTGTAACTGCAAATTATGGGTTCAATTATTCCACTTAGGCACAGCTCAGAGGAAGAAAGTGGTATGAAGTTGCAATACCCCAGAGGAAAGCAACCGTTCCTAAACTCTTTCAGGAGATGCAGAATACTGCTTCATGAATTTTAGGCTTGTGAGAAAAAGAAATGATGGTTTTAGTTTAGGCTGTTTTCCTTAAACAATCAAGATAAGGACTAATGATACTACAGGTCTTTATTTCTATTCATATTATGTTGTAATTTTAAATTATATTGTCTATTGTTTCCTACAGTTCTGAAAACTGATATGATACTTAACAAAAATAAAACAAGACCCAAACAAGGTATGTTTGAGTCCAAAAGCTTACAGTATAGGGACCAAATTACATCATTATTTGAATGCTCACATGTGTGCTCCAGTGATGTAAATCAGTAGGATTAAGAAGTAAAATTTTACTTAAGTACTCATTGTGAACAAATGTAGCAAAATATTACTGTGAGTAAATAGAGACAAATAATATCTAAAACAAGAGAACATAGAAGTGATCCAAAGAAAGGGAAATAGCAATAAGAAGATAAAAATATGTTTTCTAATGCCTTGAAAGACAAATAACTGTATAATGGTGACACAGAATTATTTTGTTTATAATTTTATCATAATTGCATAGGAGAGATAACCTACCACTGCCAATAGGGCAGCGATTATATGCAAAGGTCATCTCTCTTCACATTAATCAAGGAGTTAACATTGATTGAGATGACTCAAGAAAATCCTAGAATGAGAAGGGGGTAATTGTTCAGAGAAAGGAAGAAAATAAATAGGAAATATCATGTATTTAAAAAATTAATAATGAGACTCCAAAATGAAAACTACAAAAATTTTTAACATTACCTCATTTGGGAAAAAAAAAAGTACCATTTGTGCTATCAGTGTCAGATGCAATAATGTAAATATTTTTGAATTCCTCATTTGGAAGACTAATAATGGGAACTGAGGATGACATATGAAGAAAATGATGTAAAGGAGGACTATAAAATCACATACCGTATAGCAAAATCAAAATAGGGACTGTTATACACCAAGTCTCACCATGCACAAGTTAGGAGCAACACAATGAAATGAACAATTAGCAAGTATAAAGTAAAGTAAATGAAGATAAACTGTTTTTCACACAAAATATTTTTACATTCCATTAATTTTGATGCATGCAGTTGTAGAGCTGAAGTATAAGGTTGGTCAAAATGAAGAAGACAACTGGGAATTTTAATGCTGTTAGCACAGAGGTTAAGTCTGAAAATTTCTAACTTCAGTGACCTCTAGAATCTGGGTAACAGATAAAGGAGGAATCCTATTATTACATTCTTCCCTTAACATATATTAGCTTCTGGTGCTCCTCTTGTTTTTTTTCTTGTGAACAAATTCATACTTTGCTAAAATGTCTTTTCCTGAAACCTGAGCTGGGGAAGACGAATAGGGAGAGAAAACCCACTCTGGAGCAAGCAGAAGGATTGTGGGAGAAATAATAAACAGGGAAGGGAGGAAGGTAACAATTTAATGGCCACAAACATAAGAGCAGGGAAACAGCAGGAGACACCAAGCCGAGTGCCCCAAAAGCACTCATCATTTCTTGAAAGTGTCATCCAAGGACAGGTGGGCACTGCCTGCTGCTGTGATATATGGAAATGTGATAGGACAAGTTAGAGTGTCTGCAGTTGCCCCTTGTTCCTGTGCATATTTTCCTCATTCCAGGAATGACCAGGGCCAACAGGAACGTAATGAGTTGCTAAGGCATGGTGGATCCTCAAGAATCACAGATATAAAGAAAAAGAAATGGAGAAAAGAATCATCAAATAAAGGGGTTCTTGAGGAAGTGGAAGAGCAACTGCAGGTGGTGTTCATGATATACCTGCTTGCCTGGGTGTGCCTCTTGCTCCAAGAATCACTAAGAATTGCTCCATGTCCATGAACACAGCCACATGTGGACAAATTTCCAATAACTCACCAGTCAAATGTGGACTGTGCTGCTCCACAGTCATAGTTTATCAACTTGATAATTACAGAACCTATTGATTAGTCTAGATGGAGCGCAAATGCAAGGAAAAAGAATGAAAGAAGTGCCGGTGTGTGAGGAGTTGTTTTCACAGGGCGGTTAAGGCCTGGGGTCGTAGGGGCCCACACATATCCATGGTCTATAGTCCAGTTGGTCGCCCACCTTGCTGACACCCTTCCTCCATACACCAAGAGGAACTCTACCACCTACATACCTGTAGTGAAGGGCTCAGCAAGATTCTCCTTTTTGACAGCAACAGACAGTAGAGTTACTACATAGAACCTAGGGGTCCTATTTGCATATTTTTTTTGGAAATGATAATGTTGGTTAGACATTCCAGGTTTAGTCTAAGCCTGGAAATCCTTATTTTTGCTTGAGTTTCTCATCCTTTTATACAATAAGTCCTACTCCCTTTGTAGCCAGTGTAGAGAGAGACACCTCCAAATAGTGATTTATTTAATTCTGGAAATGGCTTTCTCTCATGCTAGGGTGATTAACCTAGATGTCTGGAAAATATTGTATAGCAGGAAGCAATTCATATATATTGACTATTGAGGGAAAAATTTCTTTTTGCCTGACTTGGTGCTGATCTGATATAAGGGTGGATAGCTTTCATAATATCAGATCTAACTGTTAGATTGTAATCATAAAAATAAGTTTTCTTCAGCATTTGGTATAAAGAAACATTTAGAACCCTTTCAGGCTCATTTTTTTGTAGGGTATGGAACAATAAACAATTTAAATTTTATTTGTACTGCTCTATTAATACAATAAAGCCACCCTCTGAGAATTTCCAGTATTGAAACACTTCCACAGCAAGTGCTTCATTTCCCATACAAAATAAATCAGAAGTCATATAATGCTGCAACAGAGCCCTGTCAATACCAGTTAAGAATACAAGGGGATTTATGAGGTGACAGCCTTCTGATTCCTCAACACAAGGTAACTCAAATTGCTCCAACGTTTCATTTAAAATCAGTGACCCTTGAAGTTTACTCCTTAAATATTATAAAAAACTTGCTGCTAATTATCAGGGCCATTACTGTCAACAAATCATGACTTAGAAAACTGAACCTCTGGCTGTCTACTATCCTATTCATATATAGAAGATTTATTGTTGCAATTCAGATCCTGTCAAACCCTTTCATCTGTAAAATGACAGGTGTGATTTACGCATGTCACTTATCTATTAAGTTCAGTGAATTTCCAGGGCTGAATTCTTCATATTTTTTTAACAAGAAAAAGTAATTTCAAATATTTTTTTCCAGTGAAATGAGCTCTCCATATTAATTGAGAAAACATTGCTTGTGGATCGCACAGTTCTAAATAGAAAAGTAATTAGTGTTTGAAAATCATATGGCTTTAGTTCTTGTCATTTTGAATACTTAATTGAGTGTTGATCTTGCAAATATTTGTGTATATGAGTACTACAGCTAAGGTTAACAATGCATCTACAGCTTGGTAGATTGTATCTTTTTGTGATTTATCCCAGCATTTCCTTCTGTTGATTAGGGGATACATAAAATAAGAAAAAGGATAGTTTGTAAAATCAATTGCTTTTAGTTGCTGCTCATTAAATGATCTCAAGTTATAATCAGTGATGAGAGGACTTTTTCCTTTCATAAAGCTTTAAGAGAAGATTTGTAAATTTCTAAATGGTCATGTATCACTGAAGAGCTAAACTGCTCCTTACAATTAATCTCTTATGTTGCTTGTAATTATATTTTTCTTTCCATTATTATTTTGCTTTTCTACATAAGGTAAACTAGATTTCAAATGGTGTGGTAGAACTAATTACTCCTATCTGTTAGTCTATGTTATGCAAGACTGCCATTGTATTCAGTTTATGCTAATATTTCTGTCAACTTGCTTTTATCTCCTTCTCCTATATCATGGCCTTTAAATACTATAAGCTATTGATGGTTTCTGATTACAATAAACAAGAGTCATAAAAAATTCTAATGGAGTACAAGGATTTTTCATGTACATGTTTATTCACTTAGTAAATTGAGCTTTTCCATGGCTTTGGAAAATGGATCTAAAAAAAAAATCATTCTTTATTTTCTAAGAAATTAAAAAATAAAACCTGTCTTGAAAGAAATGGAATCCCTTTCCTCCTCATAGAATCACTACATTACCACATTGGATTAGGGACTATATCCAAGAGGTAAAATTTGCTAACCTTAAAGGAAAACATCCCTTCCTTTTGTTCTTGAAATAGTTCATTTGTTTTAATAGAAGTTCAATAACCTTCCTACCTTGCATGAAACAGACTTCCAAAAGTATGTAG
Organism: Molothrus aeneus; assembly: GCF_037042795.1. NCBI lineage: Eukaryota > Metazoa > Chordata > Aves > Passeriformes > Icteridae > Molothrus > Molothrus aeneus. The sequence continues at coordinate 101,310,752 of NC_089648.1, forward strand.
TATTTATACATGCAATTCCCTTTAGTACTAATTAAAACACATAATTATGTGTGCAGGATTTTCCCATGTGCCACCTGGTGAATTGTCTCTGATAGCAAGTTTCCAGTCTAGGGAGAATGTTGTATGCAGAGGACAGCATGGAAAAAAAACCAAAATAACAGAGAAAATGTAATGAAGCTATTAGGAAAAAAAAAGTGAATGAGCTTTTCTGGTTAAAGAGGAGAAAGTATAGTGGGGTATGTCGTGGTTTTGGGAAGTATTCACTAAGCATTTAAAGACAACAATAATGACTCTTGATTCACAGTGTCATTAGTTTCTGCTGGGTAACTATCAGTGAACCCTTGACAGCTCCACGCTACTGACAGATAAATACCCATTTCTTTTCACTTCTCACTCAGCAACTGCACCCAGCTATGGCATTCACCAGATTCTTCTAGAGCCAGATCTAGTACACAAAGTCTGCAGAAAATGATCTCAAATAAGAAATGCAGAAAGGTACAATCAAAGAAAGAAAACAAACAAACACAGAGAAAAGCAGTAAAGGAAGGAGGGAAAGAGAAAGAAAAAAACAGAATGAGAAAGGGAAGGAATGGGTACTGAGAATATAATTTCCTTTGCTGACTAGAGAGAGATCTAAGCAATTGATTAGTAGTAGATAACTAATTGGTAGACAGCTAAAAAAAAAACAAGAGACAAATTTCAGTCTTAGTCAAATAGTCTTCAAACAGATGTAAGATAAAAGAAGTGAGCTTATGTCAATTTTTTTGTATTGCAATAGACTACATGACCATTTGTTCTTGAACTGCTTGTTCTGTATAGCAAGATAAAGAGATGTATATTTGCAATGGGCCACATAGCCCTGTAGAAAGATAAGACACAGGCACACTGTTTGAATCCTTCTGCACATCCTGACTCAAAGTATCTTTGTCAGCTGACAACATTGGACTCAGCTTTCTTATGGAAAAATATTTTTGCACGCTAGGCATTGTCAGCACTCCTCCTCTGCTACACTCTCCTTCTTCTCCTTCTTCTCCTTCTTCTCCTTCTTCTCCTTCTTCTCCTTCTTCTCCTTCTTCTCCTTCTTCTCTTTCTTCTCCTTCTTCTCCTTCTTCTCCTTCTCCTCCTTCTCCTTCTCCTTCTCCTTCTCCTCCTTCTCCTTCTCCTTCTCCTTCTCCTCCTTCTCCTTCTCCTTCTCCTTCTCCTCCTTCTCCTTCTCCTTCTCCTTCTCCTTCTCCTTCTCCTTCTCCTCCTTCTCCTTCTCCTTCTCCTTCTCCTCCTTCTCCTTCTCCTTCTCCTTCTCCTTCTCCTTCTCCTCCTTCTTCTCCTCCTTCTCCTCCTTCTCCTTCTTCTCCTTCTTCTCCTCCTTCTCCTCCTTCTCCTTCTTCTCCTTCTTCTCCTTCTTCTCCTCCTTCTCCTTCTCCTCCTTCTCCTTCTTCTCCTCCTTCTCCTCCTTCTCCTCCTTCTCCTCCTTCTCCTTCTTCTCCTTCTTCTCCTTCTTCTCCTTCTTCTCCTTCTTCTCCTTCTTCTCCTTCTTCTCCTTCTTCTCCTTCTCCTTCTTCTCCTTCTCCTTCTCCTTCTCCTTCTCCTTCTCCTTCTCCTTCTCCTTCTCCTTCTCCTTCTTCTCCTTCTCCTTCTCCTTCTCCTCCTTCTCCTTCTCCTTCTTCTCCTTCTCCTTCTCCTTCTCCTTCTCCTTCTCCTCCTTCTCCTTCTCCTTCTCCTTCTCCTTCTCCTTCTCCTTCTCCTTCTCCTTCTCCTTCTCCTTCTCCTTCTCCTTCTCCTTCTCCTTCTCCTTCTCCTTCTCCTTCTCCTTCTCCTTCTCCTTCTCCTTCTCCTTCTCCTTCTTCTCCTTCTCCTCCTTCTCCTTCTCCTTCTTCTCCTTCTCCTTCTCCTTCTCCTTCTCCTTCTCCTTCTCCTTCTCCTTCTCCTTCTCCTTCTCCTTCTCCTTCTCCTTCTCCTTCTCCTTCTCCTTCTCCTTCTCCTTCTCCTCCTTCTCCTTCTCCTTCTCCTTCTCCTTCTCCTTCTCCTTCTCCTTCTCCTTCTTCTCCTTCTCCTTCTCCTTCTCCTTCTTCTCCTTCTTCTCCTTCTTCTCCTTCTTCTCCTTCTTCTCCTTCTTTGATGATGATGATTATTATCATTATTATTTTGCAATGCTCTGGATTGCTCTGCTCTGTTACACCTTTTACCCTGTTGATGTAAAGCCTTTCTCTACACCTTGTGGCTCAAAAGCACTTACAGAACACCAGTTAATGCACTTCCTCCAGAGATACTTCCAGTAGCAATGAGATTCACAGTTAGTTCTGTTTCTGGCCTTTCTGCCAGGAACGGCTGCGGATTCTTCACAAAAGACAGATATCTGGCTTATGGTCCCAGGATTTCCAAACTATGTAGAAAAGGAATAATCTTCCTATTAACCCAACATAATGTGCCTATTTTGTTACACTGATTGGTGTTTCCTTGATTCAACTGAAAGTTATTTTCATTGCCAACTTGAAGTCAAAGCTTTACAAAATATCCATGATCAAGTTTCTATTTTAATCCTCAAATTTAATCCTATAACATTATGTTTATTTCTGGTTAATATGCAAGGATAGTTGAGTCATGTAGTATTTACAGAATTAATTTATTTAATGTTTATTAAATCTGCATATTTTACTGTTTTTAAAACTCATCCACTTGAGAGTTTCTTGCAAATTTGATTAAATTGTTGCTTAGGAAAAGGGCTTCAATTATTCTCCTTTTTCTCTGCACTTTTTTGAGGAGTCACTGGAACTGAAAATAGTACTCTAAAGTGCACTGATGTACTGCTAAGCAGTGCAGCATAATTGCCTAGCTTGTTTAACATGACATTCCTAATAATGCAACCCAGATAGCATTTATGGTATTTGAAATATGTCATGTTGTTGACTCATTTAATTCATCATCTCCTAAAGTACCTAGATCTTTTTCTCTATCTGCAAAGTTACTGATTTATATATTTTATATGTATACGTTTAGTGTTTTTTTCTTATCAGAGACAGTTGGCCTAATCTCATTGGATTCTGTATTCCTTTTCAGGAACTATATCTTATTTATCATTGTTACAGTTGTTTTTTATTATTGGCAGGACAAACATATAATCCCTGGTCATGGTTACCAGAGTTCTGCAATTTAAAAAAAAAAGATGAGGTAGACACAGGCTCAGCCTTTTACATCTGTCTTGTACCACCATGATATTTTAAATATTTTCAGCCTTGTATTCATCTGCAAATGCAATTAACATATTCCCAACTTTAGTCTCCAAGTCTCCATTATTGAAAATATTGAATGATACTGAAGCCAGAATGGATCCCTGAGAGACCCAACTTAATATCTTCCGCCAAACTGATGTTGAGTCATTAATATTAGAATGGAAGAATAATTCATCCCGACTAATTTATTGGATGAGCCTTATTTTTTCATCTTCTTCTTGCTAGCAAACAGTAAACATTAATTGAAATGAAAAATCTAGTTTTCATTAAAAACCTACTGTAGAATTCTGTGATTACCACTTTTCTCTTGAAGTAGAAGAAATTGCACAGTAATGTATGCTTTAAACTGTGTACAGTGATATCACTATTTAGGATCTCTATACACAGAAGAGTCACAGAGCAAGAATCAAGCATGGAAATAATATTTGCTCTTCATTAATTCCTATTATGGATGTACACAATGATTTCTCTGCCAGGAACCAGCTACTCCCTGTTCAAGATGGTATGGCTACTACAGACAATGTTTTTCAAAGTTCTCACTAATACTGTCTGTACTAGTGGATTATACGTGCATTAGAGCACTTTTTAGGTGCTGATGCCAACTGGCATGATGCTGCTCACCTCTCTGGTAGCCAACTCTCCTAGCTCCACTTCAGGGTATAGCATATAAGATGTTTATTGGGAATGAGCTAGCCTGTGTAAGCTCTATCTCCAGGCATGGTCTGGGCCGTGCTAGTTGGCATGAGCCAGGTTAGTGCCAAGGAACATTCAAGTATTTATTCACATAGACAGTTGTGTTCCAGCATCTGGAAATGTTCCCAGACATGACTGAATTTAATGTGAGAGGTACAGTTTAAAAGTCTATACTGAATGTTTGTGTGGCAGGTTGATCTGTTTTAAATTCATATCCCATTGTGCTGTTAATTATTTCTCTTATATTCTCTGTCTCTGTGCAGATACATGTAGTAACTACTTGGAACTGTTTCCCAGCACAGCTTTCAACATTGGTTTTATCTTGAATCTTTTTCCTTGAGGAAAATCAGATCATTCAGTAGCGAATGACTCTCTGTTTTTCAGCACATTTTGTTGCCTTTTCTGTTGAGGTCTTTTACTGGGACTGGAGGTGAAAGCAGTCAGCTACTGTTAAAAGCATAGAAAAACCAAGTAAATAACCAATATTTTCTGCTGAATCTTGAAAGCAATTACATATCTCTTGCACTAAAGAAGCAGAGTGCTGTTAGTGATTCATGGGAGTGTCCAAACCTGTAACACCTTCAGTGTTTATCCTCACAATACTGAAAAGGCTGGTTCCTTCTTAATTTTCATGGTATTTCATATTTTAACTTGGTCAACCTGGTGTTTTCATCCTATAAACTATGACAGATTCAAGCATATTAAAATCATGTTTCAGTATCTCCATCCATGCATGTCATCTTGAACTTCAGTTTAGTTTGCATCTTTAATACTGTGCAATTTAATGTTTTAAGAACTTTCCATAACTCATAGCAGTAAGTTATGGAAATGCAAAGATGCAAATGAAGCAAAATTTAGCAAATGAAACAAAATGAAGCAAAATTCACACACACACACACACACACACACACACACACACACACACACACACACACAAAAAGCTCCTTATCTTGCATATCTTATTTGATGATTGTTCTTTAGTAGCAGACTCCTCCTTACAAAAAAAAAAAAAAGAAAAAAAAAGAGATGAAAGATGAAGATGGGATTTTAAAAAAAAGAGTTTTGAAGGAAAAGGATATTCAACAAATAATGGAAACAGTATAGCTTTATTTCATTTGAGCTTTGTTCCATAACTTTTATCCTTTCTTCTTGCCACAGACACTGTTTCCCTCCTCCTCAACATAATTTAGATGTTTTATTAATACTTGCTCTAGGTAGTTTTATGGTGTTTTTGTGAGGATTTCTTGCCAATATACAATTGCTGAATGACCAGATGTCTGATTCCTCTCAAAGGAGGTAAAGGGATAAATTGTGTTTGCTTTTCTCTCAGGAGAGTCAATAATTTTGAGGTCTTTTCTGTATCCTGATTCCAATTATCATATGAACTTTGAAAAAGTTAAATTCTTTATTAAATTGGTTGAAACTGGGAAGTGACTTCAGAAGTTATTTGTAAGACAGACAGCATAGTAGCTCAAGCCTTACTGCAGAAGAAGTAAGAAGAAACCAGACTAAAATAATACATCTGGAATAGATATCAGAACTTCTGCTTATATATTCTTCTTGTATTTTTATAGATTTCAGCAAAATTCAGTTCATACAGTTCAATAATTTTCAATTATTCAACCTTAAATTTCTCAGTTTTATGTGATGTGACATACAAATCTTATTATATGATTCTTTTAATGTTTTTCAGGATGTTTTACATTATTGGATCTTGACCACGAAATATTTATGTCAAATGGCTCTAAGCCAAAAATGTGCCTTTTGTTTAATAAAAATGCACTATGAATGGTTTAAAAGATGTCTGTGTTAAATGATGAATAAAACACTGAATGTTCCTTTCTACGGCCAAGTTGCTGTCTAGCTTGAGGTGCTAACAAAGAGTAAATTTTGTGGTCTCTGCTAAGCTTGGAACTGGAAACACTAGAGAAATTGCATGTTCAAGGGGTTTCAGAGCAGGACATAGAAAATGGCTTAGTATGTAAATGAAGTAATAAGAGGAAAAGGTCCAAAGAATATTCAGGGTGACCAAGGACATTGACCCTCAGGATGATTAAATTAAGGTTACTGTGCTATCCTGGTGCTCTGTGCCTTACCCTTTTTCCTGGGGGTGCATTCCCCATGGATAGGACAGCTGGCTCTGTGTGAGGCAGCTCATGAATGGCATCATTTTAGAGCTGGCCTTTTGCCTTACTATGGCAGTGGTAAGCTGTTCAAGAAATAGCCTTCAAGTTGGTCCAGTCTTCCCAGCTGCAAGTGGCCACGTCAGCAAGAAGCAAGGTGAATAATGGCAGGAAATAGCTGCTTCAGCCAAACAAGTTCAATCTACTTGTGCTCATATGTCAGTGTCAAGATGGAGTGAGGTGAGAGTCAAGGTAAAATTTAAGGTGAAATGTTAAGCAGCTTTCACTCTAGGTTTTACCTCACATGAATTTTGGGAGTGCAAGCCACTTAACCACAAAAAATTCTTTTTTTAAGCTCCCCTGCTTAAATTTTCCTGTTAAAAAATTACAAAGTGCTAGGTCCTGCCAGCTGTAGGGACAAACCTCTTCACATCTCAGAGTTCTTCTATCACAGAAGTAATTTCTGAGGCAGTGGGACTTCTTCAGCAAGCGATGAATATTCATTTACACAATTCTTTCTGAGATAAGACGTTTATATATATTTGTCTAGCAGTGATGTTTGTTTACTTGGCAAAATTTTGGTAGTAGGGGTCTACAGGAGTGGCTTCTCTGAGAAGATGACAGAAGCTTTCCTTATGTCTGACAGAGCCAATGACATCTGGCTCCAAGATGGACCAGCTGTCAGGTAAGGCTGAGCCCTCAGAGATGGCGGTAGCACCACTGAGATAACCTATTTAAGAAGGGGAAAAAGTTACTGTGGCAGAGCAAATCTCAGCCAAAGAGAGGAGTGAGACCATGTGAGAGAAACAGCTCTGCAGACGCCAAGGTCAGTGAAAAAGGAGGAGGAGGAGGAGGTGCTCAAGAAACCCAAGTTTATAGATTTCAGGCTAGTATTACACTCTTAAAACTGTATGAGTCCAAACAGAAAGGGAAGAAGATTCTAGCTTGATTTCTTCTTGACTCCTACACATGCATTGTAAACTTTCTATACATAAAACATGATAGATCATGAAAATAAGATCCAACCAGAAGATCCATAGCTTAAGGTTTTAAAATCTGGAACTCTACAGATTTGGGTTAAACACACACACACACACACACACACACACACACACACAGACACATATATACATATTATAACACCACACTTAAACAACTGACCAATGTTTTCTCAGCTCGGAACTGTCCAGTGCATGTGAGACAGATATTCAGCCAGCAGGAGAAGGCAGGGGGTAAGAAGAATGAAACACATGTCATTCCTTTTTGTCTTGAAGCATGCTTCCTCTCCAAAGTCTGCTTCAGCTGGAGGCCAGGGCAAAAAGCTGGGTGGCAACCAGGGTGTAGCTGGGAAAACCATCTCTCTGTGCTTCTATTAGGTGAGAGGGAAAAGACAAATCTTTTCAGAGTGGGACAAAAGAAATGAGAGACATGCAAGCTCAGACATGGAATATATAGGAAACTCTTTCCAGAGCAGGAAATACAGAGATATTTGAAGGGATAAGGTTGATAGGAGAGAAAGAGACAACTAAAGAGTACCTGAGCTTTAACAAGTTGGCTACTGACATCAGTCTTTCCAGCAGAGATTCATAGTCTTCACTGCCCACCTTATTTTTCTGTTGGGATCTTTTCACAACAGTGTCCAAATCTCGTTGGAGTTACCTATTCTCACCTGATTTCTTTGTAACTATTTGTAGCTAAGGTGTTCTGATAAGAGTGGTTTCTGAAGGACTTGTAGCTTGGCCAGCTGTCCTCTATTTCGTGCCAGAGAAGAACTGATTGCCTCAAATCTTTCCAGATCTCATTTCTGAAGCTGTAGTTGAAATGCAAAAGGAACTAGAGTGAGGCTTGAAGCTCCTGGATACCTTTTCATATTATATGTAAACAGGAAAAGTTGTTTTCTGTCAAAAACTCAGATAAAGATGATTGCATGATCCACATCCTACTAAACCCTCCAGTGTTATCTTTCTGAAAACTTATTTATCACAGGAACAGTAGGGAGCTCTGGCTCAATGTAAGATTTTATAGCACTTGAAAGGACACTTAATCAGAGACTCATTTGTAATTTAATTTTATTATACCTAAAGATACTATAAATACAAATTTAGGGACTGAGACTGCAAGTCTTTATTCATGCAAATAGCCCCATTGCACTCAGAAAGACTATTTCTGTGATTACAGAATGAGCTCTTAGGTTATTGGGAAGCTACACAGCTGTTAATCAGACAATATAATTTTCATAATAGTTATTCAGAAAAGGGATCTATAGCCGTGTCAAGAGGGAATGAAAGAATGTTGAAATGGAAGGTATGTATGAGAAAAATTGCAATCACATTATAAAAACATTTATTATATTACAGTCTATAAATAAACTCTGGTGTATGCCATTTGTCCTTCACATGCAAATCTACCTTAGAATTTATTTTTATTTTTTAAAAAAGAATTCATATTCAGATTCAAACAGTCTACTTCTGTTTAATCATCTATGAGAGGAATTCTCTTAATTTTGTCCAGGATGTAGAAATTATTTTCAGTTCTTGCCTGTCAGTAAAACTAGGTCTGTGTTAAAAAGTTACTGTTGCACCAGTGACAATCTTTGTATCTGGCATGATTGCACAGCCAGATTTGATAACTGGCACAATTACAGTAGCAGAGGCTGTTCTGGTATAGACAGTACTCAGATATGTAGCTTGTAGATAAGTGTTCTGTAAGTGGTGTCTTTAGCACAGTGGGTGAATTGGTTGTGATGTTTCAATAATTCCTTTTTCTACACATTAAAAAGAATTGTTTCCTTTACCACAATTTGATCTTTTAATATGGAATACATTCAAGACTAGAATGTATATTAATTTTATTTATTTTTAGCTGTACAGAAGCTAGATACATGTACCAAACCACTTATACTGGGAAACTACAGAAGATGGAAGGTGGGTCTTACCACTGGCATGCACTTGCAGGATCTCAGAAGGGTTTGGGTTGGAAGGAAACCCACAAGGATCATCCAGTCCAGCTCATAAATGAACAGCATGTACAGGGATCAAACTCACAACCTTGGTGTTATTAGCATCATGCTCCAACCAACTGAGCTAATCTCAGGCTTATGTGTCCAGCTCCCAGACAATATCTGTGCACTGCTGGGGGACAGCCTAAGGCAGGTATCATTCCAATAAAGGTTTAGGTGCAGCTCCCCTGCTTTGGCAGACAAATGGTTGTATGTTATTGAATGGAGGACTCAAACCCATGCCCTGCTGATTTGGCTCAGGCCACAAAAAAGTCCTTGTCTTTTTTTACTAATATGCATGTCGTCTTAGCCTCCTCACCCAGTGCCTCTCTCATCTCAATAGAAAGACATAGGCATTGCCAGTAGGTTCAAGCTGACTTAATATCTTAATTAGAATGATTACATTACCCATGGACTTCAGAAGGATCTGTATTGATTAAGTTAGAGCAGATGTTACCTTAGTCAAAGCTCAGTGAGCTAAATCTTAGGCTGAATCCCTCATGGAGGCAACTGTGAAGGAAGAGCATTTTCCAGCTGAAATCACAGTAGCAGCAGCCTGGAAACTGCAGAATGAATGTGAAAAAAGGGCCAAAGGCATTCATGCTACAGTGTGCTGCAGAGACACTGAAAGGTTTCATGGGAAGCTGTGAGGTATTTGAAATCTGAGAGATAATAAAGAGGCTTGGAGGAAATAAAAATAAGTAGCTATATATGTGTAGATAATTGTATATTATTAGGACACTCTCTTAAAGAGTAAGTAGTCTAGTTAAAATATGATTTGGGAATATTTTTATGAGCTTTTACCAGCAACTCACTTGCACTGTTTTTAGACATGAATGTGCTAGCTGAGGTATAGCTTTTTAAAAAGTAAAATCATTTCAGTCTCTTGTCATTTTGCAGTGTTTGAAGTGGACAGTTGTGTGACTGTAAAAGGTGGAAATGTTAATTTTTCTGACGGGATTTTGAACTTACTTCTTACTTCTAAATGCCCCAAATATGAGAAAACTGAGAATAGAACCCAACAGATCAAATTCTTCTGCACTGTGTTGTCTTTAATATATCCATGACTCCAACACCACAAGCCCTCATCCAGAGGACTCCCACAACATGTGATTCCTGTTCTTTATATGCTCTCTCTAGGGCTATTCCTTTCTGTATCCATATTTCATATGTCAGACTTAAAGGACAGACTTCTCAAATCACCTGACAACAGTGAATGACTGCTATGTAAGCATACAGCTTGTAATTCATGCAAAAGCGTCTTTGTGGTGACAGCAAATCTTTATGTGTCCTTCCTGAAGGAGCGTTGTTGACATGGAACCATCAAGATTTGTGGATGAGTCTGTGTGCAGTGATTGACAAAGTGCTTGTGCTGCTATTAGTAAATGTAGCTCCTCAATGGCTGCACAGGTACTATCAGAAATGCATTAATTCCCTGACATATTGCTGTCCTCTCTTAAAGCTATGACGTGCCTGACAGGAGGGCAACTGAGCTCTTTCCTCCCCAAACAATACAGTTAAGAGTTGTTCCTCACAAACATTACTCAACCATGAGCTAAGGGCAGCAAGAGGGCATCTTGCACAATGTGGAAAGTGATCATAGTGTCTTGGATTCACCACAGAACTTGTGCACCTTGGATAGGAGTCCAAAGATGTACAGTGCTTGATATCCATGTATTTAACTGAGAAAAGGAGCCTTCAGCCTGCTCTGAAGGCTGTGAACCCACAGGGCACCCTATTAATCCAAGAGGCAACTTCTTACACAAGATACTTATCTGAAGGAGTCTGTAGCAGTCACAGTACTGTATCTTCATAGAAGCTGAAAAGAATCTGCAATCCTTTAACAATGTTTCATAGTAAGAAAAATTAGGAAGTGTAAGAGTTCTACACAAACTATCCATGTACTCAGCAGAAATTAAGATGGCAGATACTCTGTTGGAACACCTGAATTAACTCCTTCGAGCTATAAGGACTTGTTCATAACTGATTGATGCATTTAACATAATTATGAATTACTAGGGCTTTTAACCAATGGTTGGAAGCAAATGCACACCATGTGCATTTACACTAGAAAGTAGACAGTATTTAAACAGTGGCAGTGGCAGAATAATAAATCAATCGAGTTACTGCTGGATGAACTTCTCAATTTTCTAGTAGATGCTGCATGACTGAATTTTCAAAGCAAGGCTTTTTTTTTTTTTAACTATGATTCAGAAGTTACTGAGCTTTTATAGCCAAATAGCAGGTTTCTTGTATTTTTCTGTAGGTTGCTATATATAGATTTATGTTTCTGCAAATACTATATATGGTCTGAAAATCATCTTTAAACTGCCTGATTTAGCCTTGCTGACTGCTAGCACTTTTTAAACTACAGTTACTACCTGCTGTTTTAGTTCTAAAATTAATTCATAGAAGATGCCTGTCTTAAGGCCAGTTTGCAAAATCTCAATTATTCTTTATGGTATCATAATCTGGGAATATCAGTGCTGAGGACAGGAAGATTAAAATAAAGTTCAAGAGCATATTCAGAGAGCAGTTTTCAAATAGCCTTCTTTCCAAGAAAACTCGATCCTAATTAATGATACCTTTGTATAAATATTAACAAAATTTCTTATCCCTGAGCTGATGGGTTTGATCCACTTGAAAGATAGATGGACAACTATGAAAAGGATGTCTGAACATACAGAACATAAAAGGCTTTCTAGAGACTTTGAAAATGGATCAGCTGGAAAGCAAATTAATTTGGACAAGTGAATGGAGGATCCTGATGGTCACAATGTATGGAAAATTAGATGGACATTCTTTAGGGTGAAGGAGCTACTTTCATTCTTGAAGAGTTCACATGCAGAATCAGTGCAAAGTAGCCATGTTGTAAACAGGAATAAAAATTCTCTCTTTTTTTTCAGTCTGCAGCTCAAACTCTGTTTACTTCCTAAGGAATATTTTAAATGTAATTACTTTTTGTTCTCAGAGATCTTGTGGGTTTTTTAAAGAATGCTGTGGTAGGAATAATTTCATGTAAATATTCTCAAAAAAATATAGAGAAAAATAAATCTTAGGAGAAGTAATGAAATTTTAAAAAATATTGTTAGTTTCTTATTTTTGGCTTCAGGTCAGGGCTATAAGTGAAGGTGTGAATTACATCGTTGACAGATGAGAACCTAAAAGACAAATGTGGGTGGTTACAAGACCAAGCTCATGATGGCAAAAATAGTTTCATGACTAGTATCTTGAGTGCCTGTACAACAGTGGGTGGACAGACACACACCATTCCAGATCCACCATTACATCATGCAGATCAGCTAACTATGTTTTCCATTTGTTTGGGTTTGAGATCTAAGCATTTCTTTCTGAAATATGAAGCCTCCTTCTAAAAATCTGTACATATGTTTATCAGCTTCACGCTGAAGAGTCTAAATCCTGCCATCATTTGATGTTCTGAACACCCACTATAATTTATATTTTAAAAAGATTATTATACTTTATTTGTGGTTTTCTATGTATTTTATGCCAGAACTGTAAGAAAATATTCCCACACATAAATAAAAGAAACTTCACTGATATAATAACACATAGGGTATGCATATGAATCTTTCTATAAATTATAGTAACTCAAAGCACTTTACAAATGCCAATTAAGCCTTGTAGAGCATATCAGAAATTTGCAACTTACCACCTCATTTTACAGATATGAAGATGGGCAGTTGTGACTCATGAGCTATGAGCATTTAAATGCAGTAGCTCGGGATGCTCACCAGTGATTTGTCCTGGTACACAATCAGCAGTGAATACAAACAAGGAGTGCTGTGACCATGGGATCGATGCCTCTGCTTCTGCCTGATGCCTGCAGGAAATGGCAGCAGCAGAAACACACGGGTGCACGTGGGTGAGGGCTGGGGGAAGCTAGAGGAACCTCCAGTAGATCAACTCTAATGGGTAATTGAAGTACTGGGACTGTTTTTCATATCACGTAAGATACCCACCCCACTTAATTGTGCCCCAGGCTGTCAATACAAATAATTCTATCTCTTTCTCCCAATTCAGGGTGAAATCCAGATTTTATGAAGATCATTTTCTCATTCCTTGATCACACCATCTTCCTGAGGGCAATACAAATTTCAGTTGTATTGACCTGAAACAGACAAAAGTAGCATATTAATAATTAACTTAGATTCTAGGACAATGATGACCACAACTGCTAGGTTTTCAGATCAGGAGTTTCATCATAACACTCAGTAGCAAGTGTGTTGTCATATACTTTGGCACTATTGATTTTGTACTCTGAAGCATATTTTAATTTACTTGTTTTAGGGAATTGTATGTCATGCATTACTAGTGAGCATGAGCATGAAATGGTAGGAAAAGACATATAGTCTTTTAATTTTATGTTTTTGTTGTTGTTTTGGTTTTTTTTCTGAAAAGGAAAACAATTTTTGGAGTATAAAGGTTCTCTGAAGATTATTCCAGCATGACAAATATTTATACTGGTGGTATAATTTTGTGTACTGAGAAAACAGGTTCACCAAAGCAGTTAATCTCTAACTATTTTGTTAGTGACATTGGGCAAGTAACTAAGAAAATTCAGACATTAAAGCAAAAACCCTTTTAAAGAATCACATAAAGTGATTGTACAGTGCTAGAACTGCCTAAGTGAAGAAGCAACAGGAAAACAAAATCCGAGAAAGAGTTTTGTATTAGAAATCAGAGATTACTTTCTTTAGAACAAAGTAGTTCAGGTTTAAATCAAAATTATGGTTTTGTCAGTACTTTATCATTTTGTTTATGGTCATTTTCTGACCATTTCTCCTAATTTTGTATTCTGTTTACATATTTAGATAGGTGAAAAATATTTCTTGTCCTAAACTTCTGAGCAGCATTGTTTTTTGACAGAGAACAGATGGGTTCTTCAGTTTTCACTTCCTTCTTTCACTGAGGTATTATGACCTAAATTAACTAATATTTCTAAGGCAGTATAGGATAATTTCAGCAGAGTTATTTAGCTAGCACAGAAATAACACTGGATCTGGATCCATCACATTTGCTGAAGTTCAGAACAATGTGGTGGGTGTGATGAGCACAGTTTGTGACTAGCAACAGTGCTGAGCATTTCCAAAGGACAATTTATCCTCCATATCTCAGAGACCAAATTTAGGACAGCATGTGTCATAAGATTACCTCCTCATTTCAACCTACTTCTTATCATTTATTGTAGGAGTAATACATGAAAATATCTTAGAGTAGCCTGAATTTCTCAATAGCTAATGTTAGATGAGAGAATATGATGCTATGGTCTAAATCTGCATCTTTAGAGTGATTTTAATGGAGCATCACAGAACTGTAGAATCCAAGGACTTCATATAAGAGGAGAAAAAGTTTAAATGAAAAATTTAAATTCACTTGGAAATTGCCAGTTACAGCTAAACAGAAACTTAAAGGAAGATAAAAATGCTTTGAATCAGTACATTAGCATAAGAGGAATTGATCAGTTAGCCATCAGGTTAGAAAGCTACTAGGAAAAACACCACTGAGAACACCAGAAATGTCATTGTCATTTGTACTCTCTACTCTCATTTAAGTTAAACTGTTGGACATGACTTATAATTGGCACCAATCAGATAAGGGTCAATTTATATTAGGAAAAATTTAAAATCTTTAATATCTTAGAAAAACTAGAGATTTAATTGACTTTGCCTTTAGGGAATTAGCTGAAATAATTTCAGACTTGTAAATAGCTATGTTCAGTAAAGGAAGGACAACTGAATCATCATGAAACTGGATTGTGTAATAGTGACTACATGATTAGTAGTGACTAATCTCAGGTAGTAAGATGAAATGTATACACCAAACTTCAGGCTTTAGAATAAAAATCAAAGAATCTATTTGTAATTATTTAGAAGGCAATAAGGCAGTAAGTAACAGCCAACACAGATTTGTTAAGAACAATCATGTTGAATCAATACAATTTCCAGCTATTCCTTGGGGAAGACACGTAAGTGAAAGATGTAGTTTTTCTTGGTTGTTAAACAGTTTTGAGTGACATCATAATCATAATCAAAGTAGCTTAAATATGGTATAGATAAAACTATTTACATTGGATGGACAGAATACTAGAAAAGAAAGTATAGTTTTGTGCAGTTTCCTATCAAATAATTCAAGGAAATAGGTTGGGTAGGTATCTGTTCTGAGTCTGATACCACTTCTTTTTTAACAATAATTGAGAGTATATCTATTTAATGATAACAAGCTGAAAAAGATATAAGTACTTTGGAGAGCAGGGATATAATTCAAAATGACCAAGACAAGCTTCATAAATGTTTGAAAAATAGGAAAAAACTTATTAAGAAAGAGAACAAGGTACTACATTTAATAACAATAATCAGCACCTGCAACATGTGGAATGATTGTCCACATAGTTCTACAGAATACAGTCTGGGAGATAATTTAATTCTTTAACAGATCATCAGTCAATAGTGTCACATATTTGTAAACCCCAGTATTTTTCTCACAGAAAAATGTTGGGATTTAGAAAACAGAAACATTTCTTTTTATTTCTCTACAGAAATGGGCAACTCAGGTATATAAAATAAAATAATCCTTTCCATGTCCCAAATGGTCTTAATTAGGCATGATCCAGAAAACCGTGAAAATTATCAGAAGCTTAGAAAAGACTTGATACAGTAAGGAATAATCATAAATCTTGCAACAGACAAATAAGCATAAAATTGCCTAAGAAAGTCTCCAGTTGTCTGTACCCATAGGGATTGAAAGGTGAAAAACGTATTTAAGTAGCAAGAGGATTTTAGTTACATCTTCCCATTTAAAGTCATTGAACCCAATAAACTTTCACTTACCAAATTTATTCTTTAATATTAATTTTATTTGTGTGTATGAAAACTTTTTAATACCTCCAATTGAAAGTTTAGTTATATTTTTTACATGAAGAAATAATGTCTATCTTATTGTCAGATAAAGAGTCCTGTAATGGGCATTAGTTACCCCTTGATAACAAAGTTTATATTTTCTTCTTCTTAAATAAGGTTCAACCAAAAATTCCATTAAGAAGACTTGCTTTTTAGACTTAAATAAAAGGTGAGCATATGCAAAAATGTTAATTCCTGTTATCATTCTCATTCTTCCTTTAAAATGAGTCAAAATTTAGAAGTGTAAAACTTCATATATACAACAATTTGATTAAAAATTGAATAAATATTGCAACTTGTTTTTAATGAATGAATGAATGAATGGTCTTTAAAGTTTATACATTTTAGAATATATTGATTACCTTAATTGTTTTAAATACTGAAAATTTTACAACACAGTTTTACTATAGGTCCAGTAAAATAAAAAAAAAATTCAATCTATTAATTTTTAATGCTAAAGAGTGTCTGATTTGAATCAAACTGAAACTGAAATATTAAATATCTGAATTTGTATGATATTGCCAAGCTAAGTGATAAATTAATGTAACTTCAACTTTAGGGCAAGACCACATGACTGAATTATCTTCCTTGTAAATTGAAAACAATTCAGGTCCTTTATACACCTCTTTTATTACTTGTTCCTCAAGATGCAACCTTTCAGATATCCCTCTTCTCATTGAAAAGTAGATTCCCTCTTTTTCTTTTAAAAAACCTATTCAATAAACAGAAGGATTTGATTCTTAGAGGGACCTTGGCAATAAATTCCTTGTTAGTTTGCTTACAGTTTACTTTTCTGATTAAATCTCCTTGAACAAACTGCAAGCACACTCTTAACATGGGCTGTTAATTCAGAATGCAAATCATTTCCACATTTGTAATCTTTGCCTCATACTTCTACCTCCTTCAGAAAAATTTCCATTCATTTCTGTATGGGGGATTTTTTTACAATTATTAAGCTAAATGATGGTTTCTGTCACAACTAGTTGTAACACCTTGCCTATTTAAACACATTTTTCTTCATTTTATGAAGAGGGGCCAATTAGGCAAGATTTTGTGCCTCAGAGCTTTTCTGGATCTAATCCCATGTGAATGTTAATGATTTATAAAATATTATATTGTCTTGCACACAGAAGGCCTGCAGAAGGCTTAAGCTGTCCAAAGATTTAGACAGGTTTAAGTGGTTTAGGTACTGCTTTTTTTACAGGAGTCCTTTGCCTCACTTGGATGTATAGAGATGTACTTTAAGTCGTGATGTTTAAGATGTGAGTCACAGATCGACTCTTACCTTTGAAGTATGGAGTTATTAGACTGTGAGCTCCTCAAAAAGAGGAAAAGAACAAAATTTATAGAACACTTGTACCTGAAATTAGATCTGTTCATCTAATGCATCCTTCAATAATTTATTTTGCAAAAAATGGTGAAGTTCATCAGATAATCTAATCTGCAATGAATAACTCAATTACCTTGACATGACATTACATGCAGCTCCTTTCTATAGTAAGGCTACAGGAGAAAAAAATGCATAACTACCCACTTGCCTGATCTGCAGGAAAGAATGAATTTTGAATTTTGCCTTCAGGAAAGGCGGTTACATGTCTGGAACAATTGCTCTGCACATCAGAGTAATAAAGTTTTCAGATGATTTCATCCCATTTGACTTCTGCATACTACTACAGTAAAGACAACTTCTCTGATGAGAAAGCTGACACCTCTCATCACTAGTGGGCGTCTAACTCAGCAGCAGAAACAGATGGAGTCAGGGAAATCACAGCATCTGTCACATAGACAGCTATGAAATGCATAAACACTTACTGTGAAGGTGAAAATTGGCAGATTAGTCTTCTGGTTGTAGTATAAAACCATGAGGTCTGGGCTCCAAAACTAGCTCCTGGATGGATCATCCTCACAGGTAAAAGTCACCAGTTTTCACACCTACACGTGAATTCATCCTGCTTCTGGCTGGGACAAGCACAAGACAGCCAATTAGCTGTGCTGAGAGTAGGGAGCTACTGGAGAAGTGGGCAGATAATGCTGACAAGTCTAAAGAACAGCAGGGGAGGTGGTCTGGTGAGTTGGAAGATGGAGACAGTTCAGAAAGCACATTTTTTGGAAATTGCCAACACTAAGGGCTTTTGGTCATGCTATTGTTCATGACATTTCTAGGCTTTTCCAGGAGCAAGAGATGTTGGGAAGGGAGCAGACACTGTAGGATTCATATCACAGTGGACCACATGGCAGGAAAAAATGATGCCTGCATCTGGCTTGAAGTGCACAAACATTCTGCCAAGACCTGTGAATGAGATATCTGTCAAACAAGATATGAGTCTGTTTGTAAAAGGCTCCTGATGCATACTATTTCATAAGCTGACAAAACTCATGAATTTCAGTGTTTTGATGCACTGGGATATAATACTTTCTACTGAACATGGGCAGGTAATAGTGGAAAAAAAAAAAAACAATTAAAAGGTGACAGAATTGATAGAAGTCCCCAAATTCAGTGAGAGGAATTGTGAGATGAGAAAAAAAATAAAAAAATCCCAAAACCACACCCAAACCAACAAAGCAACAATAACAGAAATAAAACCAAAAAAACCCAAAACACCCAGCTGCCCTTTTCCCCCAAAAAAAGAAATATATTACAAGGATGTTTGAAATCACAACCACTTCAAGGCCTTGTCTGCAAATAAGCCGAGCTCTACAGGAAAAAGTCACTCAGTTTGGCTGAGGTGAGAGAATTAACTTTCAGGTGCCCCCACTAGTAAGCCAGATATAAAAACTGGAGAATGACTAGGGATTCAGCTGAGTCATTTCACTTAGGTAATGGGCAACCTAGTTGCTTGAGAAGTCAAAGGAAACTGGGAACTTGATGATAAGTTAAAACAAAATTTAACTGTCATGTGCTATACATAATCAAAATTTCTTTATAATTTTTGATGTTTGTATATCATTCACTGTCTTTGAAAAGTAGTACCTTTCTTGTAAAGAGCAAGGGTAGTGAAACCAGTGTGGTTTTTGTTATGGCAGAACCTACAATGCCCATTTTTACAGCCAGCTGTCATGTTGTGAGGTTTTGAATGTGGTATGATAAAAACCGTAAGTATTTAATAGCCCTTTGTCACTCCATCCCACAAGTCAAAAATGGCTTTCAGCTGTGTGTACAGCAGCATAAACCTTTCTACCTATTTGCTACATCGAAAAAAAAAAAAGGAAAATAAAATACTTCAAAAAGAAAAATCAGAAAGAACTTGGTGAATTTTTGAATTTTCTTTTCTCTGCTTTAAACTCTTGGAAAAATTGGAACTGTAGTATTTATAGAAAATTCAGGGTAAAAAAGTGAGGAATGAAATAGTTGACAGTCACTACCACACTCTCTAGTTATTCCTCA
The DNA here is from genome assembly GCF_037042795.1 of Molothrus aeneus. Taxonomy (NCBI): domain Eukaryota; kingdom Metazoa; phylum Chordata; class Aves; order Passeriformes; family Icteridae; genus Molothrus; species Molothrus aeneus. Next base: position 101,330,098 of record NC_089648.1, read on the forward strand.
CGGAATTATCTGAGGTATTAACTCCATGTAAAATGGGAAATGGGAATCATTGGCCTTCTCCTAAGATTCCATAATGTTGGAACTGTGAAATAATTGAGTTTACAGCTTGTCGGCATTCAATCTTGCACTCTATCAATCACTATTTAGTCTCTTTTTAAGTAATATTTCTGTATTTCTCATATTTTTATTTCTGTAAGCTGTGACTGAGGGTAGGTGTACACCAGTGAAGTAACCCAAATTAGGGAATCTCAAGGAAGAAGATTGGAGAAAAACCTCAAGGCAGCAATGCACAAATGAAGGACTATTCTGCAAGGAGATTACCTTGCCTCTGAATTGAATCCCCTTGCAGGGGAATGAAACAAAGTTTCTTGTTTTAAGGCAGATTTATCTCAGCTCCTTAGTCTTCATTATGTAACTGGAACTGCTTCTTTAAATTATCTGGGATTTCTCCATACCTTCCTATTTGTATGCTTATGCCCTTATTTTACAAATTATATTTCTCTTCCCAAAGAGATCTTGTTATTTAATTAGTAATTTTGTATCCACTTCTAAAATGTCAGTCTGAAGCTACATAAAAGGTAATTCTCTGTACTTAGTATTAAACTATGCTTGTACAAAATATGTTATCAATATTTATTGTGAATGTTATTTCTGAATTAATGATAGTATGAAAATCATCACTTTTTGCTTCTAGAAAATTAGACTTTTACTCAAAATACATATATTCTGGTCATTTATTCTCCACTCACAAATATAATGGGATACAGAGGTGAAGCCTCCATTACATGAAATCAGAATTATGCTTTGTTTAGATGATCTTTCTAGACTGAAAGATCATTACATCTAAGTAATACTTATTGTCCTTTACAGCATTTTGATAATTAACTGTTGATGAAAAATTGTGTGAAACCTGAACCACCCGAAATATTGACTGCTAAAAGAGCTGATACAGTTTTCTTGGAACAAGTATCCTCTGCTTGTAAGCCTGCCAGAACCTGAAATAATTAAGTAGAAATATAGTGCCTTCACTAAAAGATGAACTATAATTGAGTAAAGATCTGTTAGGAGATGCTAAAAATATTGATATAGCTTTACATTTAAACTTGACAATTTCTTTCCTGATGTCTAAAAATTGTGAAAGCTGCGTAAGACCTGTCACATATAAGAACTGTTACTGAGCATTGTGGCTGTCCTACAGCAACTCTTACCCAATGAGTTCTGCTTTCTACTAGGTAGAATCACTTAGTGTACCTTGCAATGCACTCGGTGGAAATATGGCAGGTTAAATCCAGCAGAAGGGGGGTTAAGAGAGGATATTTTCTGTTAATGAACTGTATGATCTTCCTTCTGATCCATCATGTCTTCTGATTTTGCAATTGAGTGCTAAAAGCACCTTGTCCGGTTTTTGACTGAAATAAAATTTTTCTTCTTCCTAATAGCTGATGCAGTGCCATGTTTGGAATTTAATATGAAAATAAGGTTATGATAATTCTCTGATATTTTAGTGGTTGCTAAGTATTGCTTACTCTAAATCAAGGACTTTCCAGCATCTCATGCTTTGCCAGTGAGGAACTGCACAAGAAGCTGAAGAGAACATGGCCAGGACAGCTGACCCAAACTGGCCAAAGGGATATTCTGTACCACAGAAAGTCTTGCCCAGTATAAACTGTGTAGAGGTGGCTGGGAGGGACCAATTGCTGCTCAGGGAAGGGCAGGGTATTGGTCAGTGGTTGGTGAATAATTGTGTCATCATCATTTTCCTGACTTGGGTTAATACTTCATCATCTTCATCATCATCTTCATCCTCATCCTCATCCTCATCATCATCATTGTCATGATGATGATGATGATGTTATAATTAGTAGTTTATATTTGACTTAGTTTCAACATTTCAACTATTCTCATCTAAACCCATGAGTTCAACTTTTCTTCTGATTCTCCCCCCATGAGGTGGGGAAAGGGGAAAGTGTGAGTAAGTGGTTGCATGGAATGCAATTGCTGGCTGGTGCGAAACCACAAAACATTGTAATTATCTAGAGACTCTTGTGCCTTCACATTCCTCTTTTGAACTTCTGTATTAGTTGTTAAGTCCAGTTCTCTTTTTGTAACAGCATACTCAAAGGTGACAGAATGTGGAAAAGTTCCCCAGGCTAGTCAAGCTAAGAATGTGCAGCCAGGTATCTGCAATAAAATTTGACTCTGAGTCATTTGGCACACTGAAAACAAGTTAACTTCTAAAATACCCCCAAGTCCTTAATTGTTGCCCCCAGTCCCTTTGGCAGAAACACAGAATGGCTGAGTCAGTAAGGGAGATTTGGAGAACACTGGAGACCATCTTCTTTCCTGGGCAAAGGAATCCTTTCCTAACCATTCAATAATCTCTCTAAACTCATGGTGCCTCCTCATATGATCTGAGATTTTTGGCATTAGTTTTTTTGGATATAGTGGAAGCTTCATTCCTGTAAATGCATACTTATTGTTGCTTATGCCTCATTGAGGCCAGAGACTAAAAAGAGTGATGAAATGTGTATCAGAGCCCATTTGAGAAGACCAGGTCCTTTAGAACAATTTATGGTTTTTTGGGAGTGGTTGGCATCTTCTGTATAATGTGCTGGAAAGGAAACTAAACATTTAAGATGTATGCTCTTTTATTCATTAGAAAATTTATTACAATAGTTAAAATACTTAAATTATCAGAAACAAAATTAAAATTATTAGCAATTTTCTCAAGTTTTAATCTGACTGGTAAGATTTTATATTTACATTAGAAATATCACCTCTTCCTCTTTCCTTGTTCTAGCCCAATTTGAGATTTTTCTCTGAGTTGGAGAGCATTGCTGGGTTGCATACATTTTCCCAGTTGAATGACAGTAAGCAGAGCACAGTGAATAACACTCTTCCATTTCATTGTCAATATGTCTGTGTCAGAATGATTTGAAAATGAAACAGAATTTCGAAAGATAAAAATTTTTCCACTTCCATTCAGAGCAAATGTAAAACTTTTATAATTAGTTAATTCCATATTCTAGTAATATACTTTATTTAAAAAAAATGAAACCCAAAAAAAACAACAAAGCAAAACCAAATAAAAAAGAAACCCCTAACCCTAAAAAGGAAAATATTTCCCTATTCTTATTTTTAATTAGGACTACTGGTTTTGTATTTGAACAAACAAAATAGACTATTTTGTGTCTAGGTAGGAGCTAAAATGCTATATCAGGAAATTGCCACTGTCAGTCTGCCTAATTCTCATGCTCTTTCCCAGAACACTGATTACTGGACATTACTTGAAACAGCTTTCTGAGTTACATACCCTTCCCATTTGACCAGCTTAGCAATTATTGATTCCTATTTATTTTCTGTTAATATGAGATTTTTGCGCCTACCTAGAATGCTATGCAGCCTTCAGACTATTTGCTGAAGGAAATTATATTATTGCAAATGTGTTTAGGATGACAATATATGTATTTTAAGCTGGTGATACTTTTCACATATAGCTCTTGCTAACAGAGCAGAAATTAACAGAGAGAAGATAAGCCAATTTGTAAACCTCACCCTCATGCATGTGAGCCATTACTCACATGAATGATCACAGAGTTTTCACTCTCACTGCATCAGAGAATTGCTTGTGAAAACTCATTAGTTTGCAATCAGAAGACAGGGGCACAGGGTAAACTTGTGCTATAAGCATACCCTTGGTGTGAGATTCATCATATGCCAATATATGGAAATCCTCGTGCAATCTTACCTCAGTACAGAATTATTTTCAGATGGCATTTAACACAATGAAGAGTCTGTTTGACGTACTTGAGGCATTAAGGATCATATTGTAATTCCAGCTGAGTATTTCTGTGAATCTCTAAACATATGGCTCTGTGGTTGTGTTGGAAATTTTCAAGAAATGTGGAGGTGTGTATTTGAAGTTGGAAGCTGACCCATAACACTGTGTAGTACAGTAAAACAGTTCTCTGTGTTTTTCAGTAATGTGCTTTCAGATGAAAATTTCAGATGAATACCTTTTTCTTTCTGCACTGGCTAACTGATTAGAAAATGTGTCTCAGAAAAAAATTTTTCAGCTGGATATCTGTTTACCCCCTCTCCCTTCAAATCCTCTTTTAATGACACCCACAAGGACATTTGTTGAAGAAAATGTAGCACACGTTTTTCCTTTTTGAGGGTTGGGGGTGGGAAATACAGTTCATTTCAACAAATATATTTTTCCTCCTCTAAATCTCAGGAAGTGTGATCTCAAATGGCTCCAAAACAGACATTTTGTGCTGGGGTGAAGGTCAAAAGAATGCAAGTGAGCAGGGGAAATAAGGAGGGACAGGATATTTCTGGATAAGCCAAGAGAACAGTGCCTGCTAAATGTGATAGATCTATGGGAAATCAAGTTCTGATTGTAGGATATCTGTGAAAGGATTAGTTCCCATCCTTCCTTTACTCCTGGCAGGAGAAACTCAAGAGCTTTGCTGCTAATGGCTTCTCCAGCATTTAACTTGAGTGACTCTCCCTCGGCTCACTCCTCCTTCAAGCTGACAGCCTCTCAACCTGCTCAGTACCAGCCATGCTGCATTCATGAGGAAACACTCCTGGGGCCTTGTAACCTGCTATGTAAGCTCCCTTCCTATTCCTGCTGTTCTCAGGGCCTCACTGCTTCCTTCTCTGTTCCTACATTTCCCTCCAAGCAACACAGCAGAAAGAGCTTTTGACTAATATCATTAAAGCTATTGAAATAACAAAGAGAAATTCAAATAGAAGTAGGCAAATCACAGTGAAAATGGCTCTTCTCCCTTCAAGACCGTGTGCTATTTTTATTAATAGGCATAGCATATTTTGTCTAGAACCAGTGATGATATTCAAATAGAAAAAAATAAGCTTACCCAGATAAAAAGAAAAGGACATACATTTATTAATAAGAAATCATTGGTTACTTTAAATTAGTGCTGTCTCAGAGGAGGTCAACTTAGAGTCACACAACAACTACTTTAGTCTCTGTCCTGGAAACAGCTTGGTACCCCTCATACTGCACTGTAATGCCAGAACTTCTTTTCTTCCAGTATGCTAAAAAAGGACTTTTTAACTTCATGAATCATTCACGTTACAGAGCAATTATTAATGTAAATCAGTTCATAATCTTCTGTACTTACACTAAGTCAGAAAGGTATATTTAATTTTTCCTCTGACCTCTTCCGTTCTCTCCTCTTGCAGAGTTCAGTCTTAAAGCACATCCTGCTCATTTGGATCTTCTTTCTGTTTCTTGGCCTTTAGCATTCAAATAGTTTTCCCCTGAGCTTTCCCCTTTCAGGGTGCCCTAGGAATGCCCTGCATTTTAGTTGTAAGCTCACTTAACATTCTTATTATAGCTGTTGTCTTAAAATATTTTTTGCCAAATTGATCTGGACTACTTCCAAATTAGTTCCTGTCATTTTCATGCACTGATGCTGCTGTCTGAAATGCCTCTAACGGCATCTTGCAACTCATACTCCTTTTTTCACTTTGTCCTCCCTGCTGGTTTTCAACATTCTTGCTTAGTCTTTTCTTACACTGTCCGTATTTTAACTCATTTGTCTTTTGGCTGAATGTCTATAAAAATTTCTTTATTATTTGTTTCTGCAGACTATGTTCTTCATTATGCATTACATTCTCCAAACATCCTACACATTGCCAGTTTTTTTGGGGTTTTTTGGGGATGGGGGCAGGGTAATCTCAAGTAATGCTAATGTTAAGAAAGGACTTCCCATTTTTATCCCAATATTTGTAGTTCACATTTTTGGCTTATCGTGTCTCATCTGCTGTTCAAGATTGCATCGATTTAATTGTATGGATTTAATTTCTAAATCTATGTTCTTCTGCTGTAGCAGTTTCCTGTTCTTATTGACATCCACACTATCACTCTGCAGCTGGTACCTACAACAGCAGGACTGTTTGGTCTCCTGTCTCTCTCTTATCCATGATCCATGCTTGTAGGTTTTGCCAGCCAAATTATCACAAAATATGTGGAAAAAAATTGCACACCTTGCAAAACTGTACAATTCATATATTCATAAGATGAGTAAAATAGCCAAAATGACTATGAAGTGAAGCAAAGTTCTGGTCTGTGTTTTCTGGATATGCTTGTCAGAATAGTAGTACTGTTATGTATTTACTAGCAAATTTGGTATTGACATGCATTTTGTGTTAGTATTCCTAAGTCTGATATTTTGTTTCATGTTCCCCCAGTCCAGAAGTTCTTGTTCAGGCTATCATCTCCCATGTAGAGCTCTCTTATTGGTTCCTGCAAAATTATAGTTTTCCATGGTTGTTCTGTTTTCAATGTTATTCTTCAGATTTTGCTTCTGTTGAACCAAAATTCAATAATGTTATTGAAAGTTTTTATTTAGTGGACTGGTGTACTGAAAACTATGACAGATAAAAAAGTCAATTCAACTCAAAGCAGTAATGCAACACAGAATTGCTATTGTTCCATCCTCCCATGCTTTATGTGGTCTCTATCTTGTCTCCCTTGCCAACCACCACGTATAAAATTAGTCTAAGAAAAAACATACAAACTCAACAACACACACAAGAAAAGGACATTACAAGGCAGAAGAATCTCAAAAACAAAAAAGATTAATGGGGCAAATGCTGTGGAGGAGATCAAGCTGTTTTTACAAGCTCATCAACCAACCTCAAGTTCAAAGGCCGCTGCTTCTGTAACTATCCTCATAGGGGTGTTGGTCACCAAACAAACACTCCAGTAAGACTTCTTTAGTGTAAATAGCAAAAGTCTGAGAAAATCTGAGGATGAATAGTTCCTCTGCTCAGTAAGTGGCACATTCTTCTTCCTGAGAAATTTGCTCAAAGAATTAAGTTGTCTTAAAAGATGCTAGAAAATGTCCTTCACAATCTGATTTGGGGGATTTTTTCATGATTTCTGCAATTGAACTAGCACAAATAAAAATCAAATTTAATAGTAATTATTGTGAACCAGATTTACTAGATATTGAAAAAAATCTCACATAAAGTTGCATTGTTGTGCATTTATTTGTTACTTTCTTTTATCAGAGGTAATAAATAACATTCTTTCTATAAAAAAAAAGCAATCCTGACACCTTGCTACTTTTGATTTGTAGGAATAGAATGCATATGTTACATAAGAAACATCCAGTGAAAAACACGCAGTGAAAAGATTCCCAACTATTTCATTATGTCCAAAATAAAAGTCAGGTTCAGAGAAACTTTCTTGAGATGGAGAAATATCTAAATTCAGGTAATACTTGTATAACTGTAAATTCTATTTGCAGAGTAGAACTCTGATGTATGAACTAGGTATTTATATTACTTCATAGGTTTACTTTTGAGATGAGGTAACCTAATGTCAAATGCTTCACCACAGGATGCAAGGGCTACGACTATGTCAATAAATTAACAGATCCAGGCACTTCAGTGCTATCCTGGGAACATCAGTTCTGCCTAAAAACATGGCATGCTCCTTGGATCACTTTATGCTACACACCAACAAACACTGGCAATGCTTGACCACTTTCAGAAAATGACTAAAGAAAAGCATTTTATGATAGTGAAAAAAATTAGTGACAGTGCTTCCACTGTATTTACGTGTTGTAAATTTTAGAGCTTCATCTGCTGGTGGTATCTGGGAGAAGAACCTTTATCCCAAATAAATGGCAAAATGCTTTGCTTCTGGAGTGAGATCATCTCCTTAAGATCTACACAGCCAGTGGGAATTCAAAAGAATCACAGATGTAGCATTTAGGTGATGTAAAATGTCCCTAGTTAGGGAAACAAAAGTCAGATGAATGCACCCATGCAACCTTCCCTTTGCTCTCCTCTGGAGAAGACATCTAAAAGAAAATGCCTAATCTCTACTAACTCACATGAATCCATCCATGAAAAAAATGTAAACCTGTGCTAAGCCGCATCGGATGACTGAGACACCAGACTACAGAGGGAAGAAGAATATCTTCTTAATCAGGGCTAAGGATTGCATGAAAAACAACGTGGTATGCACAAACATCTTTTACTGAAAAGGTTCATTAAACTTGATATATCCAAAAGCTGATGTATTCTATAGTCACCCTTTAAATAAATATAAGTTATTGCATTCTAATTTTGTGACTGTCTGAATTTTATGCTATTAACTATTTTATGTCACAAAGTAATATAGGTAGAATGTAAAAATTTCTTCAATTGAAATCTTGAGAGGCCAGATGTGTTTTTAGCTGGCCTTTTTAGTGGAAGGACACTTCAGGAACCTGTTCCACTGTGCGTATCTTTTTGTCTCTTTCCAGAAACATTTAATGAAAAGTCCAGCTGTCAGTTGGAAATCATAGTATCAGTTGAAATGGTAACTGAATTTGAGATGAGACTAAAGTCTCAGAAACATTAAATTTACAGCTAAAAGTAAGAAGCAGAAAGGAGAAAAAATATGTTGGGGATGAAGCAAAATATGGAAAAATTCAAGCTTTGAGGAAAAAGGAAAAAAATTCCTGATTTTATTGACTGGTGAAGAATCAGATGACAACCAGAATTCTGCAGCTTTCCAACTTGAAGTATCTAAACTTTAAACCTACATAATCATACTTGTAGAAATGTAATACCCTTGCACCTTGTTCTCACTCCCTCTTTTGTAGTGTGTATAGTGTATTAAAAATTTGTTAACTTACTTACCTTTATAATTTGTATTGAAGCCTTTTTTAAGGCTCAAAACTTAACTTTAGATTTGATAAACTGAATTGCATTTTTTACACAGAATTTCTTTTATTTCTGAACTTGTTAATTTTTCTATTCCAAATAATTTTTAAAATATTTTTGATGGAGAGATGTACAGGACACTCTAACAATACATATTTTGTTGTGTTTGTTTTGTTAATTTTCAGATAACAGCAAACCAATAATTTTTCATTTCTGAAATGAAAATGTAATCCTAATAAGTGATTAATATTGCTACAGAAAAGAAATTGCATAGGAACAGCCACACATCTGGTAGCAATAGAAAAATAGAGGGCACATCTAACTGCAGGCGTAAGGAGGTTTCTATGCTCAATAGAAGTGGGAGCCTTAAGAAACTCTATTTAATTTCCTCCCCAAGACTTAAATGATTAAGCCTATGTCAATCTAGCATACGTTTGCCCTACTTTTTTTTTTTTAAATGGCCACTAATGGAGACTTAATAATATCACCAGACAGTCTATTTTTTATATTAACAGCATGAGAATTTTTTTACTTTACTTATTACTTCATTTTTTTCCTGCTGCATGACTTTTGGTCCTTTGGGCTGTGAAGACAGAAGATGTATCTTTCATTTCTCTTTGCAGTGTCCTGTATCTGCACAAATATACACAAGTATGCTCATATATAAAGAAATAAATATAAGTGTATGTAAATATGCATATATGTTTCCCTCCTCCCTTCTTCATTCACCTCATAAGCCTTCCTCTTGGCTTAGATAAGCCAGGTCATTCAATATTTCCTTTCAAAATAGTTCTGATTTTTAGTTTATGATTGTTTTTGTTTGTCTGCCTTGTCCAATATTTTGCTTGACATAAATACCCAATACTCTGCTCAGCATTCCATCTGGAGTTTGCAAACTCTAAACAGGTCTGTTTTGTACTTTTACTAGCTTGTCACATTCTCAAATGATGTCTGCATTTTTTGCCACAAATTAATACTTTTGGCACATGTTCCAGTCAGGATTCCCTATAGCCTTCTATTCTTTCCTATTATCTATTCTATTTATATTAATAACTATTATTAACTGTGCAGTTACTAACAATTTTGTTTTACTCTTTATTTCCACAGCTGATTACCACTGCCCTATTTGTGGTGTTATGCACCTGTTCATACAGTTCCTCCCCAATGCTCCTTATTTTTTCCTCTACTTGTCATCAACATTTTGAAACCTAATCCTTCCCTCCAAAGCACTATCATGTTAACATCACCTGAAAATATGATCAAATATGAAGGAAATCATTGATTGGCATTAGACTGTCACATTTATGAGGGACAAAACCTGCACAGCTTCACTCAATATATTATTCTTTTTCAAGTGAATTTATAGCTGCTCTTCAAGCAGGATAACCTGGATATTTTGGTACAAATTTTAATTTCATTCCATACAGTGCACGTGCCTCTATTTTGCTAATGAGAAGGTAACATGGAGAGTATCAAATAAAACTGCTTCTCTCTTGTTATGAAGGAGCTCCTGGCAGTTTTTCAATTTCTTCTAGTGCCCTGTGCCAGTGGTCTCACACTCATGCAGATATCTCACTTTTCTCAGCAAACTGTAATCTCTCTTCTTTGTATCCTAGGATATGATCCTTCCTCCTAATTACCCACATTAGTTACCCTACTGCCAGCTCATTGTTGGCCTTAACTCATTAAGAACCTCAGCCCACTGAGAATTGTGTCTTGACCATTGCCGGGATATGGGTGGGCCAGTGGCAGGAATCACATGAAGTCATTGAACAACAGGGAATTGTATGTGGCAAGGCTGAAAATGCTTAATTCCTCAGCCTTCAGTTTAAGAAAAGATAAACCATCTTGAAAATGTGTGTTTTCATAGACTGTAACAAGGTAATGTGGCTGGAGTGGCATTTTAAAATAGTGGTGGATGCAGAAATATTTACCTGACTGTTCATGCACCCTGAAGTAATTAATGAGATGTGAAATTCCCTGTTTCTATTTATCTGATTGGAATATCAGCTTTGAAGCCCAGTGATGGCATGTTGCTGTTGGCATTTACTATTTAGACACTGTTCAGGGAATGAGGGCCAAAAATGGGATTTAAACCTCTTTGGGTTGGAAATGAAGGACTTGAAGTGGGAAAAAGAACAAAGAAAATTATAAAAAAAAGGTTAGAGACAAAAAAGAAGCAAAGATTTAAAACAGCAGTGGGCAGAGGAGATTTTTTTTTTTTCTCAGAGAGTAACAAATGTGACAAGAAAACATTAGGAAAATTAAATAAAATCTGTCTGGTGTCACTACACCAGCTCTCTACTGACGTCAGTGGGTGTTGTGGCCCCTGCATTGCGGACTTGAATTTATACCTCCTGCAAATAATCATATTTTGATACTGCCAAAGCCAGTAAGTGTGTAAAACTTGTAAACCAGTCATGTAACAGAAGCAGGGAGACTGATTTTTAAGTAAAGATGATCAAAAACAAATGGCATTCTCCTCATCTGGTGCTTTTAAGCCTTTAAGGTCAGCCTGGGTCATGCTCTCAGACTGTGCTCGGGGTGGCTTTTGGTTGAAGCTGAAATTCCCGCATGGACACTTGATTCCAGAAGAGGGAGCTTCAGCAGGCACAATTACAGTAAAGTCAATTTGCAATGAAATATTTAAATAGTTGCTTTCTTACAAATAGATTTGAGAGTTTTGTTCAGGGTAACAGCAGAATTCAATTTGGTCAGAACATGATTAAAGGCTTCAAACGTTTTCTGTCCCCAGGCTCTTTTAATAACAATGTTATTATTATTTTTCTTTAAATTGAAACAATGGCAAATAAATAAAAAACTTAAATTTTATTGAAAACAAATACCTTTAAAAGTAGTCACATATCTATGTAAATTATATCTAAAACTGTGATTCCTTACATTCTAATAGCTTTCAGTGAGTGTCTGAAAATAAACAAACTGGCAGCTTTCCATTCACACCAGGTAAGGGAAAAATACACACATTTTCTTTTATTGATAGCTTAAATAATGAACAGGGACTAGGAGTTGGGATGGCTGCTAGGTCATTTTATTAATTTGGGTTTCTTGGAAAGCTGGTGTAAATGCAAAATTGTTAGGAATAAACTAATAATACATCTGCAGGGGTATTTATGTGTTTTTATGTGGAGAAGTGCCCTAAATCTGAAAGAAAAGAGTCTGAAGACAGAAGAGAGAAAAGTTACACTTATAATTAAGCCCTTGGTGAAATCCAGTAACAGGTTTCTGAGGGCAGAGTGCTGATTAAGAATACAGGAGTCAAGAAAACAAATAGCAAATAACTTGTGCCAAGACCAAAACATTTTGAGTTTCTACATGTTTGCCTTAGGGTATGGATTGTCCAATAGCTTTCAGAGCAACAAGACTACTCAAATGTAAAGAACTCTTTCTTAGATATTTTGCACAGGTCCTCTAACCTCCTTGGAGAGCTTGAAAAGCTGGCAATGAATACATGCACACCTATCTTCCTCTGAAGCCATGACAACGACGGAGTATGTTCTGAATGTGTCCCTCTCCGTTTGGATGGTTTTAATATTTATTACCTCAGTTAAAAGAATTTTGAAAATTTTATCCTAGAAAGCCTTAAAAAGCAGAAAGTCCAGACATTTATCAGAAGTTTCATCTGTCCTGGCCACTAGTTCAGAACAGTTTAATAGGTAGTACTTCAGTTATCAATTACAGTTGAGTATTTTCTAGGGTTGACCATTTAGGCTGCAGCTTTCTTTTTCATGCCAAGTAAATAAAGCAAAAAAGAATATAAAAATATTGATAGAGTATATTTAGGAGAAGATTTTAGTATCATACACACAGTGATCTGTTTCAAGGTTCTCAGTCTTTTAAACTTGTGATGGACTGTAACACCCAGAAAGTTACAAACTCAGGCACTGATACAATTTCCCCCATAAACAATGGTTCAATTTACAATTCTTTCAATTCCATTTTTTATAGGTATTGAAAATTGGCAATAAGTAAGAGTGTCACTTTCCTAGGTATTACTTCAAATTATATTGGTTCATATTAGAAAATTGTAAAAAAATGTGAAAAATTAGAAAATTGTAACTACATACAGTAGAATTTAATAAAGAAATCACTGCTTGAGGGACTAAAAAACTCCTTTATAAACTAGACAGGGTACAGTTACAACTCTGGAAAAGATAATTCTTATCAGAGTGAAATATGAAATTGTTTTGGTTTTAGATCTCTTTCTATCCTCATTGTATCCATCCATTATATAACCAACATAAAGGCCATCAAAGTTGGTGTTATTTTTTTGTGTTGGTCTGAATTGACTTTAGAACACATTTTTCTTTCCACTTCCAATGTATAACTACATCTGTATTTTATTTGCTGTTATAAAACATACCCTTAACTTTCTGTTTCAGTTTCCAGATTTTTCACACTTTTTGCATAATCAATTTAAGTCTCTGGGAAATAAACTTTTTTTTCTTAGTTATTTTTTCATGGACTACTTTGATATATTCATTGTCACTTGGTGCTCCCAGTTTGCACATTTTATATTCACCTGCATATTAGGAGGCCATTTATATTATCTATTTGCTCCAAGAGAAATGAGTAGCTCATGTTTGGCTTTCAGTAAATGATCCATTCAACAGTGAAGTTGTGACTTTGCCTTCTAGTTTGTTGTGTTAGTGCAACATAGATACTGTAAAAATGTGCCCACCTTCATGCCTCTGAGTGAAATTTCATAAAGTATCTAAATAAGTACTTTCCAGCTTTAGGAAAAAAAAATTATTCTGGGAATAGAAGATGGGAAATTGAGCGAGTATTGCAAAGGTCAACCTAAGAATCATGGCTCAGGCATGTATCACAATTTCAGAGTCTCTGTAGTATATCCCCAGGTTTCACACACTAACAATGCCAGTACTTAAAAGAATGTAGCAATATAAGAATTTTCTCAATCATCCCCCATTAAAGGTATAATTTTTCATAGAGTTGCACCTCTTTTAAAATGTGTGATAATTTTAAAAATCTAAGTTAGGCATTTTACTTCTTTGAGGACGTTAATGGAAATATAGATTCAAAGTGGAAAAAAGGATCATACTGATTTAAGCACCTAAACTCCATCACTTTAGTATGATTCAGAACCCAAACTTACACACAACTGTGTGTTCTTTTCGTAGTATTTTTTAAATTGCAAAATATCACATTTATTGTCAATGTGAAACAAATTGGCCTATTTTTTTAGGACTTTTAGATTTGTTAATTTGGAAAATCATCTTTGAAAATGATCAAAAATATAAAAAATAAATTTGGATGACACTTCTTTCCTGTCACTGATGCATTCCACCTACCATTTCAAGTTGTCAAATTGAAAATAAAGTCACAAAGAAAGGATAGTATTTGGAAGAGAGAGGGCAGAAGTGTTTATCAGGCTTAGAATATAAATTTGATTGCCTGTTATGTCAAAGACTGCAAAATTATTCTGCGATACATGCATCAGAAGCATGTGACAAATATACTTTCATCGATCTTAAAATCACACCAAAAATCAGTAATCATCAAGTATTCTTCCAAACTCATTTTCTAAAATCAAAAAGCTGATATTTTAAGCACAACTCACGCAGGCACAATGTGCAGGCTCACGCACACTGCCTTGCTCTCCTCCTTTTGACTTGAAGAGTTATTTGGTTTTCAAATTACTTTTTGTCTACTTTATTTTTTGCACAGTGGTGAAGTTAAATTAGGTGCTTCAGAAACATGTATGAAATACACCTTTTCCCAGAATAGATATTTCTGGAAACCTAAAAAAAATCGCAAACTTTATTCCCATTTCTTACTTTGTCCACACTCTGGCCTGTCACACACTCACAGTTTGTGATGACAAGACCCTGCTCAGCACCCAAGTAACTTAAAATGCAGGATCATTGTACTCCATCAGTCCATGAGAGATCAGAAATCTGGGAATAATCCTGTGCTGGTTTGTTTGCCTGATTTGGTCATATGACATTACCACAGGGAAACAAGATTTTGAACATAGTCAATTATTCCCGCCCTACTAGGAATAATAATCTTTGACCTGTGTTAATGGATAGATTTTTCCCAAAGGGTGTGTAGACTGAGCATACATCCAAAATCCCGAATGTGCTGGCAGTTTTGTCCCAGGAAAAGGACTGATCCCTCTCCCTGATACAAGAGGACTCGATGAAACAATGAAAAAAAAAGAGGCCTGGGTGGTTTAAAGATTTTTATGATGACCAACTGGCAAATAATGAATGTCTGCATGTGAAATCCTGCTCCCTATAATTAATCTGAAATAGCTATCTTAAAATCACCTTAATATCCTGAAAAGTATAGTATCCTGTATCATGAGTGTTTAGCCAAGGAATCTATAAAAAAAAAAAAGCCTGCTGAAAGCATGCAGAGCTATGCATTATTACAAGTTTTCTAATGAACAGCTCCCAGAACTGCTCTTGCTCTTTGTATCAATTCCACACAGGATAATTCAGGTAACCCTCACTCAAAATTTTTGGACAAACTGCTTTGCAGAAAATAGGTTAAAAAAAAACAACAGAAATTTTTCAGTATATGACATAATTTTCTCTTCCAACATATCCTACATCTCAGAATCTTGCAGCAATTGCCTTAAATTGAACATGATTTCTGCTGCCTGAAAACTGCTCATAAAGACTTTGAAATGGAAATTAAGTTTTCTTGAAGGACAGTTTAGGTTAAAAGACACAAAACTGTGTTAATAAATAACAGAAAGCAGAAAGTTGGATAAAGGTGGAACACCAAGGGTCTTAAACTTACTTAAAGACAGTAGAAAGTGAGCATAAAAGGCATGAAAATGTCAGCCTTTTACAGCCACTTTACATTTTCTGAAAATGTCAGCCTTTTACAGCCACTTTACATTTTCTTTGCACTCTTGCAAAATAACTGATTTATTACAGGGCAACAGTAAGCTGAACTTATAAAAAAATATGGAAACCAACCCTGAAAATTGGTTGGACTTAATTCACTTTTCCTAAGTCTGATTTTTTTATATTTGCTGTAACAGTTAAAAATCCTTTAGAGAAGGACTTAACTCTCAGGGGTTTAGAAACATTTAGACAACATATGCTTCAATATTTCTGGAGCAGAACATTTTTGATCTTTTTATTGAGAAATAAAATGTTAAGCTTACTTGATGTAAAAAAGACCCTAGTTGTAACTAAAGACTGATTTTATAAAAATGAAACTTTCAATAAATCTGAAATGAATTCAAATAATATGATACAAACATGTTATGCAGATCCATAGCTGATCAAGAGACAGCAATTTTCTTATAATTTTATTTTCACTAGACAATTCACACTGATCAGACACTTTATATGTTAACAAACATGCAGACATGCACAGAGTTAGATTTACCATTTCTTTGATTTATACTTCATAATTTTGTCAAGGACAGTTTATGGAGTGTGACTGATCAGTGTGCAATTGCACTCCCAAAAAAGTTACTGTGAAGATATTTAACATGAAGGAAGAGAAGAGAAGAGAAGAGAAGAGAAGAGAAGAGAAGAGAAGAGAAGAGAAGAGAAGAGAAGAGAAGAGAAGAGAAGAGACCAGAGAAGGAAAAAGGTCTTGGTTCTGCTGGATGACAGGAAATGGTCTTGAACACCCTTTCTTTGTTATTGCTGAGCTTCACTGGAAGTACAACAGTTACAGCAATGTTACTCAGTCCCACAAGAGCCAAGGGTATCAATTTACTGTTTCCACAGCTGCAGGGTATTAGGTGCTGACTGCACCAGTTCTGTGGTCATTGCACTGTGTTTAGCCATACACCAAGTCAAGTGTCAGATCTACCACTGACAAAGGGCTTGTTTTTCCTCTAGATTGTTGGATGCTGATGAGTACATATCCTCTTGCTCTGCTATCTGCCCATCAGCCATCAGTTCCTCTTATTGACCATCACTAGCCCCTCTTAGGCTTCTTTCTCTCACACCTAAACACAGTCACACACACATGAAAGGTAATTTCCTATTGGGAGATCTTGCTAAGCTTTCCTTTTCTAATTTTTTTTTTCCTGAAGGCTCTTTCCTCTGAAACCTTCCAAATTTTGATCAGCAGTGAGGACAAAGGAAAATGTTTAAGGAGAAATGCTCAGCTCTAAATAGACATTAATGAATAATGGAGGAAGGGATTGATATACATTCTTAACCATTCTGTCTGACTGAGAAATTGCTGAAAAGTTATTCTGAGTTTTAGGTTTCTTCTTCCTTCATTACAAATTGCTGGAAGGGCCAAAAGCTATCCTTTCAGTTATTAGCAACAATTAAGGTTGTTCATTTGATACCCAATTACTTTGGT
Source organism: Molothrus aeneus (assembly GCF_037042795.1). Classification (NCBI taxonomy): domain Eukaryota; kingdom Metazoa; phylum Chordata; class Aves; order Passeriformes; family Icteridae; genus Molothrus; species Molothrus aeneus. The sequence continues at coordinate 101,347,120 of NC_089648.1, forward strand.
ACTCAGGAAACCCTATTCATTGTGGGCAGTTAAGTGTGAAAACCTGACAAAAATAAAAAGAAAAGTTGAGATTGTCATTATCCAGAAGTTTTTCAGACTTTGTAACACCATGTGAATATATCTTCTGCACTAGGATTAGAGCTCAATATCCACAGTTTGCTTTCTTCTCTGTTCGTTAAGGTATTAATAAGAAAGCATAAAGTCAGCATATAGCATGTAGTTAACTTTTTTCAGTTAATGGTTTGCCTTACATGATTTCATCAATTCCCGTGATCCTTCCCTGTAAGAATTTCTGGGAAATAGCATGGAGGATATTGGGGGACTTTTGTGGCTTGCTGTTAGCATGCCACCAGACTAGTGGAACTACAGAGTAAATTGACCACACTGAAATTATTACACAAGATGGACAATTTCAGTTACTCTTTAAAAACCCGAGTCCATGGAGAAGTATTTGTTTTCCACTTAATTTTCTATTTCATTATCAACCGTGTGTTTTAATCTATAAAAATAAAAGGCAGTGTTTAGAACAGAAACATAGCAAGAGTTACCCACAAAAGGAATTCCTGACAGTCTTTTTATTTGGGAGTTCTCATTCACATTTTATGGTCCTGAGAGAAAGTATTTTTCTAAATGAAGAAATATATTCTAGTATGAGAATAGAACTGAAATGAGGGGCACCTGTATTTGACAGTTTGGTGCACAAAATTCCTAAATTTTTTGGGGGAATACTCATATCACAAAATATTAATGCATATTGAAGCTGCTGCACCTGTCAGTATTGTGACACCTACATCACAGATGAAGGATGGTAACAGAGTGGTTTATCATAGCCCTCATCCAACTGTGTGAGCAATATTTGCACTCGGAAAAATTACCATTTTGAACAAATTTGTTGGCAGAAAATAAATTTTTCTGGGGTAAGATGGGCATCAAAGAATGTACCTAAGTGAAATAATGGCAAGTTTTGACAGAAGTGAAGATGATAGAACCATACAGTGCTTTCAGAAGAACAGCCTGACTTGACTGCAAGAACAGTCAACTAAAACATATTAGTCTTGTAAAGGTGCATAGCGGTGTCAATGACATGTTGTGAAGATGAGTCAACCTATGTAACAATGGAGGTAATAAGTTATGACTACCTGACTCTCTACACTAAACAAATCAGCTTAGAATTTAAGGAAAGAGTTGGTGAAAAATTTATATGTAAATTAGTGTTTTACCTATGCATTATTTTTTGGTTTAGGTAAAATCACATTGGTTGAGACTTTTGTATGGTGCGTGTTTATGAGGGATTTTGGCTGTCATATGCCCTTGAGTACTCAGATGGAATACTTATAAGGGTCCTGGGAAAGGACCCTTGTACTTATATCTTATAAATAACTTATAATTTCTGGGAAAGTTTTCTTTAGCTTATTTGGAGGCCTGGGTAAAGAAGAAAATGCTGTGCTGGGCAGGGATGTCTCAGAATGTAAGGTTACAGCTCCTTTTCTACACAAGTCTCATAAACAAGCTCTCCACAGAATGGGTGCTGTGGATCACCTGAGACACAGTAAAGGGACAACCATACATGCAATCTTGATGGCCACAGATTTTATCCTGGCTGTGTCCTGAAAAGTGTGTCTTACTTAATAGTTCACTAAAAAAGAAGGGCAGAGAAATTGCATAAAAAAAGAATAGAAACTGGGGAAAGAGACAAGTAAAATTTTGATGGCTCTTGAGGGGGCTGGGATGATAATATATGGTATCAGACATAGAGATTTAAATGGCATGGACGGTTTAGAAAAAATCCCTATTCAAGTCACAGAATGGTTGTCAGGGGCCTTCTGGGATTGCTTTCCTGTGGATCTCTGGATACTCCATAAAAGGCTCTCTAGGCTGATATCCTAGATATCAAATGTTCCAGTATTCCCAGTTTCATCAATCAGGACTTCATAATCTGAATGACTAACCAGGCAAGGCAACGAGCTTTTCCTCAAGCAGAATTTAAGAAATAAATCCTCACAATGCCCTTTGAATAACTCAAAATGATGTCTGGTCTTCCTGGATGAGGAAGAACTCATGGGGAGATCTTTGCAACTTTGTAGGAGTCTCTGTAAAGTGAGTTCAATTCATCTGCCAGTGGGATTAGATTTCCACTCATTTGAAACCCATTGAAGGGCCAGGATCAATTCTCAACCGTGTTGATTCAGATTTCCCAGGGAAAAGGGAAGAAAGGAGCATTTGAATCAATAGCTATGTCTGCATTCTTGTTAATGGAAGAGCTGTTTATTAGTTCATGCCAGGAAGCCATCTCTGCCATTCAATTTTGACCATTTACAGAGGGAGATAGCCAGAACTGTCCCCAGCAACCCTTTGGCCCACATCACTTCTCCAGGCAGTGTTTGGGCACAGTACAGGAGTTAGGACAGCCCACTGGCTGCTCCTAGAAGGGAGTTTGGAAGCAGCTGCAGTATTCTAGAAGACAGGAAAATTTAACAGTTAGGACATAGGGCATTTCAAGTCAGCTAACATCAGTGCTAAAGGCAGTTCCTGGCCTTGTTAGACTTCTTACCCTGTTATATAATTTCTCTAAATTCACCCCCTTTTTTTTGGTTTTTTTTTGGGGGGGGGAAATAATAAGACCCCCTAACAAAATGTCACCAACCAATGAAACCATGCCTGACTGACTGATGCAGGATTTTTCAAATTAGCATTGTTTAGCAACTTTTGCTTCAGCTGTCTTTTCACAGCTCTCCCAAGAGGAAAAGAAAATAAGACTGGCCTTTGCCACACTTGTGAAATTGTTATTCCGTATAGAGGGATGATCAGAACAGAGCTGATCAAATCAGCACTTCTGGTTTCTCTCAGAATGTAACTGCAATGATGCTTATTTTATAATGGGCCTCTCATCCATTTCCTCTTACAAAATTCAGAGTATCTGAGCCCTGCAATGACATGCATTTTACATCAGATACACCATCTAAACAGTATCTGGAGCAGAGAGAGATCTCATCCCTTCCAGTCCTAATTAACCTGTGGGTTTTCTCTTGTGACATGACTCCAGTCTATTAAATCTTGCATTTCTTGCTGCAAAGTAGCACAAGTTCAATGGGAAACATAGAAAGTGTCTTTCTCTTCCAGAATACTGTATCTCAGCAACTAGGGAAATCTTCTGGGAGGTGGATGAAGTAGATTTGAATTACCTCCATCTGAAGTAAGAACTGAATCCAGTCCATTTCCCAAAGAAAAAAAGGTTGTAACACAGCCACATCCTTTGGTGATCTAGTAAAAAAATGTAGATTTTTAGAAACCTCTATCTTGCTAATATCCATGCAGATGGCTTTCATAAGGAAATCCCTAATTCCTGGATTTCAGTGGATGGAGGCAGGAGAGATGGACTGTATTTTATATGCATTCCAGAGATTTAACAACTTAAATGTCAAACATGAACATATGGCAACTTTAGATGCTAGCAGTTACAGGGATGTTTGGGAAGAAGGGGATGGGGGGAACAGGAGAACATTTGTGAGATAAGATTGAAGATCAATAACTCAAATCCACTTTTGCCCAGTTATTAAATGCCTGTGAGCCTTTTATTTATGCTGGTAGATTCATGTCAGAGCATAGGCAGAGACACTGAAAAAATGATCATTCATATTCTTAAAATGATACTACAGTCTCTGACACAATATCACTCTCTTCCAACTAGTGTGCTTGAAAATAATTCTCAGGCATGCATTGGAAATTAGCACAGAGTGGGAATCATTCCCAACAGGCAGTTTGAATGTTGTTAGCTTGTTTTTGATGGCAAGAGAGCTTAATAGTAAGGATGTGCCAGTTGGCTTCAGTGTCAAAGAAAGCCCTAGGCTCTGTTTAGTTTGCTAGTGTAGATATAATCCTATTGGTTCTAACATCGAAATCTAACCTGAATCCTTTTCTATTTTGCAGAGAGGGTGGAAGATATTTTGGGATGCTACCCCTTGTGATTTGGAATTGACCTTGCAAACACCTATTCATATAAATTATTGTAACTCAAATAGTTCCACTGATCTTAAAAAGCTGCCTATAAAATCAGAACAAACATTTGTGAGTGAGGTTTTGCAGAATCAGCATGTGGTGGGACAGGTGCAAAATAGAAACTTAGAATCTGATTCCTGTGTGGTAGTGCATTCCGCTTCCAGAGAAACTGAAATCATAAACAACACAGCAATGTGTCTCACCTTTGAGTTGTTTGTCTATGCATAACTTGATTCTGTGGCCTTTCCCCAAATCAGTAGTGGTAGGATCTTCATTTTATTTGTATCCCCTTGTACCAAGTATGTGGTGAAGAGCTAGTCCCCTAAAAATTCTACCTTTGTAAGAATAAATGCATTATTTTTCACTGCACAGTATTGTACCATATGCTCACTATAGTTTCTTCTTTTCATCCTTTCATCCTCAGTGAGGAAATTGAATGAAATCTCAGACTGTTGTCTATTTCCCCATCAAGGAGTTTCTTCCTTGGAGTAAAGGAAACATTATGTACTATCTGCACTTGTCTTTAATATTAAAAACTAAGAAACAAAGTGTTATTAATTATTTAGAAATTACTGGCTGTGATCATTATACTAAATGACAATTATGGTTATTGTTTACATCAAGTAAGTTCCAGTGAGGAAACAGAAGAACAAATTCCCCATGTTGTTTGAGCTGCACAATCATAAAGGAAAAAGATAGACTGCACTTCATTTTGGAAAGAAAGAAGCAATAATGGCCAGTTTTGAGAACCAAAGGGCTAAGAAATAAAATCAATTTGATTTATTTTCGTTGGATTGTCCCTCCCTTCTGCAACCATACCCAGGAACATCTATCACATCTCTCCATGCATTCCACACTTTCCTTACATTCTACTGCCTCTTCCCTTACATACCTGTATGACGCATTTTACACCTCTCTTCACCTTCTTTTGTCTTTTCTGGTACAATCCTAAGAGAGAGTGCAGCCATTGTAATAAATAATTTTCTACAGCTAGCTCTCACAGAGTTGTGAGGATGCATCTGCCATCCATCTCAGCAGACTAAAGTATAGGGGGCTTAATTTCTTCAATTTGAGGAAATATTATTTCATAGAAGTCTTGGCTGGAAGGAGCCACTGTAGGTTGTCAAGCCCAGAGTTCCTACTTTAGGTGGGACTGTATCTCCATGAGGTCATGTGTTTTGGTTATATTTTATATATTTCATTTGTTTTGGTTAGGTCCTTGGAAGAAATACAAGGACAGAAATTTCCCTCTTATGCCTTTCTGGGTAACATGTGACAGTGATGAACAACCTTTCTGGAGAAGTCTTCCTAGAAGTTTCCTCCCCTCTAATGGGAATGTTCCTAGCCTAGTTTATGGCCTTGTTATTTCTTTTGCCACTACCACAAAGACATTGGCTTGGCCATCTTAAAAACTGACTTTCAAGCTGCTGTAGGTTTTTCAGTTGGTCCTGATCTGTCTCCTCACCAGAATAACAAATCACAGATCTACAGACTCATAGAATCATTAAGGTTGGAAAAGACCTCTAAGATCAAGTCCAACCATTAACCCAGGACCACCATGCTCACCACTGATTGTATTACAGAGGGCTATAGCTACATGCCTTTTAAATGCTTTCAGGGCTGGGGATTCCACCACTTCACTGGGCAGTCTATTCCAATGCTACTCTTTCAGTGGAGAATATTTTCTTAATATCTAATCTAAGTCTCCCCTGGTTCAATTTGAGGCCATTTCCTCTCATCCTGTCACTTGATACCTGGGAGAAGAGACTGACCTTCAACATCTTCTCAGATAATTGTAGAGAGTCATAATGGAGCCCTGAGGCTCCTTTTCTCTAGGCTAAGCAAACCCATCTCCTTCAGCTGCTCCTCCTAAGACTTGTGCTTCAAATCCCTCACCAGCTTTGCTGCCCCTCTCTGAACATGGTCCAGTACTTCAGTGTCTGTCTTGCAAGGAGGGACCCAGAACTGAACACAGGATTTTATGTGTACCCTCACCAGTACAGAGGGAAAATTGTTTCTCTGGTTCTGCTGACCACATCACTTTTGATGCAAACTAGGGTATTTCTTGGCTATCTGGGCACACTGTTGGCTCATGTCCAGATGACTGTTGACTAACACCCTCAGATCTTTTTCCACCAAGCAGTTTTACAGACACTCTTCCCCCAGCTTGTATCATCACATGGGGTTGTTGTGAACCAAGTGCAGAATTCTTCACCTTGTTAAAACTCATGCAATTGGTTTTAACCCATTGATGGAGCCTGTCAGATCCTGCTGCAGAGCTTCCCTACCCTCCAGCAGATCAACACTCCTGCCCAGATTGGTGTCATCTGCAAGTTGACTGAGGGTACACTCAATCAATCACCTGGTCCTGATCATTAATAAAGATATTATACAGGACTGGGACCACTACTGAGTCCTGAGGAACCTCACTAGTGATTGGTCACCAACTGGATGTAACTCCACACACCATCACTTTCTACACTCAGCCATCCTGACAGTTTTCTATCCAGTGACCAGTGCACCCATCCAAACCATCTGATGGTCCCTCAGTCCACCCTTAGAGGTGATATGGGAACAGCTTAGCAGTCTCTGTTTGGCAGCCCCCGTATGTGGTCTGGGAGACCACAAACTGATGTTTTCAACCCTTCTATCTTCTCACTTCCTTATTTTTCTTCTTCACTTTTTTTTTTTTTAATTGCGCATGTTCACAGTGGGCCTCATGAGACTGTCTCACTTTGCTTCCTTTACAAGTAATTCCTAATAGAGTTCTCTTCATTAATATTAATAACAACAGTTCATATTTCTTGTTAATGATATCTAATGAAGTGATATCTCCTCTGATATCTATACTCTGCTTGCAAGTAAAGTTTCTTACTTCATATGCAAAAAAAGACATCAGCTTTGGGACATCTGTTATTCTTGTATTGCTGATACCCTCTTGTATGACCATCACCTGGCTTCACTGCCCAGATCTGTTGCAGTGCTCTGTAGCTGGACTCTTTAGTGACTTTCAGTTGATGACTGATGTCTTCTTGTTTGTTTGTTGTGAGGCTTGATGAATTCTTCTCCTCCCAGACTCTCTCGCCTCAGCAAAGTTGTTCCATGTGTCTCTTCCATCTGTACCAGCTCTTTGCCTTTCTTTCCCATTCTTCAATGTAATGCATAGCATAACTGTCTGATTTGTTTGCTCACAGAAACTCTGTAGCATATTGGGTTTTGTTAAAAGCTTGTGACTATGCAAAAAGGTCTGCTGTTTTCCTTAACCTCTGTGCTGTTTTTTCCTGAGATAGAGTTAATTTTTTCTGAGTAGCTGCTTCAATGCTCTGTTTTGGGATGTAGTTGGAAAATAATGTTGATAACACATTGGTGTTTTTGTTGTTGCTCAGTAGTGCTTGCCCTAAGTCAAGGACTTTTAAGTTTCCCATGCTCTGCCAACAAAAAGGTGCACAAGAAGCTGGGAGGGAGCACAGCCAGGACAGCTGATCTGAACTGGCCAAAAGGATATTCCACACCATATGAATCACACTCAGCAAATGAGGATGAGGAAGAAGAAGGAAGTAGGGGGACACTAAGAGTGATAGAATTTGTCTTCCCAAGTAATCATTAGATGTGACGGAGCTCTGTTTTCCCAGGAAGAGCTGAACACCTGCCTTCCCATTCACCCACGGGAAGTGGTGAATAAATTCCTTGTTCTGCTTTGCTTGCACATGCAGATTTTGCTTTACCTGTTAAACTGTCTTTATCTTAACCCAGGAGTTTTCCCAGTTTTGCTCTTCTGATCTTCTTCCCCATCCCAACAGGGAAGGGGAAGGGGAAGATGGGGGGAAGTGGGTGAACTGCAACTAAGCAGTTGATATCTGGGTTTAAACAAGGACACCCTGGTTACTATGCTCTGAATGAGGTGAAACTGGATCCAGCAGGGAGGGAGAAGATACCCATGCTCAGCTCAGGGAGGTTCTAGAGAGTAAAGTGAGAAGGAAAAAAAAGGTTTTAAAACCATGACAAATAGAGAAAATTCTACATGAAGAAGGACCAACTGACTTCTAATATAACTGAAGATTGGAAAAAAAATCCAACAAAAAAAGTAACAAAACCCTGAACCATACAACAATCCTTTTTATATTCACAGGCCATTAGATGGCTTTGTTGTATTCATTTGTGAAGAGCATGCAGCCAGATGGACCCAAAATTTTTGATGGCCCATCATCCTGCCCAAATGCCTTAAGGAGCTATTCACTCAGCAAAACCATCAGAATCTAGTTTCTCCACTGATGGAATGAAAATTGCTGGAAGAAATTCTAGTTGGAAGCTTGCCTCCTTACACCTTTGTTACATCTTCCGTCAGTACTAATGTGACTGTGTTCACAGGGGTTCTTGGATGAGGGAAGAGACAAGAATGTTGACTCTATGATCAGAAGGCTTGATTTATTATTTTATGATATATATATATATTACATTATAACTATACTAAAAAGAAAAAGAAGGACAGGTTTTTCTCAGAAGCTAGCTAAGTTAAGAATAGAAAAAGAATGATAACAAAGGCAGCTCTCTCGGACTGTGTCCGAGATAGCTCGGTCCTTGATTGGCCATTAGTTATAAACATCCAGATGGGCCAATCACAGGTGGTCCTGTTGCATTCCACAGCAGAAAATAACCATTGTTTACATTCTGTCTCTGAGGCCTCTTAGCTTCTCAGAAGGAAAAATCCTAAAGAAAGGATTTTTAGTGAAAAGATGTCTGCGACATACTAACATTTCCTTTCTGAAATAAATCAGCTTCTCCAAATTAATTGATTTCCATATCTAAAATCACAGCTTCTATTTTCTTCAACTCATTCGTCACAACATCCTTCTGCCCCTATTTTTTCTCTCCTCAGAGGACCTTGCCAATTTCTATTGAGAGAAAGGAGATAAAGTGTTAGTCTGTAAGTCTGTTCTCTTTTTTTTTTTTTTTTTTTCTTTTCATCCTCTCATATTTCTCCAGCATTGAGGGTGAGGAACCTTCTGTTCTCCTCTCCTCCACAAACTGGCCTAAAGTGTCTCATACCATCTCCTTACTTCACATGGTGACATTTTTGAGCATTTTGACCTCTGCTTCTTGTCTCACATTACAAACAAGTTCTATATTACTCCATTCTTGTAAAGAGAAAAAAAAATGTTCAAGCACACACTTGCATTTCCACCAGTCTTCTTATCCATTTCCTTTGAGGGTTTTTTTTAGTGCAAAGCTAATTTAATTCTCATTTCAATCAGAAACCTGTTCATGTGTGGCTGCTGTAAGCTGCAGTGTATAAAAGCCCTATCACCTTTTTCACTTCCAATGGCAAATACCAGAATCAATCTCACTCCCTGCTCTGACTGCCACCAACAGTCATCCATCTTCAACATTGCCATGCTTGTTTTCTTAAAAGTGTCCTCCTGGTGACTCTGTCCTCTTCTAAGCCTCAGTTGCCATGTCCTTTAGAGAATGCCTCTTTGTGCCTTATTCTCCTCCCTGTGTATGTTTCATGTATCTGCCAGTGGTCCTTTCTTCTTCATCTTCCAAATATGGTTAATCTTATCCATACTGATTCAACCAGAATACACCAATCTGCCACTTCACAGCAGAGCAATTTCTTTCTGTCTAAGGCAAAATTCTGATGTGTTTTTCCAGGATTACCTGGTGATTATCTAGTCACCTCAACTAAACAAATCTTTTAAGGAAAATTGAAAGTGCTTTTGTTCTTCCTTTCTTAATGTCTAAACCATATAGGGGAAGTGTCTGTGTGTGTTATTCAAAACACCTGACTCAGATATCCTCTCTAGGTCCTCAGGTATAGGTTATATTTAAATATTGTGTCTTCCTTTAGTAACTACATTTAATACACTACCTTTAATACACACTGTTCCATTAATCTCTACTACCTGTAATATAATCCCTTTGGATGCTATTTAACTAATTTCAATCACCTATATGCAGTAGAGACATTTGCATCTATGCTATTTTCTTTGGATTTCTCCTTATACAGTGTTGAAAAATAGCTGTTATAGAGTGGAAATTTTGCTAAAATAGTCATCCAATCAATTTTTTTACATTTTTTTCCCAAAAGTTCCTGTATCTTGGAGGACTAGCTCCTATGTAAATATTCATGCTGCAGAAGTCTAAAATTAGCTGAAATCAATCCTGTCTCCTTTTTCCTTTTTCTCTTCAGCTTTGTAATTTCATTCCTTTAGATCCTACCAAAGGCAAACTATCCCCACTTAGAGTCCATATGAAAATAGCATTCCAGGTTCGTTTCCCCAGACTGTAACTTTGACTCTATGATTCATAATTATTCATCCATTGAATAACTACACCTTTCATATGAAATCAAGTTTATGCCACTTATCTTTCTCACTGTTTTCCATCTCTCATTTACTGTTCAGACTGACAGCCACATATGGCCACTGCTGTAACTTCCTATTGTTTACTTAAAGATATTTTAGAATAAACATATGTATAGTTCCTTCCAGGCTGTCCTGCATGTTTAAGGAAATATTCCCATATACATTTGCCATGCAGTAGAAATTAGATTTTACAAAACTCCAACAAATACCTTTGCTGCGACACTTACAAGAAACTTGTCAGGTGTTGGCTTCAGAATCACTGAGGCCCCTGATCTCGATGTTCAATCACAATTCTGTTTTTTTTCTCCTCAGTCTCACTGCCATGAAAATAATATTTTTGAGCAAGGACTGTTTATGACTTGTATTTACACAGTACTTAGCATAAAGATAAGTCAGACCATGAATAAATATTCTTAATGTTAAAAACAATTAGACAAATAATAATAACAAGAGCAATATGAGATATTTTTGTATTTGGTATTTAAATTATCTCTGAGTCTCAAATGAACAGAATGTACCCTTTCTTTGTTATTTCAAAATTCACTAAGAATATAATTTTTATAATGCTTCAGAGGAAGAAAAAGCTATTATTGTTCAGTAAGTATAGCCATGTACGATACTCAATTCTTGTAGGATAAGAAGCATAAGCCTGCATTTTAGACTGAATTTTGCACCTGTCTCCATTGGGAATGGCAAGCTATTTACAGTAATTCAGGAGCATTCCTACCAGAGAGCTTGGCAGTGACAGAACTGTATTATGTGTTATATTGTAGGTCACAAAGATGCGAGAAAATTCACTCCAATAAATTTTTTTCCAGTCAGCTCTAGTTTTCCCAGTTTGTGTACCTTGACTTTCATATATTTGCTTTGTTTATATAGATTTTAATATTTTAAATTTAGAAGCAGTATTCATTTGTATTTGTTTCATATTTACATAGGTTCTGACTTGAGTCAATCAAGTTAAAGCTGAATTTTAAGAAAAAAGTCAAATTACTGGTATTGTTCAGTTTCAGGTTAACTAAGGAACTTATACCACTGTTTATATTTTAATATGATTTATATTTATAAGGATCTATTTTTTTACTTTAATTTGTGTCATTAATAATTTCATGTCTGATAGATACTAATGAAAAAAGGAAATGTATATAGTGTTATTACTTATTTAATCAATGGTCAGAAGGAAATTTTTCTTAACCTAGTATTTCCCTTTCCAGTTTATTTTTATACTATCCAGACATATACAGAAATAAACTTTCCTATCAAGTTTGTACAACCTAAAATGCAAAGAACTGTCACTTTATTTCATTAAGTTCAGATCCACCTCATAGAGTTGAGACATGAATTTTCAGTGACTGAGTGCAGCAGAAAGAACATCACAAATTAGCCTAGCGAGCCAGTACACATTTTTAATATGTATTTATTTCCATAAATGTAAGTGCTGAGCAGCTGATTTCATTAAAATTATGGCATATTACATTTAGGATCTCTATTTGCATATTTTCTGCAAGCCGAAGTATTAGTTTTTGAAGTACCATTTTAGGCAATTTTTGCAGTGTGACAGATACAGATTTTCATTAGGATCACAGCAAGCTGTTGGCTAAGATTGAACTCTAGAGAACAAGCCCCACTAGAACTACATAAAAATATGTTAAATTACTATCAGGGTTGTGGAAGCATGAATTCCACAAGAAAAAGGAAATTAATATAGATATTCAAGGTTGTGACCCCCTGAGGTATAGTTTTTGGAGAAAATAAATAAACTCCAAAAGCCTCAAATCTTCAAAGTTGAAAACTATTTAGTTTAAAAGGCAAAAAAATCAGGAAACACTTTTTCTTGCTTTGATTTGATTGCATGGTTATAGAAAAAATCTGAGTAGGATGAAAAAATAGAAAACAATCACCTGAAATACTTGTGAGATTATGCTATGCTCTACTTTCTAAACTCATGAACCCCTGCTTTTCACTCAATGATATGACTTTTTATGCTTTGCTACATTCATATATTCTCATTAAGGCTCATAATCCAGGTGCATAGTTCTGTCTCAAGGGAGACCTCCACTCATGTTTTCTCTGCCCTCTGTTTTCAAATGGGGAAACAAGCATAATTGATAGCTGTTCTCCGTTTCCTTTGAAGCTCTTGAGTACATAACCAAGTGGAAAAAAAAGAACAACAAAAAAAAGTGGTTTGTATGTTTATGGGGGAAAGGATACTGGAGAAGGACAAAGGAACATGGAAAGCTGGAAGATGAAGGAAAAAATGGAAGAAAATCACGAGGGAATGGCAGCTGAAGATAAAATGCAATATAGTATCGGATTGCAAGAACAGAGGGACAGAAGTATGAGTGAGTTCCAAAAGTCACTTCCTCTAGAGATCTTGTGTCACAGATGCTGCTGCTGCTGCTGCTGAAGAATAGGATTTAGACATCCATCAAAGGCCTGCTGTTGTCCTGGGGGGAAAATAAATAGTTCAACATATTGCTCATCTAAACCAAAGTTACCCTGTAAAGACTTAGAAGGTTGGGAAACTTGGGACCCGTGAAGAATTCTCTCCATTCTCTCACTCACTCAGTTCTCTGCCTCTCTCTTTTCTTCTCTCTCTCTCTCTTTATATCTGTAAATGTCGAATATATACAAAAGTAAAAATTATATATATATATATGCACACTACATATAGCATATGAACAGGTTTAGGTAGGTTTAAGGGGCGTGTGTATGTGTGTGGTTGTGGGTGTGTGTATTTACACACATCTATATCTATTATATTTATGTGTAAAATGTATGTACAAAAGTCTTCTTAAGCCTGAATGAAGTAAATATAAATCTTATTTAAGATCTGGCTGAATTCCAAAGTGACATTGCATGTAATAACTTCATGCTCATGTGCACACATAAACACATTTACATTCACAGTTTTAATGTTCAAATGCAAAGTATAGGTCAATGTTATCATTATTCATGATGTATATATATCAGAACATTTCCAGAAGGTGAAACAAAAATTAAAAAATAAATCGATGAACCCCAAAAGATTTGGAATTTCAGCTGGATCCATAACCAATGTAATTAACCAGTATAGGTATTCAAAACCTATTTTTTAAATGAGATTTGATATGAGTTTTCTCCTTTTTTCTTTCTAGTGGGAAACAGAAGGATTAGATAGGCTTTGGACAGAATTGCTAGAAAACACAACAGATATGAGTTTTGTTCTTCCAACTTTGTCTCAGAAAATCTGTAGCCTAGACACAACTGAGAATTATAAGGATAACAGTCCTTGTATATTAATCTGTTGAGCATGGCATGAGAAAACAGGAAATAAAATCCAATACTTACTTTAACGTTACTGTTGTTGGATTCTCTGGGAACAAATTAAGATCACTAGATTTAAGGCCAAGGTTTTATTCCTTCTGTGACTGACAGTCTAAGAAAATCTGATTCTAAACAGGGTGCAGCACATAAGGGATATTATTTCTTATAGTGTTTAGCTGTACAATTAAAGCAATGAATTTTCTTAACTTAGTTTCTGGATTTGTACAGCTGCTAAAACAGTAGACATTCACCTCATTCTTCTTCTCTTCTCTTTTATGATGCCATAAAAGTTTTATGAGTTATTTATGAGGACCTAGACTTTTGACCTTCAATACTTAGCTGAGGACAAATTTATCAAAGCAGAGCTATGATAGAGCCAATTGGAGTCTGTTGAGGTGTAAGAATCTATATTCTGTGTCATTAAATAAAAGCAATAAAAATATGCTGTTTGTGCCTTTGTTCTTAAAAGTATGCTGAAAAGCTGTCTTTGCTGGCCTGACAAAATCCATTTGCTGGCAGAGCTGATACCATTGCTCCCGTCTAGTTCAAAGAAGGTTCTGTAATGTAACACAGAAGGAGGCAGAGGAGACACTGCTTACTCTTAAAAATATTCTTTCATTTTTTCCCACAAAACCTGTGAGGGGTACTTAGCCTAGACCCACAATTTTCTGCAGACCCATAAACTAGGTTTGGCTTTATGTCAAGACTGCCGACAAGAGCCACATGAAGTTTAACAAGGGGAAGTGTATAGTCCTGCCACTGAGAAGGACCAACCCCATGCAGCAACTGTATGCTGGGGTTGACTGGCTACAAAACAACTTTGCAGAATATCACCTGGCTTCTGGTGGCCAGAAAGCTCAAGATGAGCTGTAAAAGCAATATTGTATCAGGCCAAATGCATCCCAGGATGCATGAGAAGGAGCAGGTCAAGGGACGTGATCCTTCCCCCCTAACTTTTTGCTGGCAAGGCACAGCTGGAGTTCTCAGTCTGTTGATGGGTTCCACAGCACAAGAGACACAGGCCTATTGGAGCTAGTCCAGTTATGGTTATCAGGAGATATACAAGGAAGGGCTGATATATCTAGGACTTTTTACCATATAGGCAAGGAGATTCAGGGTGGTCTTAGCATTGCTTAGAAATATCCTTGCAGGCTTGGGTAACCTAGTCTGGCTCATCCTGCTTTGAGAGGGAGATTTGGACTAGGCAATCTCCAAGGGTACTTTCCCATAAGAGCTGTTCTGTGATGCTGTGTTACTATGAAGTAGACCATCTGTCCAGGAAGTCCTGATGGAAGCCTCCTTTCATCCCTCTTGTGGGATGACTGTGGCATGCTGTCAAGGTAGAAAATATTACACAGTATTCTGACTTGGAAGAGATGCACAAGGAACACTGATTCCACCTCCTGAAATGAGCAGTACAGGGACTGAACCCACAATCTTGGCACTATTAGCACTGTGCTCCAGCCAACTGAGCTACTCCCAGGGTTACCCTTCCCTTTTTTCTCTTTCCCTCTGAGCTGTAGACATTCCAAGGAGTAGTGTGTTTACCAGTGGCTTCCAGAGGTTAACAAAAAGCTTATCATCCCAGCAAGAGGGTCACAGCTTCTTATTTATGCCTTAGCAATGTCAAAGGCCAGCTGGCTGGAGGGATAAACTGGCCATGCTCAGAATAAAAGTACTCCAATAAAATTGGGAGTAACACTCCCACCATGCAGGGAGCCACATCAGTCCCAAAACAGTGCAAACCTCCTAATTTGATATATTTCTAGGGAGATAGAAGCATAGACACTGTGGTATAAAGGTACAGATGTACTCCTTTACAGATATGCTAAAGTGAATAATATGCTGTACAGTAATTTATATGTCAAAAATTTTAAGCCCTTTTCCACCTTTGAATAAGGCAGAGTTATTTTAACAGGCTGTCACAACTCTTTTAGGTGGGGCACCTTCTAACATTCCACCAGTACAGTTTGATGAAGAAATTGCCCAAGGTTTGGAACTGGGATACTAAAAGTGACTTTTCCCTTGTCCTTATTAGGTAGCTGGAAAGAGATTACAGTAAAAGGTGTAAATTTAATGTCACCCTGGCAGGAGGTGGTGGGTTAGGAATCTTGTCAGTCACTGATTTACTGCTTAACAGTAGGGAAAGGCTTTAGAACAAACCCTGTAGGAGCATTATAAGCACTTTTTCTCTTGTCAAGATGTCAGAACACAACACAGGGTAGCCACTAAGCTTAAAAATGATTTATCAGAAAAGACCACCTGCAGATTATCTTATTTTTGTCATTTTAAAAGGACATGAAAAGATCATTTTTGTCATATCTCTTTCCTGGTCAGTAAACAAATACACAGAGGGCCAATTTACTCATAAACTGGCCATTGATGTTATGAAACTCTTCTAATTTCTAAAGTTACATTTGTTGCTATTACTTAAAATTATTTGTGATACATTTTTCTAAGTTACTGTCTCTCTCCACTACAAATTTTTAATTTCCATGTTCAAAAAGCTGAATTTTCTCCAAGCTGCAGGAATAATTCAGACTCTGCTAAATATTTTAATGTCAAGAGATGGAGACTTGTAAAGGAGAGCATTGTTAAAACTCTGACATTTTATTCTGATTTTCCATCAGTGGTTATGGTTCCAGAAAACTACAATTTAAGACATTTTAAAATCCTAATACTAATCATATGAAATAATGGCACTTTCTATATAGAACCAAGAATAAAAATAACCTTTGTCAAGACTAGAAACCTGGTAGCAGAAATTATAAATTGACAGTTTCAGTGTGACTGGATGAATAAAAAAAAAATTCCTCAAGACCCCAAAAAACCTGTGTTTGATGTCAAGGTCAGGACTCAAACATAAAAACAACATAAAACAAAGCAGAGTATTATTTCTAGCAATAATAGTACCTTGTCCAGAGTTGCAATTAAAGCTGGTGGGAGTACAATATGGACTGCTTACCTGTTTCCCTTCTTATGGTTGGTTTGGGGTTTTTTATGTTTTGTTTTTTTTTTATTACTTCATGAAAAGTGCTGCTCAGCTTTGAAGCTACATTGTGTAGCACTTTCAGATGGAAGTGGCTCAGATTAACTTAGAAAACATTTTGCAAATCTCAACCATGGACAACTATTTCCAGAATCTAAAATATATGAGCTGAAACAAACACCATATAAATTTATGATTTCCGTGGAAAAATGTCCTTGGATTGCTGCCGGTATAAAACAAGACCTGGCTCAAACTTCCCAGAAGTACACACCAAACAGAGTTTTCCAAAACCAGGGAGAAGAAGGAAGGGGAGAGAGGCTGCTCAGAGTCTGTTCACAGTTGGCTGAACAAAGCATCAGGATGGGAGCACACTCAGAGTCCTGGTTTGGAAGGACCCTGCAGAACATGGCTTGCTTTCATTCTGCACCAGAGAGGCTGGAAGAGATTGGGTCCAGTGCTGCTTCTCAAGTGGGGCAGCACTCCTGCTACTTCCCCAGTGGTGATGATGTTACCTTGGCAGTCACTGAGGCTGAGCCTTCCAGGGCTAAGGAACAAAGAAAGTAGCACACAAGAGAGTCAGCTGTAGCCTTCAGGACAGTGAGAAAAGGCAATTTTCTTTTAATTGAGGAAATTTACTAACCTTTTCTTTAGGACTTGGGCAGAATGATTGCTATCTTGGCTTTTGTACTTCCAGAAGAAATGCTTTTTCTCTTCTGATACTCGATGGAGGGACTAGACCATTCATCATCAATGCATGTGAGAAAAAGCTTGTCAAAATACCAGAAATAAGTGGATAGCTTGTTCCCAGGGTAATTTCTTCTCAGAAATGCAGATGCAGAAAACGTGGATATTACAGGAGTGTGGACAGATTTTTATATGTATGCCTGATTTGAAGTCTAGATACAGAATTTTTCAGTTTTGTCAGTTCAAAGGCCACACACACACTATGCATTAGGAAATCAGCACTACTCTGTGGGGAAGTAATGGGGAGCATGGGGTGCAGGGAAGGGCTACGGCAGCTGCTGCCTGCCCTGCTCCACTCAGGGAGATGCTGCTATGGGAAACCAGCCAGGCAAGAAGGGGTGAGTGGGACTGCTCTTGTGGTCTCTGCCAAAGACCCTTGTAAGGGTCTGTTATATTTCAGTCTTAGGTATTTTAATCTCTATCTGACATTAAAAGTAACAGGAGTTAAAAACTTTTCCTTGACTACTATTACTTTTTGTCACTTTGTCGTCTATAAGAAGACTTTCTATTTCTTCCTTCCTTATTATAACAAATATGCTGATTTTAAATATTTATGGAAGCAGGAAACTATTTTTTTCTAGTGCAAGAAATAACCGTAAACCAGTCTGCCTGATCTGCAGCTCTGTTGCTGTTGCAGGCTGAGGAAACACTGGTAAAAGAATGATCTCCTTTGTGCCAAGGGCATCATATTTTGGTGATCTTTTGGGGCTCATTCTCAAGAATATAGTTTAAGACAGAGTGGGGAAATATTCTGTCCACCTGGTTTGCTTTTCCAATAGAAACTAAATTTTCAGAGTGCCTTTTCACAGTTTCTCAGTTTAGTATAAGCTCTTTCCAGTTTAATCTTTCTTTTCAGAAAGAGCATCCCTTTCTGCCTCCCCTCCCTCCCTCTCTCCACCATGTTTCCAGTGAAGTGAGATCATACAGACAGTAAAAGAGCAGAGAAATGTTTTAAGGTAAAAAGCTACGAACAGGCGAGTTTTTGTCAGTGCTATAACTGTCCTCATTTAATTCACATTCTACTGAAGCTTCTACTGAAGCTTTTCTGCATTATTCCAACTCCTAAGTAACATTTTTGACATCCAGGTATGTATTAAAGCAAAGCCTAGAAGAGAAGTAATCATGTAGCTTTAGAAGGATTGCGAAAAAGAGGTTGCCTACTGGTGATGGATATATGTCTGAAGTGGTGTACAGAGCATTTTTCTTTGTCATTTGTACCTCCAGTGACAGCAATATTTCATTTCCATTGCTACACAGGACCATGGCTGGTGAGTATAAGAGTATTTGTCTCTGAAATGCAATGCACCACAGTCATCAAGCAAATTTATCACAATGTAAGCACATATCAAGGTGTTCAGAATTGTCTTCTAAAGGTTGAGCACCTCTCCTTATGAAGACAGTGTGAGGGAGTTGGGTTTGTTCAGGCTGGAGAAGAGAAGGCTCTGGGGAGACCTTACAGCAGCTACCTAAAGGTACAAGAAAGCTGGAGATGGACTGTGTAAAACACCATGTATTGATAGAACTAAGGGGAACTTGTTTAAGTTTTAATTGAGAGAATGTTTTTATTTGATGTTAGAAAGATATTCTTCACTGAGAGGGACAAGACATTGGAACAGGTTGCCTAGAGAGGTTTTGGATGTCCCATCCCTGGGGGTGTTCAAGGCCAGTTTGGATGGGACTTCTGAGCAGCCTGGTCTGTGGAAGGTGTCCCTTCCCATGGCAGGGGGGCTGGAACTTGGTGATCTTTAAGGTCCCTTAACTCAAACCCTCCTTGCAATCTATGAATTCTTAAATCTCCTGACAAAGAAGGCCTATTTCTATATTTTGCACACTATGGAAACAAACTTGTATAGTTAGAATTTTGTGGCATGTTTGATTACTTAGCATTCACCTGTTGTATGACTCTGCACACAAAATTTCATTTAGCTATCTGATGTTCCCTAGTGAACTTGTATAAAGATGGTTTTTTTTCATTATAGTATGAAGATTTGATCTCTAGAACTTTTGATATCTAGTCTTTCCTTGCCATTCAGCTACTGATTCACTGTGATCAAATTATCCCTTTATTACTTTTCAACTTAAGTTTTTTTGTGAGCAAAAGGAATCGAACTCTTTGAGTATACCAGAGCAGACCATTTTGCAGTGCTCAAATAATATATGTTGATTTTATACATACCATGTGTGGGTATTGTAGTAAGAATTCTTTGTAGAACTCATGTAAATGTCTTGCAGAAGAATATACACAATTATTCTTTTTCCATAGCAATACCACTCATAATATAACACATGAAAACATACACTTGATTCCTACACCATGATGACATTTTTATCCTTCTAGTGAAGATTGAATTTTTTCATTACTCTTATTTTCAGTGTTGCTTCAGCGCAAGAAGTAAGAAGGTATTTTTTAGAAACTGTAATTAATAAAGTATAAGGAGATTATGTGTGAAGAATTTCTTGCACATCAGTTCTCTAAATATACGGTCTAAATATACTGCAAGCTATTTGTAAGACATTGATGACACATTACTTATTTTTCTGTGCATAAATGTATCTTCTTCTTTGTCATATAACTCTGTTATATGTTTTTATTCTAAGAGCAATTTACTGGCAGTTAAGATAACTATAAAGCATTATAAGAAGTATTAAATCAAAATAAAAAAACATTAAAGACTTCAGCTGTCTTATAGTTAGTTCTCGGAAAAAAAATCAGAATAACAGAAAACTAATCTGTCCAACAACTCACATTAATCATTAAGTTTATTATTTAAACTGATAGATGTATTTATGAACACTATTTTCAAATTCTTAACAAGGGAAATTATTTTGAAGTAGGAGGGGAAAAGCAGAGCAAAACATGGGGTATAAAGTATATAAAGCAGTAAAAAGAGGAAATAGGTCTCTCTCACAATTGTTACAGAAGTTCCAAAATGGTTCTGAGGATTGCACAGGCCCTGTCCAGGCTTAGTGTATCCTTAGGACTGATTTTGTCAGGCAACAAAATGTGGAAGCTACAACAGTTCTGTTATATATATAGCTCCTATATCAGAATATGCTTTAATCCACAGGATCAAATAGCATTTCCTTGGAGTACTTTCAGTTTTGAATTAGATCCAACACATATAAAAGAAGAATCAATCAATATGGTTCGAACTCTATGTAGAAAGAGGATGGAGTAAGACACACAGAGACTTGAGGGATTAGAAAACTCAAATACAAAACTACTCACCCTCTTCCCATCAGTTCTCTCAAATCAACTTGTCCTGTAATCACAGTGCTTTCTCCTCTGTCTACTGGCAGCTGACCAGCATAGCTTCAATGACTTTACCATTAAAGCCTTTTTTGGCACCAAGTTTTTTCTCACCATTTTCTGTTCTTTAAAATGCAATGAATGTTCATGTTAAATTATGCAATAAGCACATGCATTGAACAGGCATAATGCACGTTTGCTCATGGAATTTGTCAAACCTATTTCAATTGATTGGGAAAAGATTGTGCGATTTTTTGCACTGTAGTTCTACAGCCAACTAGCTGGTAAACCAGAAAAAACCCTTTTTTTCTTTTTTTTTCTGAGCCAAAAGCATTTGTACAGGAGAGGCAAGAATAAAGCATGAGCAATAGTTCAAATGCTGTTCCTGTTCCTTGCAGTGTGCTTAATTCTTCACATCTGCTGTTGATTCTGGCTGAGAGTTTTCATGCTAAAGTAAAAGAGCAAGGAGAAGAGACACAAGGCAGCTCTAGGGAAGGCAGCAGAGGCTTTGGTTCAGGAAAGGGGAGAAGGACTGGCAGTGAGAACAAGACTGAAGATTTCATTTGACTTGATGCAACAAGAAGTGAGTGCTAGCTATGATCTGAGGTAATCCCTTCCTTTTTCTTCTCTCAGCTACAGAAAATCAGCCTAGCCTGGTCAGGCCACTATGTGTATGAGCTTAAAGTGAAATATTTCTTATTCCAAATAGGGGTATCATTATTCCTCATTAATACTATGGGATGCACTAAGCTTCAGGATCATCTTGTAGGTATTTAGACAATGGAAAGAAAAAAAACTGTCTTGCAGACATAGTTAAGCATTTAGCTGATTGCAGCTATTCACAGCCTCCAACTGTCTTTACTAGAGATATTTATTTATTTAAATAAAGGTGTCACAGTACAACACCACCCTAGGCAGTTCAGACATAGGTTTTTTTGACAGCTAAAGAATTCCAGGTGGGTCACATTTTTAGATGACAGTGGTTGGAAATCATTGGTTAGCAAATACCAGGAAATCTTTATTAATCTATGGCAAGACATGACACTGACGATAATGGTTCTTCCTAAAATACACAGTAAATCTTTTGCACAGTTAAGCTTGAAGCTATTTCTGAAGTACTGCTCTATTAATGTAGGGGTAGTTCTCTATTTTACCTGTTTTGAAAATCTGACTTATAAGTTTCTTGCTATATTGCAGTTCCTTTCTCAAATTTGGGTACCTAGGAAGGGTCAAGACTATTGCAGTATATGAAGGGAAGGGAAGGGAAGGGAAGGGAAGGGAAGGGAAGGGAAGGGAAGGGAAGGGAAGGGAAGGGAAGGAAAGGGAAGGGAAGGGAAGGGAAGGGAAGGGAAGGGAAGGGAAGGGAAGGGAAGGGAAGGGAAGGGAAGGGAAGGGAAGGGAAAAGGAAGGGGAAAAGGAAAGGGAAAGGAGGTCCTGTCTTCTAGATTTGTGACAACGGAATGCCAGGAGAAAGGAATAGCTCTGTCCTTTGGGGCATGAGGAGTATGAGGAAATTGTAAATTAAAAGAATATTGTGGGGTGACTGGTAATCTCAGTTAACAACTTTTGTAGCTATTCTTGTAATCCTTGAGGCAATTACTGTATTACATATTTAAACATGTAGTACTGAATTATAGAGAAAACGGGTCACAATATTTTGGGTTTCCAACATATTTTCTTGAAGATCTTTGTCTGGGAGAGGTAGATCATTTTAAAACATGTGGTTCTAGGCTCATTAAGTCTTTTGAAGCCAGACACGAAGGAAACAAAACCTCAGAGACTATTAATGTTTTGGGCCCTAATTAACAGCACATTTCATAATGAAATGCTAAACCTGTATAATTTTTTAATCTGCTTGCTTTGTAGGTCTGTTTTACTCTCTCTTGAATTGTCTTTATCATGCCTATAAATTAGGCATGATTGTTTTTAATGAAAACAAAAAGGAATAGACAAGTTGATGTGAAGCTCAGCTAAGAATGAGAGACTTGGGAGGCAAATCTTTGCATATGAATATGCTTGGGAGGCAAATATAAGCATATAGATATGCTTTATCCTAGTGCTTCATATTCAGAATAAAGTTGCACTTTAAACATTTGAGATGAGGTTTGAGAGGTATGTAGGAAATATGAACACCCACTTGTACAAAAAGGGATTGCTGGTTATTTTACTCTTAGCATGCAAATCTCTTATGCAGATCTGAAAATACCATTTTGATGCTCTGCAATATTGTAATCATCTTTTGGTATTTTTAAAGATGTAACCCAATAAAATATTTTTGGAAAAAAAAAGTTAAAACAATATGATGGCAATTACATGCATCAGTCAAATGATTCTTTGAGCATCTTTGGTAATATCTTTCTCTTTTCACTTTGTTTCTAATGAAGATTATTTGGGTATGAAAAAACAGGGTCAATTAAATGTCAGTGAGGGACAATAACAGTCAGGAAGGGGAATCAAATTAAATGTTTCAGAAAACATTAGTGGTCTGTGATGTCCTACAACACATCTTCCGGAGTAATGTTGTTGACAAACTGTCTAGAAAGATTTTCTGTTATAATAAGCTCATGTGACCCAGATATTTTCCTAATTTGTTCTTCCTCTTTATCATAGTAATTCTTAAGAATATTTTCTCCCGCTTAATCTTTCACCTCCTGTCTGATACTGGTGGTGCCTGTGACCATGCATTCCGTGCCTCTCTTTCTGCTAATGACAATGGTCTTCAGGCTGCTGCAGGCTCTGCCACCACACCTGCCCACCCCACAGATTCATGGTGAGGTGGGTTGGCCCCCGCTCAGCAGACTCCCAGCTTTAGTGAGAGGCAGAAGTTGTTGGATCCTGCCGAGTTCAGGATTCAGGGAAGCAGCTCGTTATTTATTGCAAGAGGCAGCTCCTGCCTGTTGCTGCTGAGCCCAGGGAGGGGGAGCTGCACCATTCACTCTCTCAGGGGGAACTGCTGCTTCCCTCCATATCAATTTCTGGCAGCATTGACTGATTTCAGATCTCAGTGGGAGCTTGAAGGCAGGAGTGACTGCATTTCAGTGTGCTGAGATACTTCTCTAGTCTTCCTCTGATAAAGTCTTGTAGGTGGATTTTTCCTCCCTTCCCTCTATTTACAGTATCCACAAAAAGATATGGTTAAGTTTAGGGGAAAAAAATTGTGGACATACATGCTTGTACCTACTGCTGAGAACTGAGCAGTGGTCCAAGATATGGCATGTAAGCAGCAACCTGCAAGATAAGTAAGAATTATACATGAAAACTGATAATTTCAGGAAAAAACCTGGAATTATCCTGCTACCACCCCTCCAGTCACATAAAATGTGTATCGGGGGTAATAAGAATCAGTTAAACACTGTGACTATAAGATGATTGGCAAGATTAAACCAAGGCATGTGTTGGATTTCATCAGTCATGTCTCAAATGAATTTTGTTTTGTAGATATATTCAGATTTTTAAAAAAGTGTCCTATGGTGGACTGAAGATTAAATTCCTCTTAGGAAAAAATAAGTTCCTCTTTACAAAAAAACCAGGTGTGGCTGATGAGAAAACATCAGTATTTGTCGATTCAGCCTCAGCCTTCATAAGAGAGGCTTCCTCCAGAAAGCAGAAACTGTAGCTTGTCCAACTCCTTCCTCTGCACATCCTCTGTGACTGTGGCTCTGGTATGAGCAATCGCCCATAGATATTTTTATCAGCCTTGGGTCTTGTAAAAATAATTAAATGAGTAAGAAATATGAAAAACCATAGTTATCAAGGTAAAATTCAAAATAGAATACTTTCAACACAGTAAATAGAATTTTCAGTGAAGTTATAAAAGCACAAGATGCCTCAAATGCTAGGACATTAAGATCAGCTTTGGCAAATACAAACGGAAGTAAGCTGCACAGAACCCCGTAGGTATGAGTACCCTGTAAGACTCCTTACTCAAACTACCAGATTTAGAAAATTCTCTAGGTAGCTAAAGCTCAAGAAAGGAAGAGTAAATGTGAGAAACATGTTAACAGCAGTATTTAGTTGGTAGAAACTTGCTGGATAAACATTCCTGTTTATTCTCAAATGAGAATTTTTTACCTGTTATTTCAGAGTGAAGTGCAACAGAGGACGTTTGTGACTATACTCTAAAGCAGCATTGGAAGAGACACACGTCCCAAAACACTCTGCTATTCTTCTGCACAGTGAATCTTCATAGGATGAGGAATACTGTTTCTTCTCAGGATTTGAAAAATCAAATATATTATGTCAGTATATATCTCAATTATGCTCTTAAGGGCATTGCATAAAATAAAAAAATGCCACTGTACCATTTAAATGGCTAAATTTCTTTTTCTCATTCCTTTTAATTTTCACAAGTAATTTTCACCACCAATCATTTCCTCGTGCAGTAACTAGCAATTTTTATTCTCTCATCCCTAAACCTCAAGAGGATAACAGCAAGGCTGATACCAGCATTTCTCTAAGCTTTCTAGTACTCAGACTCTCTAACTTCTGATATTAGAATTACATGAACACCTGCTTCTGACCAGTGACTGGACTTTGCCTTGGGGCAGATTAGAGTGAAACAACACTGAATTATTTTGTTATTGTTGTGCCTTAAAACTATGTAAACTGTTAACTGGCTAACTGCTTTAAAAGGCCCGGGTTTTGGCAATAAAGAGCACTCCTTTACGCATGCCTGGGGTCCCTATGTCACTCATTATTGCAACAAATGTTTAAATATGTTTAAATAAATAATTACTTAAAAATAAAAATTTTCAAAAAATATGTAAGGTTTATTTTACAATAATCTGGTTGCAATGGAAAGGAGATGCAGCTATTTTTGTTATTATCTGTAGAAATATAGCAATATAAAAGCATAAAATAATACTTCAGAAAATTCATAAGGAATAGAAAGACAAAGAAAGGTTAAGAGTAGAACAATAGCAGAGAGGAATGGTATTTCCACTCATGCAGTAAGCAGTGAGACTTGCTTGCAATTTTGATATCCATTTATTGAAGTGATGGTCACAGTCTTGATCTGTCAGGTATGGGGGCCCAAACCACAAAGTTCAGTGGGTAATGTAGATTAGGTTTGCATAGAAACACCCAGGTACCTTCCCTGTGGGGAGCGTTTACTCCATCTGCTGCAACACTGTGCATCATGCCCAGTCTTCTTGTGGAAAGCTCTAGAAATGAGCCTGGGGGTGTTTCAGATGTCTTTGATGGTTTATGACACCTTCTAAGTCATGGCAGCTCCTTCTCATGTCAGTGTAGCTGAGCCAGTTATGCCCCACCAGAGAGGAGAAGACTTTCAGGCCTGCGTGTGAATCTCCTGGCGCTTCCCCCAAGGGGAGTTCTCACAGCTGAGCCAGTTGTGTAAAGGATGACATTGTCATGATACAACAGCACATCTCACCTCACAGGATTTTCTTATCAGTCTCTTCCAGTTATGGCCCAAAATTCAGCTTGTAGCCCCCATGGTTGGTGGTTTGTGCTCACCCCCTCTGCCCCGGGCTGTGACCCTGCACATCCTCAGCAAAGCACTGCTGCTTTTGCAAATGGCCAATTGTTTGAGTCATTAACCATTAAGATTTGTCTTTCCCAAGAGGGAGCACAGCCAGGATAGCTGACACCAGCTGACCAAAGGGATATTCTATAGCATGTGGCATCATGCTCAACGTACAAAACTGAGGGAAAAAGCAGGAATGAGTGGGAAGCTTGAAGTATAACATGTATAACTATTACATGTGAAGGAGCCCTGCTTTCCTGGGGAGGGCTGAACACCTGCTTGCCCTTGAGAAGCAGTGAATTATTCCCTTGTTTTTACTTGCTTGTGTATGCAGCTTTTGGCCTGTGAAACTATCTTTGTCTCAACACACAAGTTTTGTCACTTTTACTCCTGCAATTTCCTCTCTCATCCCACTGTTGTTCAGTAAGTGAGTGGCTGTGGGGTGCTTAATTGCTGGCTGAATTTAAACCATGACAACCACCTTCAGGTGTTCTTGATGGTTCACTGATGCTATGGCACCACCTCTACTTGTGCATCTGGGTTACAAACAAAGTCAGGGAAACAATCCATGCTCAGCCAATTTGTTGGTATATTTTATAGTAGTTTTCAAACTAGAGTGATGCCTTGATCTGGATCATAAGGTCACCACACAAACAATTATTCTGGCATGAATTACAGTGATCACATGCTACAGCAAAATACATGGGGAAGATGAGTGCAAGGATAACTCTCAATGCCATGTTGTTGGTGAAGACTTAGTCTCATGTAGTCATAGAATCATAGTTTGTGTTGGAAGGGACCTTAAAGGGCATGTAGTCTAATCTCCTTGCAATGACCCAGACATATTCCATCAAGCCACATTATCAACATATTGCAAAGCTCCCATACCTTCTTGGTGATTTCTCATGAGCATCTCCTCACAGCACTGACTCCTTCTTTTTCACAGCACAGACAACAAACTCCAACTCTCTCCTCAACCAGCCAACCCACTCTTTTGTAGCACTCATCTTCTTATTGGACACAGCTGTGGCCTATTAAGGGCAGGCCTGTTCCTAATCTTTGGTGATTAGTACAGCTGCAATTCCTCAGGTGTGAGACTGCCTTCTGCACCATTCTTTTACATTCTATCCCTCCACAAAGTCAGGCTGCTCAGAGCTGACTCCAACCTCATCTTCAAAGTTTTTAGGGGTGGAGTATCCACCACCTGTCTGTGTAAACTCTTCCTGTGTTTCACCTTCCTCATTGTAAAAATCCTTCCCTCTCTTAATCTAAATCTACTCTCGGATCAAACACATTACATCTGGTCCTATTGCAACAGACCCTGCTTAAGAGTCTGTCCCAAATATTTTTTCTTATAAGGTCTCTATAATTATTGGAAGATCTCTCTGGCCTTGCAATAATTAAATAATTAATAATATAAGGTCTTCCTGGATCCTTCTCTTTTCAGCTTGGACAACTCTGACTCTCCCAGCCTTTTCCCATAGGAGTTGTGATCCAGCCTTCTGACAATCTTTGTGGCCCTTATCTGCACCCAATCCAACAGGTCCATGTTGCTCCTGACTAGCTAAGCAGAGACAAAAAGAAACACTCTGACCAGTATAAATACTTTTTGTTATGGAGACTGGAGTGCAGTGCCCAACCTCTTGTTCTCCTGAGGCCATCAAGTGCCCTCATAGTAATGTAAGTAGAGATCAGAAATAGCAATGCTTTAGATTACCCTTAATCATTTAGCTCTGGGAAGAAGGAAGTTTTCTTCTACATACTAATTTCCTTTCCCAATAGTATATTGGCAGTTGTAACATTTATTTTGCTACTGATCAGTTGATTATTATCATTAATTAGTATCATTTAATCATTACTTAGCAATTATTTTCAAAGCTAGAAATTTGTATTCTTATGTCTAATCCTTGCCAGTCAAGCCTCTGTTGAATCTTAAACTTCTTAATTTCTGTCAGTGTGTTTGCTATTTACACTCCTGTACTGAAAGCAGAGCACTGAAAGCTTGGGACAACCCACCTGACAAACATAATTTCCTAACCTTCTATGCCTAAGGATAGCTTAATTAGGAAGAATACTTCATTTGAAAGAAGGGAAAATTAGAGCAGCAGGTGCAGCAGTGCGACTCAATTGTCAGCGTCCGGCTAGCTCCAGCACTGCTAGCAGCACGAGGGGGCACTTCTCCCGAGAGCTGGCTTCAGGATAGCGCCTAGGGCAGTGCCCAGCTTGCGGCTGTAGGCACACCTTGTGCAGGACGGAGTCCGGTAAAGGCTGCAACCAGCGGAAAGAAGAAAGCGGACTCCAACTATGGCTTAATCCAGACTTGAATAAACCCCAGAAGGACCAACCGGAGAAGACAGGGGGGAGGGGATAACAGCAAGTTTTTAAGGGGTAGGGAGAACAAGGGAGGTGCCAGGCATTGGGCCAATGGGGGTGCAGTGGGGAGTGGGGTCCAAGGGATTGACACGTGGGCAGCACCAACGGGAAACATTCTGGGGAGGGGCCCCGGTTCCTCAGCCAACCATCGAACTCCCCTGCTGGAACATTCTAGCAGTAAGGGTGGGGAGTGAGAGTGATTGGCGGGGCACTGGGGAGGGGTCAGAAGAAAAGATCCAAGGGTTTCCAGGGAAACCAGGGCGGAGTTTAGGGGATACATTGTGGGCTGGGGTGGAGCCAGGAAGACAGACAGCTCCAAAGGCGGGAAGGGAGAACTGGGGCAGAACCATTTTCAGACAGAAGGGGATTGGAACAAACCAACCTAATAACTTAACAAAACACACTGCAACAAGCAGGAGGATCAATAATTAAAAAAAAAGTCTTTGAAAATATTGCTTTGGCAATTGGAAAATAGTTCTATTGATTCAAAAAAGAAAAAGAAATTTCTCTGAGTAAAGAAAAATGATAATATCATTAGGTTCACCAAATTCTCTTTTTTTCGTCCCTACTTGGCTTGGGAGTTAATTAATAAAACTAAAAAGCCTAATTCTAAAGCAAGCCTTTGCAATAAGTAATTGTGTGATCTAGATCATGAAATAAACTTAATTTTGTCAACCTGGAAAGCACTGGAAGTTAATGCTGTTACATCTGGCTGTTTCCAGTGTGTGTTTGTGTGTACTGGATATAAAACACATGAATTGTTTCTTCTTACTGAAATTTGGTCTCTCCATTGCAAAGTACAGGATATGAAATCTTTGCACCTTCCTTGGTCCCTTTAAAATGTATAAATGGATCAGACTACTACATGTCGCTGTCAAGGCGGTCACGACATAAAGCAGAGACCACAAGCAGTCTCAGTTGGCAACACTTTATTATTGAACATGGCTGATTTTTATACACTTTCCAATTGTTTATGCTTCTTCTATCTTTACTATTGGCCACAATAAATCAACATAATACTATTGGTGAGAAGTTATAGTGACTTAACTAACTTTCTAAAAATGCTTTATCCAGCTGCGAAGTTCTTCTATCTTTCTTCTCTCGGTCTCTTTGGTTACAGCCTTGGAGAGAGCTCCTTATCAGTTTCTTCTTACTTCTCAGCTTCTTCTCGCTCCTTTAGCTAACAGGCCCGCTGTTAGCCCCTTCCACAACTACAGACCTCATGTTTTGTGTTTGGGGGAGAGTTAATGAAAGCATGGTGGTGACCAGCTTAGGGCTGGTTTCAGTGGACCTTTAAGTGACAGGAGAGAGAAGAACTCATTAAAACAACAAGATAAGAGATGTAAAGGTATATGTATATCTAAATCAGCCAGACTTTCATGGGGGACTAAACTGCTTGCCTATCAATCTCCTGCAGCAGTCTGTAAAATAGAGGCACTGAAACAGTGCCCTCATCTCTCCCCCAAGGAAATGCAGATGTTCATGTGCTCTGTTGGGATGTTTGATCTGAACATTTCAAAGAATTGTACCTTTTTAGGAAGCAGCTCTCTTTTAGGTAGCAATAATCTCCCCCTCCCCTGTGATTTAAGGTGGAAAAGGCAGTTCTGTGTATCAAGTGGGATTGAATATGCTCATGTTTATGGACAGAAGGGTTATATGATTTGCATTGAAAAGTATACATGCGTTATATTTGTTATATATGTGTTATATGTAAAAGTATACAGCATTATATTTGTGTCTACCTTTGATTATGTGTGTTGGAATTCTCAAGTATACATTGTGTACATAAATGAATATGTGATGTAAACATAAATTAAAATATATATGTAATTTAATCTTCAGCATGTCCATCATAGTTTACACTGACATAGAAAAGGATTGTATGTATGTATGTATTTTTCAGAAAATGAGATGCATGTGTTGTGTCTAGATCTTCTCTGAATGGCAGAAATATCTTTACATTGGCTTTTTAAACTGAAATCCAACTACTGAAAATATAGAGTAAATGTCAAAATAAAGCCACTTCAACTGTTTGGTGAATATATACACTTATTCAGCCTTCAACATTCATGTTTGTGAGTGAATAACTATACCTCTCTATATATATTTATGCACTTATAGATTAATATAGCTCTATATCTAAAACATTCTAGATTATTGTAAAGGTGATATGTCACCTGCTACTCTAAAAAGGATCTATATGTATATTTTTAGATGTGTGTGGTTTTTTATTTTATGTATACACATATATAAACATACATACATATTAAATCTTTTTTAGCTGTCTATGTATGACCCCTTGGAAACGTATTACTCAAAAAATAAATCAAACTCTTTTTTCCTGCTATTTTATTTTCTCCCTCCTTTCCACCCCCTATTTTTTTTTCAAAAAAGAGGAAAGATTGTTGCATACTTTTTCTTTTTTTCTTCCTTTAAAAATGTAGTAAACCAAGATGGTTTTTCGTTTCTTTTTTTTTTTAATTTTTTTAATTTGCCTCTTTTAAAATTTTTTTAGTATTGAATGGACACAGTATCCTTGTATGTTTGAAAAATATGCTTTAGTGTGCTTTTGTAAATCTCAGTTTTCTCTCTTCTTATGTTTATTTTAATCTTTCTTCTTTTGTCAACATATCTCATGCTTAAACCTCAGATCATATTTATTGAAGTGATCCTAAAATAATTGTATTCAAAATGAGATCAGAATGAACAGATTATTAAAAAAAATATTTTTCACTTTCAGCTGACCTGATTCCCCTACATTTCAAAAACTGTAAAAGTATTTTTGCAGGTCAGGTGATGCAACCAAGAGTTCACACTTTCAATCCAATGTGAATTTACTCTATGTAAGACAATTAGATACTTTATAGTCACATATTCTGTATTTTTTTCATAAAATCATTGCAAATGTATGAAGCCAAGTCATTCCAAACATCAGTAGTTTGGCAAATTAGACTGTGCTTGACTTTTGCTTTGGGGAGGTTTTCACAGGTTTTTTTTTTCCTGAAGCTCTTAATATTTTATTCTCTGTATTCTTTCACATGTTTTAGTGATTCTTGATATAATATAAATTTATTTTTTGTTTGTTATCTTCGGTGGGAAGTTATTTAAGTTTGAAACATTTCTAGTTAATTTTTGCTACCCACTGAGTTTAGCAAAAAAGGTGAATTTGTGACAGTTTTTTACAAAATCTCCCTATCTAGTCCACTATATGGAGCATAAAACTTTTAACTAAAGCTTTTGGTTAAGACACTTTAAGATTCATAGACATCAGACAAAAATTTTGTTCTTTATTTAGGTCTTCTCTCTTAACAGTAGTTCCTACAGTTACATTTAATTGTCTCCTTATAAAGATATTTTTTGTTTATTCATCCTAATTGTGCTTTCTTTTCAGTAACAGTGCTGTAGATTCCATTGCAAACAATAGTTTTTAACTTGTGCTCCTGTGTTGCAACAACCTGGGGAAAAAGATTCAGAATTGTGCCCCTGGGACTACATTCCTGCTTCTCAGGGGTCTTGTTATGAGATGACTTAAGCTTTACAGTAACTTTTGTGTGATAATATTGCATCGCTCCCAGATCTTCTACAAGAGGTTCAAACTCGCTGAAACATTTTGCCTCTAACAAAGAAAACACCAGCTGAGCTCAGTACTTGTGAGGGCCAAAGGGAATTGTCGTGCAGGCCACTGCTCAGGTGGGGCTTTGCCCTTTTCTCGCATGTCCCCATCATGCTTCAAAATTCTACCCCTAAGCTGAGTAAACATAAGATGCTGCAAATTTGAATGTCCCTTTTTTGGGAGGTGACAGTAAAATGATTTGGTTTGTTGTTACTATTTTTATTATGCATAAAACTTCCAAATGGTGTTATTTCACACTGCAGGTGTAATCAGCATGACTCACATTTGGGGCAAAAGTTTGCCTGTTTATGTCACAAAGTGTCTTCTTAGGACCTGGTATGTCAAGGTTTCCTTTTTTTTTTATTTTTAATTGAGACAGGAAGGTACAGATCTGCAAGTGATTTAGGACATAATTTTTTTTTACATAAATATTCTCATTCTACATTCACAAAGAATTCATGGAGGAATAATTTGCTATATGTCAAAGTTACAGAAAATCTTTGGCATTTTTTGGATCACTGACCATGCAAAGAACTTTGTGACAGTTCATTTTTCATGTTTTTTGTATTGTCAGCTTGAAGACAATGGATTACTACTGATTATGGTCCAAAATATGTATTTTCCACATGAGAAAAAGAGTCAGCAAAGCTTGGCCTCAGCATAAAAAAAAAAAAAAAATCATAGAAGTAACAACCTGTAGTATAAGGATCTGTATCAGCTTGAAGGGCCAATAATCACAATTAATGGATTACAATGGGAGAATAATTTACCTTTCAGGCTGTCATCTTATGGGATTTTATATATTCCAATCTTCTGTGATATTTGAGAGGTCTTTGTGGCCTTAATGCTTCTGTGATACTTGCCTTGTAGCTTCATGCTCTCTGCAAGAGAGAGGAAAGATGATGGAAGAATCCATATTCAGATGCATCATGAACTGCTGTTATTCTAAGTCTTATTAAGAAGCTGAACTGAAAATTCAGTGAAAACTCCAAAGTATACTTGGTGGAAACCCCATGTTTTTCTCCTCCTCTGTTTAAGCTATGTTCAGCATCTGCTCTTTTTCCTCAAGGCTCACATTACTTACCAGAGCTCTGTTGGCACAGACCATGGTTGGAGAAGGTTTGTGAGGCTTTCCTGTGCAAAAGGAAACTCTGTGCCCTGAGTGCGTACTCAGAGTGACACAGTCTTGAAGGATTTGATCACAAACTGTTTTTTCCAGATTACCTCTTCTAATTCAGTGGGAAGAATTTGCAACAGTTCCTCATGGATGAGTTTATCATGGCTTTGAGCTTATTTGGTTTTCTTTCCAGAGCTAAGTATATATTTCCTGTACAATATTCAACCACACTGAGGAAACAGATTTGCTAGCAATTATATTGGCTTTTTCTTTGCCACTGATCATAGGTGTTTTTTATAAACAGTAAATAATTTTTATCTAGAAGTCTCATTTAAATAATATTTAGACTATCTTCAAGATTAAAAAATCATTAAATATATTTTAAAATAAACAAAACCCCCCACTATTTGAAAATTAGAGATAATTCAGACATGATATTTCAATGCTATATCAAAAGTTGTATGTTGAAAAAAATTCCTCTAAATGCTTTAAGCATTAGTAGTTTTTATCATTTCTGGAAATTAGGATTTGCATTGTTAAATAATCTAGAAAATAAGGAAAGCAGGATGTATAAGTAACTATGAAAGCTACAAGTTGCCTGTCTTTGGAAACAGGTCACCATGGAAAAATCAAAGATAGTCAAAATCAGGCATAGAAAAAAAAATTTTTTTTTTCTCCTCATGACAGTGCCTGTTCTTTGCCTAAAATTCCCTATAATATACTGTAAAATACTTTTTGCAGTAAGTAAAGAAAAACTCCTATAAAAAATAAAGTTCATTTAAAAATGGATTCATTAAATTTTCTAATTCACATGTCACAGGTCCCTAAAGTTCATCTATCTGTAATTAAATTAAATCCTAGAAATTCTATCTGACTACAACCCAACCTATCATATTGAGCCATGAATTCCTGAAGGGCATTTTATATTGGCTGTTTAGCTTATTCTGTATAAACACTGGCATCAGTGTCTCTAATATTAAAACATTTATTAAAATGTCATTTATCATTCAGCTGCACAATTTTTTTAAGGCACTTGGATATTTTCTCTAGTGCATTTGATTTGAAGATGTTTATTCCTATGAGCCATTAGCATAAGTCTTGGTTACTAATGGGCTGGAAACTCTACTTCATCATCTTATGCTTTACAAGAATATCAGCCAGAATCTCTTTAAGTACATCGTAGGAACATTTATTAGAATCTTCTTGTCTCTGCATAATTTTGAAGTTTTTAAAAATTATTTAATTTTGTAAGTCTATTCTCAAATTGATAAGTTGCATTGGTTTTTGTTCTTAATAGTCTTCAAAAACCTGTGGATTTTTTTATTCTCCTTGAAAAATCACAAGGAATTTTGTTGAGGATTTACCCTAACTGTATATATTTCACAAAATACAAATTTTGAACACATTCATTTAATTAATCTTTACTAATAACATGAAATCCAAAGTAAAATTACAGATTTTGGGTACAAATTGTACAACGATAACAACAACAAAAACTTTTATTCCAAAAATCATTATCCAAAATGTTTAGCTACTCCAATGTCTTATTACTGTCCTGTTTAGCACTTTCTGAATATCTTTTACACAATTCCCCCATAACACTTTATTTTGTCTCCTGCTTTGAAGACTGCTGCTCCAGATACAAACTAGGAATTCTCACCTTTGTTTCTTTGATTTATAGCATTGACTAAATAACTTCCTCAATCCTCTGGCCCTTTTGCCCTTTTATGAATGCCACCATGTCATTCTTAAGAATGCTATAGAAGATTCCAATATTCTAACAATATAAAATGTTCCTCCAATTTTCAGTGTGATAGCAATTTAAGGCAGCAACAGAAATTTTCTCATAATTAATTGAGATTTCTGCTGGTTGTACCTTTCCTTGGCTCTAAACACAAATGAAATTTCAGCTAGGGTTAATTTTGCATCTTCCTGCCTCTTTTTCTCATTTATTATTGCAGCTAAACTCCAGCTATGGATGCTGTGTCTTGCAACTAAAGCCATTTCTTTTAGATGGTCCTCTCAGGAACCTGGACACACTTTCAACAAAATCAAAATCTTCAGCTTCAGAGCATTAACACAATAGGGTGAAAAGACACACAGGCTCTTTAGAGTTCAATTTGTCCCATCATAGAAGTGATACAAGGAATAAATCACACTTAAGAAATGTCTATATTTCTATTAGATGTAGAGATATTACAAAACAGGAAGCATACATTTGTTATTTTTTTTCTAAATTATTAAATTTGGGCATCTTGAATCTCATATTTTAAGATGAACTTTGGTCTTTCTTTCATTTTGCTCCTGTGAATTTTGCCCAGACAGCAGAATTATCAAAAGGTACAAATTTCTGAGACATTGCAAGTTGGGATTTATGTTTTTGGAATGTAACCATTTTTCAATTTATATTTTTAAGGATGATTTTTGCTTGTTTGAAATGGACATAAATTTCCAGGAGAACAGACTATCTTTCCTCAGAGCCTAATTTTAAATGAGAAAAATAATTAGATGATCTAATCTTTATAATTTTTAATAATTGCATTCTTTAATAGCCAACAGCATTAATAATAAAACAACAGATATGATGAAAATCTATTTATTTCTTCTGTAATTCTTAGACCAGGTATTTGCATACTTTTTATGTTGCAAATATAGTTCTAATTTAAGTAAGGAAAGAAAGACAGAAAACATTGAAATTATGCAATTAAAACCTGTTTAACAGTTTTCTGAAGAATAGGACTGAAAAGTCAAGTTTAAAAGTCAAATAATTACCTCCTGGAAATTGCATCCCAGCACGGGCTTATTTTTAACAACTTTTCACTACAATTTTCAGTTTTCAACATGGGATATGTGTATGCTCCTGAACTCAGAGCATCATACTCTCATAAGTTTTAGATTATTGGTTGCATAATTAAATATATGTATGGTCTTTAACTTGTATAAATTCATAGGATTAAATTTTAGCCCATTGATTACCGGAAGCTTTATCCAATTTATTTTGTCGAATATGAGCTTGTAGAATTAAAAACTCTATCCAGCCTAAAGCATGTATTGAGACTAAAAGTGTAGTGTCAAATCTAAGGGAGTTATCAAGAAATCCTGCTGGGAATTTGACACAAAGTGTTAATGAATCTTGCAGGGATTGTCACAGTATCCTGCACTTAAGGCTTGGATATATTGTATTTCTATACCATCCATACATTCTTTCAAGTATCAACTAACCATGCTTCACAAAGGCACTTTTATATATTCAACACTGTTTGATAAGCATATTTTCAGTCAGAAGTGCTAGGTTTAGCAATAGCCAAAATTCCAGTCTCTGTTCCTGTTTATTGTTCATGCCTTTAGCTACTCCTTACGTTCACCAGAAGAACAACTTCTGTGGTGTGTTCTAGAAGGAGGAACTGATCCTGCTGAAAAAAAAAATTGTTTTAATTTTGCTGATCTACTTTTTAATTGCATCAGTTACGCATTTTGATCACCATAAGTCCTCACAAATAAAAGCCTAATATTAAGACAGAAAGGAGTGTTAGTGTAGGATGAGAAATGTGTTATCAGTTGCTGACATTATTTTCAACAGTGTTATCATAGAATACCTAGTGTGACCAGACTGGTTTATCAGGCCTACTGAAAAGCAAACAGGATTTTGTGCAA
The DNA here is from genome assembly GCF_037042795.1 of Molothrus aeneus. NCBI lineage: Eukaryota > Metazoa > Chordata > Aves > Passeriformes > Icteridae > Molothrus > Molothrus aeneus. The sequence goes on from NC_089648.1 coordinate 101,384,012, forward strand.
AAGGGAGTGCAAGAAAGATGCTGGAAGAAAGACTGGGAAAAGGAAAGGAAAAACCATGCACACCAATGGTTGAATTGAAAAACAGAACATGATCCAGCAATGTGTGCTTGCAGCAAAAAAAACCCAACCATATCCTGGGATGCAGCATTAGGGGATAGCCAGTAGGCTGAGGGAGATGAATCTATGCTTCTGCTCTGGTGAGGATCCACTTGGAACACCATGTCCAGCTCTGGAGTACACAGGACAGGAAAATTATTGACCTGTTAGAATGGATCCACAGGAGGGTTGGAGCACCTATGCCATGAGGAGAAGCTGAGAGAGTTGGGGTTGTTTATCCTGGGGAAAGGGAGGGTCTGAGGAGACCTTATAGAGACCTTCCAGTACATACAGGGCCTACAAGAGAGATGAAAAAAATTTTAGTAGGTCCTGTTGTGATAAGACAGTCATTAAAGGTTTAAAACAAAAGGAGAAAAGATGCAGACTAGATAGAGAGAAGAAAATTTTTACAATAAAGGTGGTGAAACACTGTAATGGGTTAGTCAGAGAAATGGCAGATGCTTCATCCATGGAAGAGTTCATGGTCAGGTCAAATGGGGCTCTGAGCAACCTGTCTGGTGGAAGATGTCTCTTCTCATCACAGGGGTTGGACTAGATGACATTTAAAGGTTTCCACCAATCCAAACCAAGATTCTAGGATTCTAAGATTCTCAGTTAGTGATGCTTAAATAATGTTTTGCACAGCTGAAATATTTCTGTATTATCTCCTCCCTTCCTTCCTCTTCCCAGAGGTTCTAGATGGAGAAATTGTGAAGATCTGTGTCTGAAGCCCATTAAATAACAAATCTCTGGTCCCTGCACTCCGGTGTGCAAATTTAAAATACTAGGCATTTTACAGGTGAGGAATGATAGCCCTTTTCCCTGTTTCTCCAATCAGATTTTAAAATAAATTAAAACTTAAAAAACCAAATAATTTTCCTTGTGAGTCACTGCAAGATATATGATCTGTGATTTCAGGAAGAATTTGTTCCAAAAACCTATAAACAAAAAAAAGAAAACTGATTTGGAAGGTAAAAATATTTGAAGCAACAATGAATATGCTCTATATTCTTACTGGAGTATTTGTTTTGAACAACATTGTGTGCCTTTGTATGTATGCATTTGTGTGTAGGAGACAAACTTTTCTCTGTGTACTAGCAAGTAAAGTATTGCTAAAGCTTTATGTGCCTCACAACTCAGTGCTCAGAGTACACAATTTATACATGAGACACTCATTTCATCCTTGCTCTTTGCATTTCATTTCCTGAAGCTTCAATGAATGTAAAAACAAGAAAGCTGCTGAGCAGCCAGGGGCTGTAATCATGTCAGTTTTTATAAGCAAAGTAAGGCTGGGGCTCTTCAGTGGTGACTGGAGGAACTTGAGGGAGAAAAAAGGGCAGTAGAGCATATTTATTATCGTACCTAAAGCTGCTAGCACTATATATTTTTTTTAAGATATTTCTGCCATATCTCACATTTATAACCTTAGAATTATAATTTTTATAAAATTAAAGGCCAGCAGCATACAGGCAAGAATAACTTTTGGGATTTATTCATGTAAAGTCCATTGCCAGATAAACATTACTTGCTTTCATATGATTCATGTAATACTTTACTTAATGGTTAAATTATATGTGAAGCACTATTAAATCTATATGTTTGAGATTCATCTAAAAGTCTTTGTGCAAGTTTCAATTTTTAACTAATTTATGTACAGCTATTGTTTCTAACCTGTTTATTGATTATTTTTGGTTGGATATATTAGGATATATTATCCATTCCACATAAAGGAAAATCAAATTTGAGATACATCACTTCGAATGGTCATTTTTCTAGTGCTAGACAGAGGTAGTAGGTAGGCATGAAATGCCCTTGAAAGCCTCTTTCAGGATCAAAAAGAAGTGTAAGCCTGCAACCCCCATGACCTTTCAGGTGCATGCATGGAAGAAGCTTCTAAAGGCAAATGCAAAATGGTAAGTGTGTTTGTATGCTCACTGACACAGACTTATTAGTATGTCCTGGTGTCCTGGACACTGCTCAAGCCAGCACAAAAAAACAGCAGAACGCTGGGTTTTTTTGGTTTGTTTTGTTTTTTTTTTTTTTTTTTTTCCTAATATTTTCCAGGGGACTGCAGTATTTTGCAAATAACATCCCAGTACTGGTACTAATTAGGGCTGGAAAGCAATGGACAATGCTAATGCCTGTTTGTGTGGTTACCAGCTGTCTTTGGTACACATCATGGACAGATGTTTTAGTAGGGCCTGTTGCAGTAGAACAAGGTGTAATGATCTTAAACTAAAAAAAAAAAGGTAGATTCACATTAGATAGAAGGAAGAAACTTTTTCAAATGAGGGTGTTGAAGCATGTTGAACCTGGACCAGGTTGCAGATTACTCATCTGCCAGAAAAAAACCTGAAATCCCTGGAAACATTTGAGGTCATGTTGCCATGTTATGAGCCACCTGATGCAGCTGAAGATGTCCTTGCTCATTGCAGAGGTGTTGAAGTAGATAATTCTTAAAGGTCCCCTCCAGCCCAAACCATTCTATGAATCCATCAGGACTGAGCTCTCACCAGGCTGTGCCAGGACAGTTTCTCTGGTCAGACACCTGGACCCACTGGACAGCACCTGCCCCATCCCTTCTGATGTAAGCATGCTGGAATTCATGAGAAAGGGTATGCAGCACAAAGTGCAGTGTGCAGAGTGCACAGTGATGCTGTATTCACAAAGCAACACCATTCTGTGGCATTGTGTGCCCTTGTTTTACTTGCTAAATAGAGCTGCATGTTAGACAGATTTGCATGATGTTGTAGTGATAGGCCCTTTGATTCTGAACTTATTCAAAACATCAAGCTGCGGCTTAGCTCCACATGATTTGTATTTTGCAATTCAAATGCATGTTACTTTCACACATTTTGTGCATTCAATTGGTAAAAGAGTGCATTTAGGCAACATGGCACCTTTACCATATTGTCAGTTATCATTTAATCAGCTTAATGATTGATTTCTCTTTAAGAGTAATTGAGTCCGGTTGTTTTAAGGTGTCTTGTTTTAAAGTGTCTCCTCTTGGTATCTGCTAGAGTTATGTAATGTACTGATTAGCTTTGAAGGTTTGAGGAAAACCGGATAATTTGACCAGAAAAGAATAAAAATTTTGGATGAAATAATTAATTTTGCAAAGCAACTGCCCAGATGGACTAATATGAAACTGCCAAAACACTAAAGAGGAAATACTAAATTTCATTTAAACTATGGTTCACTGAAGTAATGCTAATGGTAATATTTAATGCTGATGAAAATCACAGTCACAGGGTGCATTCAAACTCAGTGGCAAAGCAGACCACAGGTACCTCAGTCCCTCTGTGCAGGCCCTCTTTGTTCAATGCTTGGGAGAGCTGTATCTGTCTCATTTGAAGCACTTGCAAGAAAACACTTGCAGGTCAGCACTGGGGCGGGCTTGGCAAAACCTCAGCCTAACAAGCTTGGTGACCTTTCTGTGCTTGAACATATCAAAATACATACTCAAATGCCTCCAGAAGCTCATACCTGCAAGGGGGTGAGTCAAACCCCCTATGAAAAACTGAGCCACTATTAATGAGTACCAGGAGAACAAGCAGGCCCTGAGTCTTCAGCCAAGGGGATAGATGACTCAACTGAAAATAATCTTATTCCTTTTTAGATCTTGCTCCAGAATTCTACTTGTTCTGCTTTTGGCATCTGATGTGCAAGCACTTGCATCGTGCTTTGTATAAGCTCTTTTTAGCTAGAAAACTGGTAGAATAGATTTAAAAATAAAAGGCAAAATTGACTTCTTCAAGATTTTAAAAGAACTCAAAAGATACCATTTCGCAGCATGCATATGAAAAACCTCTTGGTTTGTATGGGGAATTTTTGGCATTGTGGTTGGTTTTTTATTTTTTGTGAATTTTTTTGTTTCAGTTTTGATTGAGTTTTTTTCCTCCTTCAGAACTGTAAGAGCGTTTTTACATTTTCTCTTTCATTTTCTTTGTCAAGTCTTGCGTTACTCATCCACGCTGAGCAAGTAGTACAAGGATTTATTGAAAAATAAAACCTGCAGAAAGTGAGAGTACCACATTCCATTGCTCTAGTCCCTTAATATGCTATCCAGTTAAACTTTCTCTATGGAGATCAACCAAAGTAGCCAGAATCAACAACTGGCATAGTTACAGTGTGTCTCAGATTGCATGGGATCTTATTTTATTTTTTTGGCTATGTGGAGAGAATGTGTGAAATGCAATCCAGTTAGTATCAGAAATATCTCTGCCTGCAACAAATTACCAATTTACAAAGGAGCTCCTTTCTGCTTCAAAATGAGACAGAAATCTTTGTTTCAACTTCTAGCAGTTACTGATCTTTGTTTGGATACATTAAAAAAAAAAAAAAATCAAAACCTAAAAATAGCCCCAATGAAAAAGCAGTAAGGAAGCTCTTTAACACAACGTGTCTTCACTGATCATTACATACAGTGCCAAATTTTAGTTTAGATATAATGCCATTGACTTCAGTGAATACACCAGGGTGCAAGTCTAGAATTATCATGGCTACTGCTTAAGTATTCCTTCACTTAGTTTTTACATATAGCTTTTTATTTAAAGAAAATAAAAATTTTAAACTTGTATCAAGAAAATATTTCAACTGGAAATATGGTATAAAAAAAAGCAATTTATTTTATCTTTACCAGGTAGGTAGATATGCACCGCTACTCCCATTTAGTAGATGAAAAAATATGGTCTGAGATATTAATATCAGTTCACACAACATTTTGTGTAAACTGGGTATTAAACTCCGAATCTCAAATGCAAAATTTTGCTCATAAATCACAGGTCACACTTGCAGTTTGTTTTTTTGGTGCTTTAGTATTTTTCTTATTTATAAATGCTACTGTATTTCTGCATGATTTAAACATATGTAAAATATAGTTTGGAATGTGTAATATGAACTTACACTTCTTAGCACATGTTGGTGACCGAAAACTGAATGATTTATATTCCTGCTGCTTCAAGAATACTGTGATAACACATTGGCATATCATGTTGAACTTAGATGAAATTAAAACCTACATCTATACTCATAAATCAAATAGTTCCCAGGAATTTTCAGAGGCATCAGGACAAGATTGTGTGTGTTAGAAATCCTTTGCACATGTAATTTAGCAAACTCTTGGACAATTCCCAATCACAGTTCAAGATGTACAACATGTTAGAAACTGTTACTGCTATGCAGTTTTCAAGCTTTATAATGCTCATGGCCACCTTTCTCTTTCTTCTATAGAATAGATGCTTTTCTTGACCCAAAATTGTGATATGCACACTATTTATACTCCAGAGTTTGGGTTTTTTAAAGTTTCTATCACTAAGCACATTTTGGGTTTCATGACATCTACTATTTTAAAATCACTTCGTTCATGGTGTGAACATGACTCTTAGAGTTTTGAGGAGAGAAATACTCTACAATTATTTTTCTTGTTTTTCTTTTCTCTTAAGTAATTTTAAAAGTCGAGATAATAAGTAATAATTTTGTTTTCCCTTTTTTTCTTCCATAAATAAAATTATTTTGTTGTCTTACTTGGAAGTGAAAAGAGTGCCTTGAATGCCTCCTAAAATTCACATTTGGAAACCAAATTATTGAGTACTTACTTGCATAAGCACTCCCATGACAGGTCAAAGAAATCAACCTAAGTTGGTTAGTCAATTGCTGCATGTTAAGTGACTACAGGAGACTTCTCTATATGATTAAATGTTTCTCTAAGAAGCCTAATTTTGTTAAGGGAATGAGAGTAATATCATAATGTATTAAGGAATGAGATCTAGTCATTAATCTACCAGACAAATTAAAAAATTAGTTAGCATTTACCTTTCCTCTGTAAAGAAAATATACCAGAAATTATCTTTTCTGCAATAGTTGTTAAAGTCACATATTGAGAAAGGCTGTGAGGGCTGGCTTTAAAGGCAATTTTAATCAAATTTTCACAATATGTATTGTTTTCAGGTACTTTTAGTAGCTAATGAAGTTTTGTTTGTGCTAACCTTCCTGGTAATCACCATGTGTTAAGTACCATGTAAAATGTACTTCTTTGATCCTGTTTTCTTCAGAGAAAGCAGGAGAAAAGGCAGAATTTTTGCCTGTTGAAGAAAACTATGTGTAAGCGAGATGAGAACTGACTTTAATATCTGACACCAGGATTTTGTCTGATAATTCTGAGGAATCAAATTTGTCAAGTGAAGAGAGAGAGCTTTTTTGTGTTGCAAGTTGTCACGTTACATAGGTCTACACCGAAAACAAATTGGCTGATGCAACATCTAAAAGAGTACTAGTGACTTCCAGCAATATGAGGTTAACAGAGTATTTGTTGGTAGATTTTGCTTTTAAAATCTCAGTACTTACCTTGACACAAAGGTTAAGGAGATTATGGACCATCCATCACTAAACATTTTTTTCTCTTATCTTGATTCCACCTAGAGAGAAGCACTACATGACTTCTTCCAGTCCCCCAAAACATCAGAATTCCTTTAACTCTGTTTCAGTGATTTAAAAATTATAAGTTTACTTGGTATTCCCATGGGTTCTGTTTAGTAGGTTGACTGTTCTAAAATGTATCACATAAATGTGCATCTATATGTATAAACTAGCTAAAAGAAATCAGTGTTTTTGAAGGGTAGTAAAGGTCTTAACACAGATTCAACAATACAGAAACCAGGTTTGAACGTGACTGTTTGCCTTTTCCTCCTATTATGCATTAATCTGTCAGTTTTGCTCAACAGAATCATGATGTGGAACTGTGAAAATACATATTTCTCACTTTTTTGTGGCACCAGCATTGAAGTAAGTTTAGCTTTTTTTTTTTTTTTACATGTAAAACTCCTCACACACATCTGTGGGAATCTATGCAGTGTCATAACAAGAAATGATCCATGATACTTTAGGGAAATAAAAAATATAAGCAGAGTTAATAAACAAAACTGTTCCACTTCCCAGTCTTTTACAATGGCCACCCAGTGATGTTTTGTGGTATATTCACTAGCTATCCTACCTAAGCTTTGATTAGAGACAGGCAGGCTAGTCAAGAAAACAAAGCATATCATTTTGGTACTTGCAGCCACAGATGTATAAGGGTTTACAGAATGTATTTTTTTGAAGTAAAGGAATATTTGTAAATTCTGCAATTTTTGCCTTATCTACAGAAAGACAACATTTTTTTAGTTTAAATGAAAATAAAACCTACTGATACCTTCTTTTTGGTCAGTCTATTCTTTTTTTAAAATTACATTTCATATCTTGGCCAGAAGAAAGGAACAAAAAGCAATGCCTTTAACAGATTGAGGCCAGAAATTTCCCAGCTCTTGGAAAGGCATTTATGCCTTGTGCTGGGCTTGTTTTTCTCTAGCAGTGATATTTCAACTCCGATCATCACAAGTAACTGTAGATTTATCTTCCAACGTTACTGTTCTTCCTTTTGTTTGGCTTCATTTTGGTTTGTCCTGAGAACCCAGGCTCAGACTTCAGTAACAACTACAGGACCTACAACTATTCACCTCAGCTTCCTTCTTGTAAAAGAACAATGACGTCCTCAATGTTGAATACTATTTAAAAACTGTTAACAGAAAATGGCCTTAGAAATAGAAAGGACACAAGGCCTTGTGATAAAGGATCTAGACCTGAAATGTCTCTCCCCTTCCCCTGTTTGATGTAGCACAATGGCAAAATCCTGACAAATGCACTGACTGAACTTCATCAAAATGGCCACTATTCATATAGATATAACTTTTATGTTTATGATTTTTAGAACTGTTTTTGAAAAAGTGTCTTTTCTAAACATTGAAAAAGCTATAAATATCATAAACTAAACCTAAAAGGTTTATGTTGTGCCTTTGAGTTCACACCTTGTCTTCGCCCACGCAAATAAATATCTATGTCTATGTATCCATCTGTGCAATATATAATATGTAATGTGAGTAATATTTTCTGCTAGGAGGTGAGATCTAAGCAGGAATGGCAGCTATGCCTTCTCTGGAAATTAACCTACAGCAGGAGATACAGAATCCCTAATGCTGTGTAATAATAGCTAATAATTCCCCTAGCTCAAGCTGCTGAGGTGAGTCTTCTTGGATAACACGGTCATGCCATCTGTTCTCAATAGTATCACTAGCAGTTTCGAGAAATAAGTTTGTGTATTTTAGAATTGGCCTCAAAGTATTATAAACTGTTGGTGGTGTATTTTGACTCCTACACAATCCCTAGTGGCATGATGTTGGCAATATATAGTGTTGTATTCTCAAGAACTGAATTGTAACTGCGGAAGACAGGAATTCAGACAGAAGAGCCCTAATGAAAATTGATTGTAGTGAGTGGGGGATAGAGACAGAGTATATCTGTTCAGCAGGAAACCTAGCTGTAGTCATTTTTTCCCCCTTTTTCATATAACTTATAGGCCAGAAACAAAGATAAACCCAGATCTCTGGATCTAGAGGAAAACTAATACTCTATTTAGTGTGCCAAATTTTCTGCTGGTATATCTTGATATATCTCAATTGACTTTAATAGAGCTCAGCCATTTTTCACCAGCCATGAATTTGGTCTATTGTATCAGGAAATGTTCTCACTGAACTTGCTGTATGCTTTAATTTTTATTCTTTTCTATTATTGGAACTGACATATAGCTTTATAAAAATCTAGGGGAAGTTTTGATGTAAAAGAATGTCGGTTTTCTGATTAGTCTCATGAAGGAGAGTTATTCCCTTTAAAATATTTTTTTTTTATTTTTAAATACATGTTAAAAGAAAATTGCATGTTGGGCAGTGCTTTTAAAGTGTTTTAAGTGATGTAGTTCTGAATGCTCTTAAATTCTACTCTTTGAAATCAATGAGAAAGTTTATTTACCCATCTCAAGTGTCTTTAATGTCTACATACATTGCTTGTGATTATCTAGGTAATGCTGCACTTTAACCCTCTGTAATAAAGCCACTCAATAGTAAATCCCTGGCCAGATAAAAAGCAAAGAAGTACAAGTACACTGTATCACTGTTTAGATTACAGAACCATCCTTTAAAAATAGACTTCTCAGTATGTACAAATTTTGTGAAATGTGTAAAAGTCAGCATAGTGTTTGTATTGATTTGAATTGTTATAAAGTTATGCTCTTTTTTATACCTACATGAAATTTATTACTTTTTTGTCTTTCATAAATTTTAAAGAGAAGAAATACTTGAATATGCTAGTAGGTAGAAGAACATATTCCTGAGTAGGTAGGCAGTACATGTATGAGAAAGACTTCTAGCAGTGGAGTGCTGATAAGAAGCCAAATATACTCCTGTAGGTGGGGTGGGGTGAATCAATAGAACAAGAGAAGACAATTGGAGTGAGTGCATCCAGAGTTCTGAAAATATAAAAAAAAGCAATTTTGCATTGTACTCCCAGAAGGAGAAAAAGTGGGATCATTATGTACCTACCACTGAATTTTGTGTATGCATTTCTGGAAAACAGATTGGCTCTTGACTTAGCTGATAAAATAGATGAACCTATTTTTCTATGTTCAGCACTGAGCTTTCACTTAAGGTAGGAGTATTTACAGAGTTTCTGACTCTTGTCAAGTCTGGATTGCATTTTGTACTAAGAATAATGTGAAACATCCAGAGATTTTTAAAGTAAGCAGTCAAATTAAAAACCAGCTCATTAGTATATCTACACAGTTAAGGCAATTCTCAGTCAGCAGTTGAAAGTGAGGTTTCAGGATCATTGTTTTTGACACAAATGCTCTTCAATTATAATTTGTTTGTTCTCACTGAATGAAGATCTTTTCCAGGTTTTCAGCTGGAAATTTTGGGGAATTGTGCAACTGCAAAGGAAGGTCTTGGATGACTAGCTTTCCTCAGATGTTAAAAGACCTGCCTCAGATGCCAAAAAAAAAAAAAAAAAAAAGAAAATGTATTTTCATGCCATTTGTAATTGGACATCCAAAAATTTTAATCTTAAAATATGAATGCCTTTAAAAATTAAAACTTAGAAAGTCAAAGTATGTAAATAGCTCTCAGAGCCTGCCACTTTGAGCGAAAGGAGATAAAAGTTATTGAAATTGGAGAGAAGAGGGCTACAGATATTTTGTTATTCAGAAACTAGAAAAGGATGGTTACCTTCTACTCAAGTCAAGTTTGTTGTGGAGGATCATAAAGGAAGTAGAAAAGGCTTTGAGAAGTCTAAGGCAGAAGTCCAGTAGGAGAATTTGTACTGACATGATCAAGGCTAAAATAATGACATCTCTATAGTGTAAAATTGTGTGGTGGAAAAGTGAAAGAATTATTAGTGATTGAGCAGTAGATTTTGTCTTACCAGGAAATAATTACTAATGGGAGGGAAGAGATTAGAGATTGTTTACTGTCAGATTGTCTGGGTTTTTTTTTTTTCATGTAAACAGAGTCAACTTTTGCATCTGAATCAAATTTAAAAAAGAACCTTGTTTTACAGAGTTAAATTTATTGAATATTTTGATTAAATTCAGGGTTGTTTTGGAAATATATACAAGCTAAGTATGGTTTTCTGTAGACATGTTGTAATACTTAATGACAGCTAAGCATCATGGTGAGTGGCATGTTAGAGAAGCTAGAGACAAATGGATTGCTGCAGGGATGCACAAACTATTAGTTGAGCAAAGAATATTGACAGAGTGCATCTAGAGTAATGCTCAAGTAGACATCTTTCTTCTATCCCCTTTTCCTCAAGGTCTGTCGTATAGTATCCCCTCTTCACAGAATCACAGAATCAATTTAGGCTGCAAAAAACTTCTGAGATATGGAGTCCCATTTATGACTGATCAGCACTGTGTCAATGAGACCATGACACTGAGTGCCATGGGCCGTCAGTCTCTCCTTAAACACTTCTGGGAACAGTGACTCTGCCTCCTCCCTCAGCAGCTCATTCCAATATCTAATTGCCCTTTCTGTGAAGAATTTTTCCCTAATGCCCCTGTGCAGCTTAAGACTATGTCTTCTTGTTCTATTGCTACCTGCCTCCGCACATGATGTATTCCAGACCCTTCACCAGCTTCTTTGCCCTTCTCTGGATGAGCTTTAGTGCCTCAGGGTCCTTCCTGAATTGAGGAGCCCAGAACTGGACACAGAGCTCAAAGCACAGCCTCACCAGTGCTGAGGAGAGGGGGAAGAATTAGGGAGGTGATGGCCACACTATTTCTGGTACAAGCCAGAGTTCCCTTGGCCACCTGGGAGCATGGCTGGCTCATGTTCAGCTGTCTGCCAGCCCAGTAAACAGACACTTTCCACTGGGACACTTTTCAGTGGTCCCACTTTGCTGGGACAATTTTCAGCCACTCTTTCCCCAGCCTGTAGCTCTGCATGAGGTTATAGTGGCCAAAGTGCAGGACCTGGCACACAGTCTTGTTAAACCTCACGCTGTTTATCTCAATCCATCAATCCAGCCTGCCCAGGTCCCACTGCAGGGCCTTCCTACTCCCCAGCAGATGGATACTCCAACCCGACTTGGTGCTGTGTGCAAATAGATTAATGTCCATCTCCTCATCCAGACCATCAATAAAGGTACTGGACAATTCCTTCTCCCTTGACTTATACTGTAGAAGGCGCTTAGGAGCAAGATTGCTCTTGTAGGTACTTAGATTATGTACTCCAGGACCACATGTAATATCATCCAACTGTTGAGTGCCCACAGCCCAGATCAGACTAAAGCTATGCCAAAGTAACTCCCCCTCATTATCAACTGTTTCACACTGCAGATTCACTCCTATTTGGCTGTACTACTTATTAATGTAGACCACACTCAACCATCAGCTTAGTAATGTGCCATATGCTGCTCTTTCACCACCCAGAAATGGATGAAACATGATTTATACAGATCAGATGGAGAAGAGAGTAAATCAGAATGAAGTCATTCAGTTGAATGTTTCTTGCTAGCAAAAATATTTATGCCAAGTGAATCCTTGTATTAATATTAATATCAAAACAATTTTAAACATGGTCTTGTATTTGAGGATCTTTTCTTCATGCAGCAGAAGTAGATATTTGATACATCCTAACAAGCATCTATAGGTCTAAAAATACATGTTTGTATAAAAACAAGGAAATATTCAAGATTCTGTAATATGGTGCAAATGCCAAATTATAACAAAATTTAAAGTTAATTAGATAGTTATTATAGTGCGCTAAAAGATTTTTTTCTTTTCAGGGCAGTAGAAATACCGGCTGTGCAGTGCTGTGTATGATTTATTTATAGGCTGCTAATGAAGACATATCTAATCATCATAATTAATTGGTATTTTAGTGCTTTGGGGCCTAATCACAGAAAAATTCATATGTTGGCTCAAACAGATCTTAGCTGTAAGGAAAAAATTCAGAGGAAAACTTGATTTTTCTTTTTTCAAATTTGCTTTTCCATCGAGCTTAACTACTGTGTGATGATTATAATTTAACCCTCTAAACACAACATATGTTGAAATGCTGTGAAAATGAGCTAGGAGAAGATGATTTACAGGGCTGGTATTACATGACAACCATTTCCTATGGGAATATGCTCTAGTCAGGTCTGATATTAACCTTTTTCTATCAGCATTGTATCAGTAAAACTGTCCACTATCTTTTGTAACTACCCACTCAATTTCCTTTTATTTCTTATTATTTTGTGTTCAAAACTCACATATATTAAAAAAACCCCATAAAACATCGCATAGGTCTGTAAACTTGCTCTTCACTTGTGTATTTGTGCCTACATTCCCCATCACTCTACTAATGGTCAATAGATTTATGTTATAATAGTCTGGTTTAATTTTAACTAAAGCAAGTAATTTACTTGAATTTCATTTTGAGAACAATTCTTGACAGGTATTATAGAATTAATTTATGTTCTTGGTTTTAAATAAGTGTGTACATATAAATATATATAGTGCAATATGGATATGTATGTATATATATATATATACATGCATATATACTCTTTGGTTCCATGAATATAACTCCTTGTTCAATTTTTCAGATACGACTGACAAATATATCATTTCAGACCCATGAAATGAATACTCCCACCTTCCTGTGTTGTCAATGATGTGGGTATGATAGGCCTTCATTATAGCAGCAATAGCACTTCCATTTTTGGCTAAAATAGCTGTTCCAAAAAGTAACTGCAATAATCATCTCCCATCTTGCCAGATACTGACTACTGGGCTAGAGAAACTATATGCTCTTTGTAAATGACATTATAATTTAGAAACTAATAGATTGTACTGTTTTTTTTCTTTTTATTTTATTTTTTTAAATAATTTTAACTCCCATGTCTTCTGCTAAATATACTAATCTTTATTGGTCCTAGAAGTAGTAGGTAACAAAATAATTCTACTAGATTATTTCTTTGATGTTATCCCTCAACATTTGTCAGTTTTTATTTTCTACACATTTTAGAAAGAGCAATTTTATTTGACTGTTTCTCAGTGCATATCTCATGTCTCTATTACATTTCATGAATCTGAATTTTCAAGGATGATGTTTTCCCAAGTATTTGTGATTGGCATAGGTTGTCCATTTTCAAATGTTAGGAAGCAATCTTGATAGCTGTAAAACACTTTGTCCTGTTTTGAATGCTCCTGAATATATTATCAGAAGTGGCACATAGTGTAAGTAGTCTGGCAGAAACCCCTGTGTAAGGAATCCTGGAACCTGAAATCAAGACCCTCTCTTCCCAAAACACCGACATTGTGAATTGTATGAAAGAAGAATGTCCATTAGTTGTTAATTCTACTAGCAGCAATTCTTATGAACCTTTTCTAGGTTTCCAGATGAGGCAAAGGTCATTAAATACTTCCCTTACTTCCAGTAAAGTGCCTGAACTTTAGCAAACCAATACAAACGTGTTCCAGTGCAGTGCTTAAATGGCATGCATACCATTCCAGCTAGCGCACTTTAAGGGTATCATATGAAGCTAATTACGTGCCCCCATGAGTAATCTATCTCTGCTTGGACCTAAACAATTGGTTTCCTATTACAATAGAAATAACTTTATTTCTCCTGCTCAAGGAGAAACACTTTTAGCTATTTTTAAGTGGCCCATCCATGTTCCAAGATAAAATTATTTAAATGATAAATACCAGTGCTACTCCATTCTTCAAGAGGAAGAATGGGAAAAGACTGCATGATTTAGCTGAGCCTACTAGGAGAACAAAAAAAACACACACCAAAACAAAAAAATAAAATAAAACAAAACAAAAAAAGGAGCAAAACCCAAAACATGGGTTTTTTGGGGAAAAAAAAAACAACCAAAAAAAACCAAACACACCACAACCACAGAGACACAGTTAAAAGTAGCCACACTTATATCATCCTTTCAGTTTCCAGACATGAGCTGGTAAGGCCATTAATACTACAGTTTATAACAGATGGCCATTCTTGTTTGGACATGCACATACATCATCAAATTTCCCTTTGAGTTTCACCCTCTTTAGTTCCCACCGAAGTCAATAAGAGTTTCATCTGTGTAAAGAAGAAAAGAAATGGACCTGCAGGGATATTTTTCCTTTGTCTTAAATGATGTATTGTTAAATGTAGGGATTAACACAGAAAGGAAAAATGTCATCAGGACCAACTTACAAAGAATATTGTTTAAATTCTTGTGAGGTAAAAGTCAATTGATATTTAACTTTCTGAAGGTTAAAATCTTCACGAACTTTTCTAATGAAAGCAGGAGTAAGAAAATTTCATGAGATATTCTATATCTACATTCCTTTGTCTGATGTTATATTCTTTGAGGATCCTCAACAAATCAGGGGTCCATTATCTATTTTCCTGCCCTTCAGCATACAAGGACACTCGAATTAAGTGTGTCTGTTCATGAATCTGAGGAAATAATAAATTTTGAGAATAAGTCTTCTGATCATCTCTTTTCTTATTTAAACCAAATCAGCACCAACCAAAAAACACAAACAAAACCTCACAAAACCATGAAAGAACAAAAAGTCTTTTCAAGAGGACCTAACTTCAACTTTAGATGACCCTATAGAATACTTTTGATTTTTAACTTGCTTAGAGACACAGAAGAAATCTATTATTTCATGCATAGTTTACTTACCAACATCATAAAGGCAGAAATATTCCCCTGTGGAATTTGATATACCATGATCAGCATTGTACACCTATTCTGACTAACCATGTTTATTCTGATTGATTGAGCTAATTGAAAAACAGCACAGATAGGTCCCTCTAGGTGCATTTTCCTCTCATTATATTTGTTTGATAATAAAAAAAGGATATTTTTTATCCTCAAAAAAAAATATTTTGCTTCTTCTTAGCCTAACAGAACAGATTGCATGTCTGAATAGTATTAGTCTAACAGGTAAGCAATCTGTTTTCAGAGTTTGACTGTACTAAATTTAACCATTAAAAGCCTAAACATATATTTGGAATGACGTGTTCATCACATCATTCTTAATGATAATATTTTTTTCCCCTGAGTGATGCTATCTGCATCTACTTTGACAATATTGCCTGACCACAAAAGTTGTTCTCAGCCTTCTCATAAGGACCACCTCATACATTTAGTGATGTTACCTACTCTATTTCCTTGACTCTCAGAGTGTGCTGAAAGGCATCTATTATAGTGACCATCGCACTTAATGGCAGCTATGTATCTATGACAGAGAAATGAGGGAAAAGCTTGAAATAATAACTTTTGATCCATGAAGAGTCAAAATTTGCAGGCTGAAGGATTAGGCTTAACTCCAAAACTGGTGCAATGACTTCCTCAGGAACAGGTGCAGCATTGCCTTCTCATTTATAAGATACTGCAATACTGAGATCTATTCTTATACAGAAAAAAAAAAAAGGAAAAAAAAAGGAAAATAAATGAAGTTGAGATTAGTTTTTATTAGGTTCCCTTAGGTGTCTAGTGCAGAGGTGAATGAACTTACATGTTTTAAAGGACAGAGAAAATGAGCATCAGAACTTTTGGATGATTATCTAGCATGTACCTAACTGCAGTTTAGATTTCAGGTTTAAGATATTTTATAAGTAGTTTGTCTCATAGAATTTTAAGTACTGGGTCTTCTTATTTTGATAAAATGTAGGGTATAGAAACGTGCTTAAAATGTTTAAATAAAAATACTCAAAGTGTTGAATCTAACATTCAGAAACTACAGTAACTTAAAGGGAAGATAACTGACTCATATCACTAAGGCTGATAAACTAGTAAATGGAAAGTAAATGTATTTTTCTCCAAGGAGAAATGAAGATGAGTAATATCTATTGTAAAATTCCTATATAATAATTGAAAGGAAGGAGCCTATAGCTCCACATGAATAAACTTTCCATGATGATATAAATTTCAGTGCATTAAAGTTGTGTCATGCTCAGTGGCTTAGTTTATAAAGATTTCAGGGGAAACCAAAAGAACAGCCGAAATATATGAAAACTTTCTGAGATCAACATTTACTTTAGTGTCTCGCAGAATTCTTTATTCAGCAACTCTTTCTATAATTTTAATTGAGCTGAACCCCTGAATTGTCTTTTAAATTTTGTTTCCAAAAGTGGAACCGCACATTGGAGATTTAATTTAGCTCTGAATTTCTTTCACATAATTGGTCACAACAAATATTCTTAAGACACATAAGAACAAATGAGGATATTTGTACTGAGTGAGGATGACAAATATATACACAGAAACATAATTCTGAATTGTAACACAAGATAAAGCTATTATTTTTCAAAATTATTTCCTGGAATATAATGTCATATCTGAAGCTTTGCAAGATATTCTCACAAAAGATTTCTATAAATCTATATGTGTGCAGAAGCTCACATCAGCAGTGTTCATACAGCAATCTTGAAAGCTTCTGGGAACTTTTGGAATCATTCAGACATGGACTAGGAAAAAAATTGTGTCGCATAAGTGATCAGAAGAAGAACATTAAGCATAGCAAATAGCTTAGCTGTACTTAACAGGTCACAAGTTGTCCCATTTCACAAAAACAAAGACATAGAACTCATAGAATCACCAGTATGAAATACTATTCTACCCAAAGCCTTGGTACTGTTCAGCATCAAAAGATACCACAATTGACAGAACCCTACTGTTTTACAATCCTTATAAATGGTTTTCTTTATCTGTGAGTATCACAAGGAGATTTGAACCAAATAGTGGGATATTTTGAACACTGAGAAGAAAACAATTTCCATTGTTTGATGAAAAGTGCAATTTTAGAAGGATATTCAGTGGTTTGTCCCATGATTCACTGCATGCACACCAAAATCACAGTCGATTCTGACACATCCTTTACCAACTAATTATTGGTGAAAGAAACTTATGACTAAAAACCAGAAACTATTTGGTGGTACTCATATCACAGTACTTTTCAAAGGAATATGGTTTTCATCCATTAAATAGTTTATTGACTTGCTTCCTGATGATTATGATATAATGAGTAAGTGTTGCCTCATCATAAACTGTATTATTTTTTACTGCTTGTTAAACAGTAACTGCATTTGATCATGACCACTATCAGCTGGCATTTCTTATTAGTTATAATGAGGAGCTCTAGCAAACTATGTTGCAAACTTCTAGAGAATGTTTTTCTGACTGAAAGGATACGTAGTGCAATAAAAGTTAGGTTTTTATTTTCTTTTTATCTGTTGATGTGCTGTTGGTGATTTGTCCTAAAATGTGTAGACTGCATTGTTTTTCTCATCTAAAATGTAGTTATAAGGACAAAGCTAGTCACATCAGAGGATTTATCTGTCTTTCACCATTCTTTATGTACTTTCTGCATCTTCTCTCTTGTGCAGTCTTTCCAAAGATTAAAGAGCTGTCTAAGCAAGCTCCATCTATTTTCTATTACCACAGTTTCATGATGTTGGTTTTATTTTTTTGTGGGTTGGTTTTGTTTTTTCTCTCCTGCAAAAAAAACACTCTGGGGAAGGTATTTTAAGTTATTTGACTAAACCACAATAAGTATATAAAAAGGCAAGGAAAAAGCATGCCTATGTAACAGGATATCTCACTACCAAACCAGACTGAAGGATGTCTTTTTCTGGGCCTCTTACTACAGAAAGGACATTGAGGCACTGGAGGGTGCCCAGAGAGAAACAAAGGTGGTAAAGGTCCTATGAATGGCTGAGGGAGTTGGGGCTGTTCATGAGGTGGCTCAGGTGGACGTTACAACACTCTACAACTACCTGAAGGAAGATTGTGCCAAGGTGAGGCGTAGTCTCTTCTACCAAATAACAAATTATAGGATGAGAGGAAATGGCCTCAAGTTGTGCCATGGAAGGTTTAGATTGAATATTAGGGTTGTGAAGCACTGGAACAGGTTGACCAGGGAAATGGTGGATCACCATTCTTGGAGGTATTTAAAAGATGTGTAGATCTGGAACTTAGAGATGTGATTTAGTGGTGGACTTGGCTATGTTAAAGGTTGTACTCAATGACCCTAAGGTTCTTTACTAACCTAAAAGGTTCTATGATAATGTACGCCTGAAGAGAGAAATACCAATGTAGAATAATCAGCCGTGCAAAATTTTAATTTTTTTGACACTTCCATGTCCATATTTATTTAGTGGCTTCAATTCATCTTACTTGACTATTAATGTCCTTCCTTTTCTTCCTAAAAGTGTTCTTCATTGCACCATTTCTTTATAATGATGGAAAAAGCCATTTTTCTGCTACAACCTCAGTTTAAATTCAATTCAAGTACCATGATATGTCTTCCTATTTACATTCTGTTTAACTGTGATGAGAATTACTGTTTTTATCCATTTGTAAAATAAAATAATTTCTCTTGATTTATAAAGCTAAACCATTTGTCCATTTTTCTTCTCACATCTTAATTACTTCACATCTACTATAACAAAAGCAACAGCTTCCAACACTTGCTACTTCAGAATGCTGCAAAATCACTTTTTTGGTATATTTCTTTGCATTCACTGGATCTATCTACTAATTTTGGTCAAAAATTATGTCTCTCTCTAATTTTCACAACATTTCATACTTTCTTGACCTCTTCCTAGTCAGCTGAAACATCCGTTCTTGATTCAAAGTTTGATTTAAAGTTTTATCACTGAAATTTAAATTTTTGGTTCATTTTTAAACAGTCTGATCTATAATTTCTTCTGCCATATCCTCCATGCTTGAGAGAATCTCTTCATGTATAGCTGCCAAACAACAGCATTGTCTTCCTTCTGCTGCCTGAATGATGTCACACTAACTTGACTGCTTCTATCATACTTTCTATTTCCTTGGAACTCCCTCGTTTAGCTGAGTGCATCTACTTTCTCTTGTCCTGCACTCTGGTTGGCAGTTACTTGAAATAAGAAATGTCTCAATGTTGTCTCAATATATTCTCATAATGCCTTATGCAATGATGTCCGAGATCTAAAAACTAGGATTGAAACTGCTGGTCAGTGAGCACGGCTAACAAGATGACGACTTGATGGTGGAAATCATCACTTGCTCTTGACTTGAGAAAATTGCTGAAGGAGTATTCACCTTAAACACTTGATATTCTGCATTGAAATCAGGGAGAAGCCCAGGGAAGCTCAGCAGAGAGCTAAGATGCACTGTGCATTAGCAGAAGGTTTTTTTTCCTTTGGCAAAGGATATGAAGTTATGATAACATAGACGATCATTTTTACAGAAGAGTGTTTATTTTTTTACTCCACCATAGATGGAACAAATCAATTTAATTAATTATGACAAAGCTAAACATTCAGATATCCTTTCTGTGACCTTCAAAGGGGAATGTCTCTACTCTTGCACATGATCCACTAAGATCAATTTTCAAAATCCTCTGAAAGTTAAAAATATTGCAGGTTCTTTTTCCAGGCAAAGAGGCTGTGACAGAAGGTAAAAAGGAGCACCCTAGGAAGGTAATTCAGTTACGTGCAAAGAACCACTTTATCTTTCTGAAAAGCAGATAAGGTTCCTAGCAGGAGAGGACCACATACTCTACAAGCCTTATGGGCATATGCAAGATCTCATGCCACCAGAAAACGTCTTGATGAAGTGGAATGTGCTGTTCTGTTAATTAAACCAACATCTTAATTAAAATATATTCCTTCAAACATAAAACAGTTTACGTGAATACCCCCCAGGAGGTCTCTGTTATTTTTTTTTTTTCAGTCTATTTAGTTTTTAACATTTTGAATTGAATGTATAATTAATTATAGGTGGAATTTAAAAATGCAGGTCTAGTGAGTTGATTCTGATTGCATTAGCTATCACAGAGAATCCTGCAGGATCCTCCTTCAGAACTTCATGAGTTTTTCCACAGCATGAAGTCTGAGAAATTCTCTGTTCTTTATGTGAAAGCTTCTAGAGCCTGAAACCCTTGTGTCGCCTCTTTTGCTTTGATAAGATTTTTTCTGATTTCTTTTATTTCTCCACAAAGTCACACTGTCTGCCAATCCATCAGCAGCTTCCTGAGATATATCTCCCCAAGTTTAGAGAATACATACCTTACCTTACAGACACAAGCAAAGAATCCAGACTGTCAGAGAGGACTTCACAAACAGCACAGCAATTCTCCTATGGGAAACTTCTAAAGACAAGAAAATGTGCTCCCATACCCTGGAGATTTAAAGGGGTGATTCAATGTTATATTGTTATGTTGACATACATAATTTTTTTCAAAGTCTGGTAATACTTTAGGGAGATGGAATGGGGGGAATTTGAAGGGGCCAGTACACTCATCCAATGCATTGAAAAAACAGCTTTTATTTAGATTGTACAAATCAAAGTAAGTAAATAATGCTTAAAAGTACACATTCATTTTCTTTAGGAGGAACACTAGTATAGAAATCCCTTCTCCCTAATGCATTAGTATCCTTTCATGTTTCATTGATATTGTTAGTGTATATTTATGACTGCAGGAATTAATGTATTCTTTATTCTCTACTGCACCAGTTTCTTCTTTCCTAAAAATAAGGGGCAAAAAAACTCCAAACCCCTCCCAACCCCCCAAAACCAACCGGACAAAAAAGCCTTGAAAAATCCCCAAATCCACCAAAACCCCAAGCAACCAAAAAAAAAAAAAAAAAGAACCAACAAAAACCCACAAAAGCAAAGACAAAAAACTTGTTCCATGATAATTTCCATAGTTTCCAAAGCCTTCCTTGCCCATCTAGGTTCTCCTAAGTCAAACAAAGAGTAGTTAACAACTTTTCCGTGACAAAAATATTTTTCTTCTAGGCAGCTAGCTATTTTCAGAAAGCTTGTGGAATCTTGTGGTTTTTGAGATATCTATCTCTCAGAATCAGTTGACACTGACCAATAATTCCAGAAGATCCTGTTGAAATATTGTCCTGTATATGCTTGCACATGAACGTGCACTGAATATGGACGCAATATTTGGTTACAGTTGATAGATTTATTTAGGAGAATGGACAAAAGAAGTTCCCCAAAATAAAAATAAATAATTAGCAGTAATAGGGGTTATAAAAGTTTAAATTTTAAGGCAATATTTTAAATATTTATATCATATAAGTACATAAATATCTATTAAAGATATAGGAGTCAAAAAGATACATATTTCTGTAATTTTAAAACGTACCTATAGACAAATAATATTTTATAAGATTTTTACGTTAGTTATATCTTGTTACCAGATTTGTCATATAAAGAAGTAAGGAGAGTAACACAGAAGGGCGAGCAAATCAGCTGTCAATACATATATAAATACAAAAAAAAAAAAAAAAAGGAAACAAAAATAGATTCAATTAAGCACCTCAGTGGCAATAGAATTCTTACCTCACAGGCAAAAGCATAATTAAGTGTAGAGGCAATATCTAGTTCTGCAATTAACTATCTATAATCATACAAAATTGGCATGACATTATTCATATTACAGAAAGAACAAACAAGAATAGAAAGTAATAATAGTCTTATAGAACTGAGTTCCAAATAAGTAAGCTTTGCAATTTTTTCTTCCTCTCACTTTTATCAAGTATGTTCATTAAAACTATCTGAAAACATCATGTGAAAATCATTGTTACTTCTGCCTATTTTTCCATAAGAACAATGTGAAGCATAGGAAGGAATAAAACAACCACAGTGCATCAGTCCTTAGTTAAAAAAATCAGCTGAATAGCATGAGAATTATCAAGAAAAATAATGCCATTTTTTGCTGTTAAAAAGAATTGGTCATTTTTCTACATCAGAAGTAAATCAGTCCTTGTTTGCACTGAACTGAAATATGTGAAGCTGAGAGTGATAACATGAGCATTTACAAATAATAGACTGATCTGGTATATTCTTGATGGATGTAACAATAAAAGGGAAACTAAAAAATGTCCCTGTCTTGCTAAAAATTGACCGATATTTTACTGGAGAAAATGGGAGTTTTCTTCACCAATGCTTTTTACTTCACGATTCAATATTATAATTTTTAATCTTCTTTAAGGAGCAAAATTACGCTACATAACATACTATAATCCCAATGCAATTTGATTTTATGTTTACCCACATCTTCAAAACCTGATTAAATTAGCTAGATTAGAGGTTGCAAATGTAGAGATAAGGATGGATGGGAAATCTTTCAGGCAGTGTGTTTGCTTGGAAAGCCCCCCAAGTGAGAATTGTATGTTGCTACAGTATGTTTCCTTAGTTTACTCAGATGCCTACAAATGCATACACTGAGAAAGCAGCATAGGCATCAGTGTTTGGTAACTTGATCTACATTCATTTCAGAAGCTGGGTTATGCTTCTTTTATCTCAGTGTTTTGAGATTGAGTTCAGATCAGCTGTTTTCCTGACCCACTCTGTGCAGGTGATCTCACCATCTAACAGAGTTTTGTTTCTCTCACTTAGCATAACTACCTGGAATCTTGGGGTAGACATGAAATCATGGTACATGGCAAGACCATAGCCCCTAAGCACTCAAAGATCTGATAAAACCTCTTCAGAAGTTTTCAAAAAATGTGTAGATGTGGAGTCTGCAGTGCTGGGTTAGTAGTTGGACTTGATAGTCTTAGAGGTCTTTTCCAACCTAAACTATCCTATGATTCTATGATAAGGATTAAAGCAAACAGACAGGGCTAGATAAGGGATATCAGATGGATTTATGCAGGTTTGGGTACACGTTCTTCTGCAAACAGAGGTGTTTTGTTTCCAGCTCTGTCAGTTCTTTCTCCTCACATATTTAAAACCTTGACTAGAATAAGTCTCAGGGTTGAGGGATGAGTAATGTCTTTTTTATTTTAAAACATTACAAGTGCTTAAAACAATTGTGTCTGTCATATGAGGGCATATTATGGAGAAAATAAAAGTAGCGTGGTGCCAGAAAAAAAGCAGTTACCAGTGGATGATGCATGTTTGCCATCTACTTTAATCTGGTATGTTAGATGCAGCCATCAAGGGGGCTGAACAGAAAATTAGGAAATCGTAATGTGACAGGCTGCATTTTCTTCACATTTCTGCTCTGTGAAAGAGTGAATTTGACTCATTGGAAATACAATCTTAATGGACTAAAGTAACCCAGTCCCAGTGATTGACATCCTCAGCCAACTAGTGGAGTTTTATAAAATATTTCAACACAGTGCTAATTAACAACAAATATATCAGTGAATTCAGCATTTTGCAAACTCAGGCAATTCAATATGATGGGGAATTATTTTATAAAATTCATGTTTTGGGTTAATCTTCATGCTGACCAAAACCACTCTATTGTTCACCTCCACAGTTGCACAAGGGACACAAAATACAATGAAAAGTTTAGGGGTTGAAATAAGGACAGAGGAGAGATCACTCAGCAAGTACCATCACAGAGAAAACAGCCAACTTAGGGAAATCAATCTAATTTCTTGCTAATCAAAACAGACTACTATAATGAGACCCTAAATCTTAAAAACACTTTTCTCCACCTCTTTTCTCCCTGAGTAAGGGCTCAACCTTACTGCCCAATTCTCTGCCTCCTCTCCACCAGCAGGGAAGGGGGATGGGGAATAGGGGTGATGGACAGTGCATCACACATTGTTGCTGCTTCTGCTTTCTCCTCAGAGGGAGAACACCTCATGTTCTTCTGTTGTCATCTTATTGGAAAAGTTCCATACCTTCTTGGTGATTTCTCATGGGCACCTCCTCACAGCTCACTCAACAAACTCCAACTCCCTCCTCACCCAGCTAACCCACTCTTTGGTAGCACTCGTCTTCTTTTTGGACACAGCTGTGGCCTATTAAGGGCAGGCCTGTTCCTAATCTTTGTCGATTAGTACAGCTGCAACTGCTCAGGTGTGAAACTACCTTCTGCACTATCTTTATTTTCTTACATTCTATCGCTCCGCATTCTTCCCCTGCTCTAATGTGGGGTCCTTCCCTTGGTGTGCATTTCTTCAAGAACAGACTCCTCCGGGAGTGTGGGTCCCTCACAGAGTCACAAGTCATGGCAGTAAATCTCCTCCAGCATGATCTCATTTTTCCATGGATCCAAGAGTCCTACCAGGAACCTGCTCCATCACGGGCTTCCCACAGGGTCACAGCCTCCTCCTTCATGCACATCCATCCACCTGCTTTGGTGTTGAGGTCTCCACAAGCTGCAGGGGGATGTCTGCTTCATCATGGGGCTCCTTGGGCTGCAGGGGCACAGCTGCCTCACCATGGTCTGCAGGGGAATTTCTGCTCTGGCACCTCGAGTTTCTTCCCCTCTTCTTCCCTGACCTCCATGTCTGCAGCGCTGTTTCTATCACATGTTCTCACTCCTCCCTCTGGCTGCTACCACCACCAACCCTGGCCAATGGAGTTGACTGACACTGGCTTTGTCAGATGCAGGGGCATCTCCTAATACCTTCACCCAAAAGCCACCCCTATTACCCAAACCTGGCCACACAAACCAATTTATTTCAAAGAAACTAAGAAAGAAAAAAATGAAACATTTCCTAATGCTAATTAATATGTGTGCTTTTAAATAATGAAATACATTTATTTGTTGTCAGGAAAACATGAATTTACTACATGTTCAGTCTGTAAGTCATTTTTCCCTAGTCCATAATTTTCCTAGCTATTTAGAGAGTATAGGCAAATGCTTACAGTCATGTTCTTTCTATCCCTTAAATCAAAGGAATAACAAATTGAAATTATGCATTCTGGGCATGTATTAATTTGTATACTTTTTTTTATCTTTAAGATGAATTGTGAAGACACCACCCTTTCCTTTCATTTACATAAAATGTTGCAAAATTAAATAGAAGTTGTTTGTTTGATGTTTGTTTTATGATGGTTGAGGGTTTTTTCTTTTTTTTTTTTTTTTTTGTTTTTCTATTTCTGGAAGTAGTGCACTGTAAACAAAACAAGAATATATTTATTTTCACTTTTCCTTATACCAAGGGACATGATGACGCATTGCTTTAGAGATGCATCTGTCATATTGAGCCACATAAAGTGACATGATACAATGTGACATGTTGATGAACACTGTGACACAAGGTACATATTTCAATGTATCATTCAAGGCAGAATTATAATAAGGCAAGTCACAGATTTAAAAAGAACAGAGCTCTCTACATTCTAGTTTAATTTTTTTTCCTTTCTAGAAACTATAGAGATTGCCTGAAAAATATGTCCCTTGATAGAATCCTAGGATCATAAAATCATAGACAATTCTAAATTGGAAGGGACCCATCAGGATCATTGAGTACAACTCCTGACCCTGCACAGAACATCCCAAGAGTCTCACCATGTGCCTGACAGCATTGTCCAAATGCTTCTTGAACTCTGCCAAGCTTGGTGCTGTGACCACTACCCTGGTCCTGGTCCAGGGCCCAGCCACCCTCTGTGTTTCCAACATCCAACATAAACCTCCTTTGTCAACGCTTCAAATCTTCAGTAGTACTCTTGGACTAGTAGTACTCTATTTGCTAATGTTAATTACATGGGGAACAATTTTCTTAGCATTTTCGGTCTGGCTAAAAAAATACCTACTGTACAGTTTAAATAGGAAAGTTGTTTTAAAAAGTTATTGAATCTTGTTCTGGTTCTGTGTGATATCAAGTTGTAAATAATGTAGGCAGAAAGAAAAGGTAAATTTATTTCAGGAGAAAATCGTGAAGCATTTTAGCTGACAGCTGTTGCTTATAAGAATGCATTTCTGTACAGCAGTTATTGTACTTTTATTACTGGACTGTGTTAGACTCATGATATATGTAGGAGTTTTTATGCAGCAGAAGCACAATATTGGTTACTTAAACAGAAAGATTTATTCACTTATAAATTGCATGAACTGTGTTTATGTGCTGTAAGCAGGGCCATACTAGGAGTTAAAAGATATATAATGCAACTTTGAGAAGAAAGGCCTCATGTTTATATTTTAATTTATTTACTAGATTTTTTAGTTAAACAATACAATTGCAAGATAGAAATCATGAAGCAGAGGGTTGCTAAATGGGATTCAGAGAGAATATGAAAAAATGTAAAATAAAAATAAAGAAAAACAGAGGAATCTTGTAATTAAAAGTTGCAGGAGCTGCAAAAAAAATGCTCATACTCAGTGCTCATGAAATCTTAAGAAAAAGAGCGGAGGACAAATTAGGATATCTACATATGTTCTGAACCTACAATCCATCTCTTTATTCACATATAACTCCCCAGGATTCTCAAAGGAGCCAGCTTTCTTGGATATATTCAGACCTCTCCCAAATATACTATCTGATAATGAGGGATGAAGGAAATCAGGTCACTGACAGCTCAGAGATGCTGAAATTTGCCTGTGTATGATTACTAAGGCCTTGCACTAAGGCCAAATACAAGTTTTGATGTAGTCCCAGGGGAGTCTCACCATTTACCTTCATTGGTTTCAAACAGAATTCTCTTCAGAAGCTGGTTCAGATTAGTAATGCAGACTTTCTAGAAAACAAATGAGTCCACACAGAAAGCTTTAAGATAGTTTTTAATGAGCACAAATACTGGTATACCGTGATTAAGAAACAAAAAGGAAATGAAATAATTTTTTATTTTCTCCATTCTCCATCATCTGTAATATTGGTTCTGTAGTCTCAGGTGCAGACAGAATGCTTTTGGCTGTATTCTCAAAGCCAGCAAAGTAAAGAAAAAACAAAACCAAAAGAAACCCCACAACTGCCCTGTGATCCTCTTTTTATACTCAAATTCAGTCCATATGAGTGAAAACTTACATCCATTGAAGTTAAGGGGAAAACTTTTACTGACTATACTGAGGCCAATAATTAATTTTCTGTATAAAGAAAAAAAATTACATTTTCCTGTTTCTTTCCCTAACTTTATTAAACAAGACATCATTATAAATGCTTAGGGTTAATTTAAGCAGTTGCAACTGATATAAAGCAGTACAGAATTTGACTCACTCTATAAATGGGAATCAAAGCAGTGAATTGCATGTGAAATGGTGCTAGCCTTGAAGAATAGCTGATTATCAATAATTATGATGCCTGTGATGAGTACTTTGACTTTTACCGTTCCCTGCAATTTACATGATTTAGATGTATAGAAGGGAGAAAAATGAAACAAGAGCTTCAGCATATTTGGAGAAATATTTTTTTTTAAAAAAGAGTAAAACCAAACCTTCATTTCTCAAAAGAGCAACTAGATAGATTGCATTTGAGAGCTATCAACACTATTAGCATTTAAAAGACAACGAGACAGTGAGAGTAAAAATAGTTTGATAAAACAATTCACAACTAATATCAGGAAAATTG
Organism: Molothrus aeneus; assembly: GCF_037042795.1. Taxonomy (NCBI): domain Eukaryota; kingdom Metazoa; phylum Chordata; class Aves; order Passeriformes; family Icteridae; genus Molothrus; species Molothrus aeneus. The sequence goes on from NC_089648.1 coordinate 101,411,719, forward strand.
AAATTTCAACATTGCTGTCACTCTGCTGACTGAGTTGAAGAGGTGAGCTGATGTAGGGCTTTTTTTTAAGCTGTGATTGGCCTGCCAGCATGGATTTGTGTTGTCATGCTGAGGGCCCCTCTAATAGCCCAGAGGTAGCAGGTGGCTGCTGACTTACAGAGGCTTGCATCTATTTTATTATTTGTTGGCTCTTTTATCCCTGACAGATTCAAACACAAATAAATTCAATCAAGGACCTCTACCTTTCTATGATTCCATTTGGTACCTGTAGCGAGCTGCAGCACATTTCTGAAATAACATGACAACTGTCCCAGTGATGTGACTAGAGGTAAACAAGATGTTTTATATCCTTGATGGTGATGTCTGGGCATCTGAAACAGGGGAAAAAAGAAATGCAAGTTTCTTGTGGATCTCACAATGGGGAAAACCAGTGCAATTTAGAAAAGAGATCTTAGAAATCTTTCCTTAAAAATCTAAATGTGCAAAATAAACTAAACTATTGTTTTGAGTGAAAGTTGAACAGTACTTTGAGAACCACACACAAAATCGTTAGGTACAGTTGTCAAGAATATGACCACTTGGTACAAGGTGGTTGTACTGTAAGCATGCTCCTATGTTCCCACATTCTTCACCATATGGAAATTGAAAGTAGCTTTTTAAAATCACTTTGAGGTTAATAAGAGATCCTCATCCCTATCTGTGGTGAAAAGTTGATTGCCATGTGATCCAAAGGAGTTTACTGAGTTGGTGAATGTCCTTGCCTCAGGTCTCTTGGTGAATGTTGCATGTCTCTGAGGTTAGTCTGTCACAGACTGTCCCCAAACCTGAGGTCTGCTGAAAAGTAATTCCCCTTTAGAAGGTGGGTGCACAGGCCTTCTGCTTTTATTCTACTCTGGTAACAGAGGCTCATTTTTACAAAGTATCTGCAGAATTGGTTGAATGTGAAGGTGAGATTCTCGCAAGATCTGGATTGCTTTTACTTTGTAGAGGTTAATGCCTGTGAATAGGAAGAAAATATCAACAACTAAATATTTGCCAACTTTATTTTTGCTGTCCTCGTCACAGAAATCTATGAGAATTCTGACAGTAACTGTTGAATCAAGGTAAATTTATCCTTCATCCCGTATACATTTCACTTGGATGTAAATGGATGATATATATAACCTGAAAATATAATTTTCAAGAATTGTCTACTCAGTCTAAGTAAAGCAGTCATTCTTCCACCATGTGTCAGGGCTGAGAGATTTTAAGGCATTTTCATGTTCTGGTAAAAAGCATTTCTGATTAAATGATTCTGCTAACTTTTATCCAGGAAGCGGTATTCCAAATTCCTATTCAGTGATTTCACCATATTGCTGAATTGCTCCCATTTTCCTCCAATTGAAAAGAATAGATAGATAGTACAACATTGATTCCACCTCACATGACCCTGACCCATCTTTCCCTTTTCTCTCTTCATTCCTCTGCAAAGAGTAGGAGTGATGTTAGGACATTCAGGTAATTTCCATACATTCTCCTACTCCACTAAATCTTCATGTTTCTCTCAAAAAAAATTCCTCAGAAGATCAGAAGAGATGGAAGCAGAGAAAACTAGCAGAAATTTAAGCATGTGTCAAATGACAAAAACATTGAGTTTTCTCAGTGAGCCAAAGCACAGAATTGGAAGTGTCCAGACACTGGGTTTCAAGCGCAAAATTCCCAAGAGTTACTTTTCTCTCTTTCTCAGCATTTTCCTCATACAGATCCTTGCTCTATCTTAAAATTAAGCAAAAAGTTTATTTTACTTTCTTGCTGTTTCAAACAAGGCGTTAGTGATAGTCAACACCTTTCTAAGACTTTGTTTCTTGAATCTTTTGTCATATTAATTGTCTGTAAATATTTTTCTTATCTTGTGGTGAAGGCTGCCAAGTGTTGTCGATCTACAGTTTCACACTGTGATGTCCTGACAGTCAGTTCATGAGTCAGCACTTCTCTATGCTTCCAAACCTTGCTGCATCAAAAATAAATCTTCGTATAATTTTTAACTAAGCAGTAGAAATTCCTTGACAAACATTTTAGGTTCTGCAAATTACAAATTGAGCACCTTTTTTAGTTTTCCGTGTTAGTGGTCTGACCTATCAGTTGCAATCATTGAAAAGTTTCAAGAGAAGACTCACCTGTGTCTCTATTGAGTGGTAATTACAGGTAAATGCAAGCATAGGGTGGCACAAATACTCAAGTTTAGCCAATTTAAACTCAATTTAGGATCCAGGAACAGATTAAAGAGTAGAGGCTAAGCAGGTCTATGTTTTCCTTTTCACGGATAATTTCACAAAGTCCCAGGAATAGCTGTGGACCATTGCCCATACTCTGAGCTTTTTCCTTTAAATCAAAATATGTCCCTGAACAGTGAGGAATAGCACAAGGTGGCAAAAGAGAAAATAACTGGATTTTGTGCCATTTCTTCTACATGTAGAAGTTCCTTTTCCTATTTAGCATTTTTTGACTTCTTTCTTAAAAAAAAAAAAAAAAACAAAAACAAACAAACCCACAGAACTAAGCAAAACAACAAAATACCCCAAACAAAACCCTCCCAAACAACCAACAACCAAACCTGACACATAAATTTAATGAATCAGTACAGCTATACAGCCATATATGAACAAAAATGACAACTGAGGACAACTTGTCTGTATGAGGAAAATAAGAATCACAGACACCCACACATATATATATATTTATAAATATATATAATTCTCTCAAAGAAAGGTATAATCTTGACCATGTTTCATAAAAAAAAAAAAAAAAAAGAGAGCTTATTGATGCAGAATACCTTTAAAAGATTTAGAAAACTTTAGGAATGAATCAGACTAAATGTACTAGTCCTGAAAAGAATAAGCTAATTTGTAACAGTCCCTGTAAACACAATAGTGCTATAATGTCCATTGTTCTATCTAGTCTTCTAACAATTTAGTTCTTTCATATCTACACCTTTAGCTATAAAGTACTGCTGAAGAGGAAATTGGAAAAGAGGTTATTATTTCAGCTATACTTGATTCAAGGCACTTGGATTCAAGTTCCCAGACTTGGATAACTTTGGTTCATTGACTCTGGGCTCCAGACTTGCATCAGCAAAAAGGAGGTGGTAAATCTGTAACTCACAGAAGCAGAATGTACATGAAATGTTCCCAGCATTTCACAAGCCTGCTAGATGCTAGCACAATAAATGTCATGGAAGGCCTAGAAATAAAGCGCTTAATGAATGAGTCATATCCTTGTCTTCTATAGTATCCTCTCTCTTTATCCCAAGTAGGAAATCTAACCCAATTAATTTGTTTAATGTTTCCAAACACATCTGGGAAAATTATATTTCCTCTCTTCACCCTCTTCTATAAAATAAATGCAGTTTGTGTACCAGTCACTTCCAATAGGATAAATTCAGACAGATGCCCTCCACATATACCCACAGATAAGTGTATTTAATTCCTGTGTGAAGAGACAGATTCTGAGTGTTCACACTGTAACAAATTTGAATGCAGCATTTTGCTTTGTGCTGTTTTTTTTCTTTTTTTTCTTTTTGCAACTAAATACTTAGGGCTCCAACCAAAAAATATTTAAACTAAAATGAACTGGAGACACAGTTTTAAGGGTAGACTTCATGATAAATGCTTCTAAGTATAATCATGTCTTCACAGAAGCATTTTTCCTAGTTTCTTTGTAAGAGAAAAAGTAACCACACCAATGTATCAGGAACTTTGGCTAGTAAAGTAAATTTAAGTTGATGTAATAGCATAAATTACATCACTGGGGGAATTTCTACCTTCCTGAGGAAAGACTGCTGGGAAAATTTACTGGTGACCTGCTGCAAAACTTGCAGGTAGGTACATCCTTCAAACTGAATTCAATGCTGCTGGTCCATTTCTAATTAGAAAAGTTGTGTAGTATATAGATCCTCCATATGTTAACTTCATATATGGTGAGGTATCTATAAAGCTTTTCAAAATATGTTTTCTGCACATATGCAGAAGATGAATCACCACCATTTGCACCTGCAAAGCCTCCATTTATCCTGTTTGCATATAAAATTTAGTGCTTGCCTAACCAAAGAGTATTTGTGGGCATCCATTTGTGGTTCTCTACCTTTTGAGCTTCCCAAACAAGTTTTCCACATCTGATACTATTAAATATTTAGAATTGAAAAGGGAATTACACTTTAAAAATCACTTCTTGAGTTGAAAACACAGGATTCAAGTTGTTCAGTAAAAAAGCCAGGGACTATGAGTCAGGCAGTGTGTGCAATGCTTTAACTTCTCTAATAAGACAGCATAATGGCCCATTATTGTTTTTACATGCCACCTTACTGTGCTCTTTGGACAAATTTTCTGTCAAATTTTCTTTTAGCCTCCATATATTACATTTGTATTGACCCTGGGCCCTTTCAAAATATTGTGTTAGAGAAATGTTGAAGTGTTTCACTAAAAGTGTTCAAAGCCACTTACGGCCTTCCAGTAAACATTGTGTTATTCATCTCTCCATTAGAGGAACTATATGCTGGTTTATGGATATGTATTTGTATATTTAGACCTATATGTACATATGTATCTATACTTGTACTTTTATATTTATGCACACAAATACACACACATATATATGGAAATGTTCATATACACACTCGTATATAGGAATTATAAAAACCTAAATACCTATGATTAGAAATTTGCTGTTATATATATACAAAAGCACATTAAGAATTCACAGAAAATTTGCTAGATCAACAAGAGCAAAAGCAGCAAAAGCAAGCTCTGCTGCTGGTACTTATGCATTTTAGAGTTGGCTTCTTGTTCAGAGGATTCTTTTGGTCTATTTTCATTAATGGGTGCAACCAAGAAAAATTCAGCTTGAGCAGCCCTAAAAAATGGTTACATGTACCCTGGGGATTACAGAAGACACTAAATTAACCTTGAAACAACTTATGGTGTCAATGGTGAGGCACTGGAATAGGTTTCCCAGAGAAGCAGTAGATGTTGCATCCCTGGGAGAGCGCAAGAACAGGTTGGATGGGTCTCTGAGAAATGTGGTCTAGAGGAAGATGTTCCTGCTCATGGCAGGAGGGTTAGAACTTTACACTGCCTTCTAACTCCACCCAAGCCATTCTATGATATATTATAGGATTGATATGATAGATCTGGTATGATATGTTATATGATATTTTGTAAGGATGTGAATGTGACATTTGTAGGATAGGAAATGGTCTGAAATTACAGGTTTGTGGGAAACCTTGAGGGTTCTGCTGTTTAAATATCCCTGCCATGATCAAATGTGCCATAAAATCTCCTTTATAAGCTCCATCTTGGAACTTCTGAGATCTGCTTCACTTTTCTTTGGTCAGTCTAAAAAGTTTTTTATTCTTCTGAGGTTAGAAAGTGATTCCTAATTTTCATGCAAAATTTATGCATGAACCTTTTTTACTTGTTTGTTCTTATTTACACGTTAGCTTTTAGCTCAAACATCTCTTCATCTTTCTCTGCTTTTATCCTGATATGGTTATTGACTGAAGTCATATTCCTCTGAGTTTTAGTTTCGCTCATTTAAGAAAACCAGAAGTTTGCAGTCTCCTCTAAAAAGGTATCTTTCTTCTAGTCACAATAAATAGCTGAAACTAATGAATCTGATTTAAGCCTACCTTCAGTTTGAACATATTTCTCTCCAGAATGTGTGTAAGCAGACTTGTGTCTACTATTATAAGAGCCTTATGGTATGTCACACATTTATATAGACATTTCTGTATTTTTTTGCTGGAAATCTCTTTGGTTAGTTTCCTACTTCAATGATTCATTGCTGGTCTTTTCAAGCACCAAAAATGAATGATATTTTACCTTTTTCCTCCAAAATTAGCTTAATGTTTTAGTTGCTAGTGGGCTTGGTGATGGGAAATGAGGAGAAGTGGTTGTGTATTTCCTACTTAATTTGTTAAATCATTTTTAAAAGTGTTTTGAGACATTCACAACATTGTGAAACAAAGGTGTGACATGTATTGCTAATTGTAAATACAAAAAATAATGGTATAGGCTGATGACTCATTCAAATAATTGCAGTATGACAGTATGAACACAGCTAGTAATGAAATGGAGCGAAGACCTATGACAAGATTGTGCAGTAATATATAATAACAGTTGCAAAATTAGGAACTTTCAAACCCTTTCAAATCATCAAAACCACAAATATAAATGCACCAGGCAGGCCAATTTTTTCTGTTTGAAAGTGTTTAATCAGAAAGGGGAAAGTGCTGTTAATATAAATTTTGGAGGAAACTTTCTTCCCTAACTTTCTCTTTTGTAGTGAAAAAAAAGAAATAGGAGAGGACATCTGATGGTATTTCAGTTTCTGTTCACATTTTTCCTAGTGATACTTTCATTTCTCTTCACACCTTCTTGAGAAAACATAAAGTAGTAAAAGGGAAAAAAAGGTATGAAATATTTTGACATTTTCCTCCAGTAGATATTTATTAGAAAAAGAGCTTGCATTAAATGAGAAATTTTAATCCCTGTTCATCTGAAAAACACCAGCATATAAAGAAGTCATTTGTTCTTTTTTATTTCCTTGAACATCCATCTTCTATTTTCCCCATCTATAGATTAGTTCCATGAAGTGCAAAGTCTGGTACTATTTCCTGTTTGTCTAAAACCTCAAACCCACCCAGGAAACAAATAAATAAACAGAAAACCTGAAATGTTTCAGGGCTTGAAATAAGACTTTTGACTTTCAGGTTAATCTTTGATTTGTGTTACAGATGAGCCACTCTGTTGGCCACGTCCCAGCTGTGCTATGAATTGTATAAGCACAAACACAAACCCAGAGTTCCTGTTTGGGTACATCAACTCTTAGTAAAAAGCCATGAGGTACCTGCAGGCTGGGAGACACAAAGAGGGAAGGTGCACTGAAAGAAAGAAAAAGTGAGATAATTCTGATCAGTATGCAAGAAGGGGGGCTCACACCTGAGAAACTTTCTGTAGGCAGCAAAAAGAATTAATGAGGATGAACCTGTAGAAACACAATCAAATGATATTTAGGAAGCTCTAAGGAGCAAGTATTGTCACAGAAGAGCATACAAATGCATTTTCCTGAGTATGTAGGAATATCAAGCAGAGATGGGATCTGACATTTTAGTAGTAAACAAGAAAGTCTGAGCAGATAGAGGCTCCAAAGAGCCTTGGATGCAAAAATAAATAATCTCTATTTTGTGTGATAGATGCAGAATGACTAGAAAGATGCATATAGAGGGCTGTCATTACTAAAGCAATGAGCTATGAAAATGATATTTTGCTGAAGCACTTTGAATATGGCAAGAACCTGAATGAAAACTTTATTAGTGTGTGTCTGTATGTGGAGAGATGCACCTTGTACAGGAAATTATCTGTACTGAAAGTTTCCTATAGCTAGAATCTGACAATACAAGAAGATGATGGAGTCACTTACATCATTCAGTTTTTAGACTGACATGATTATGTCTTATAGTGATGAGGGACAGGGTGATGATGTTTAGAGGAAATTTGAAAGGTGATGAATCAGGAGAAAAAAGTCCCACCAAAACAAACAACTAGAAAAGTCTAGACCCTACCTTAATTTTTGCCACCTTCATCTTGTGTTTTTAAAAAATCAGATCAGTAGTCAGGGAGACAGGCCAAAATTTTAATCAAGCAAGAAAGGCCAAATCTTTAAAGCAGAGGAAAATCTACAAGCATTGATCTGCCTGAAGGTGCAGACACAGTGAATGTAGTGTTTTTGAAACAGTGTTTGTGGATTGTTTTGTCCAGTGGTTTGGTATAGATCAAAAGGATAAAATAAAGCTATGATATCTGGGGAAAGAACCTGGAGAAAGGGCACTGGAGCAATAAAAATACATGTATATGAAAATCTGTAACTGCACAATTGCCATAATGATGGCAAAAGGATAATTCTAAAATACCTGGATCATGCAGTCAATCAAGCCCATATATGTAGACATAAGAGAAATGCTATTGCAGGAAAAGGATTGCATGTCACACATGGAAAATGGCACATATGCAAAGAATTTGCTGATAAAAAAAGAAAACCCATATTGTAAATCAGTGTTCCAAAAATATTTTTAAGGCATGATGCAAAATTAAATTCATGAAAGCTTTTTGATTAGAGATGTGACAAAAAGGAATAAGGACATTCTTTAATATGTATAACACTAATAAGATGTGTACTACAGGTTTTATTTCAGTTTTGGTATCTCCAGTTTTTAAAAAAAGTTGATAGAACAAAATTCATACGACATTCTCCTCCTGACTCCTCTAAAAGAGAGAACAGGAAATGACATTACATGGTGCTTTTCTTTCTTAAAAAAAAGAAAAAAAAGAAAAAAAAAAGAATTGATTTGTTATTGATTTTGTTCCTTCTGTGGGTTGAGGTTTGCATGAAATGACCTCCTGATTCCTTTTCAACCTAAATCAGTCTAAGAGCTATGATAATGGCATTTTTCATAAAATAATAGGAGCAAAGGGCATAACAGCAGCTATTTGACACATTCAAAAGAGAAATGACACATTTTCTCACATTAAGAGGACTAGTTATCATTAAAAAAAGATTGAAAGTGCTTGAAAGAAATTTATTGGATTCCTCTTCCCTTGATGCTTTGATTTCAAAGTTGCCTGCATTCCCGATGATGTGCTCCAGCCAAGCACAAGTTTTGCTGCAGTCGGACACAAGTGACTGGGCTCCATACAAGGTTAAGTAGATGAAATGCAATGTCCCCTGGTTTGACACAGGTCAAAGCAGGTGAAGCAGTTGTCCCTTCTGGCCTTCTACTCTGTGAATCTATGATTCATATTAATCTTGTTCAGAGTCTATTTTTTGTCAAGCTGTTCCTGCCTTGTAACAGTTTTGTTTTCTCCACCCTGATCTGAAAAAATTTTCTATGAAGTGACAGATTTACCAAGGGAAATATCACAGCTTCTTGATTTTACTTGATGGCACTAACTTGGCCTTTAATTTTGGAACTACAAGTAAGTTTAAAAGCAAGTGTGACAAAGCCAATGGTATGTGAAAAAACATTTGATACCTTTAAAATTATTTAAAATACTTACTGGAGGCTCATGCTAGCTAAATATTTTTCCCACAGACAATTGAAGATACAAATAAAAGACTATAGGGATGATTTTATTTAATTTTGATTTCCTTTGCACTTTTTTTAAAGAATAAAAAAGAAGATTAAAGGTGTTCTCAGATGGTTGATATTAAATATTCAGGTTCAGAGTTTCAAAGATGCCTATGGGGTTTGAACTGTTTCTTATTAGTTTTAAAACAAATATTCAGGTAAGTCTCAATTTTTAAGGGAAGTTGTGTCTTAATCAGTGCATCAAAATATCACCTCTCCTGAACAGTTTTGCTAAATATGCATTCTGTATTTCTAAATTATTCTTTTGTTGTTGTTGTTGTTATCACATAACGGCCTGGTAAGACACTAAATACCTTCATCTCTGCCTTAGCCTCCCTGAATCTAGATAATAATAAAATAATAGATCTTAATTATAGATAGTCTATATATAACAGTCTATATATAATAGACTGTTAATACTTTTTGATCTGTATTTAACTAATTTTCAAATGGGGACACTTAAAGGAATTTATATTTGTGCAAAACAACCAAAACCAGCTCTAGGTGTTAGCAAGCTGATCTTTAGAACCAGAGTATTAGGGAATTCTAAATGTAAAACTATTAACTGGATGATCCTTGATCCCTGACATGAGCTGCCATCCACAGCCCAGTCGTTGCCTGCTCATCTCCCTGCGGGAACCGCACTCTTAAGAAGATTACATTACACAAATAAAAATGGGCTTGGATAGAGGACAAAGCAGGAGAGAGTCCATTAAACCTTTCACATCATTACAAGCCTCATTGTTTTGCAGATGAGCAACATAAAGCAGAACATATGCATGAGGCCTCTCACTGACTCTCAGGGTACTGGGGATTTCAACTATCTGAACCCTGTTGATTGCTGGTAAATGAATAAATAACCTTGAGATAATCCTTCCCTTTTGCAGGAAAGGTGCCCTGCTTATATAGCAGATAATAAAAATGTCCAGATTTCCTTTATAGTCTTTTCTGGTTCTCTGTTTTCTATGTACTAGCCTGTAATTGCTCTGGTCCCTGCTTTTTGCCATCTGCTCACATCAGAAGCTGAAACTGGTGTTTGGATTGAATCTTATTAAGCTGGTCCAGGGGAGGAAATCAAAAGAAAATTATAGGTAGTCTTCCCACAGTATCTGATATGAGGCACAGGCCACCTCTGAAAATGATATTTTTCATGGGGACCTGGAGTTCTGAAGTTATCAATGTCCATGGTTGTATGTCACGACAAGTGGATAAAAAGTGATTTATTCAAAGTTTTACTGGCTGGTTTATCTTTTTAATGTGTTCTTATAAAAGCTATTTTTTATGTTTTGTGCTGGGTGACTGTTGATCATATTTCACTTTTTCATACTTATTATTAGTTTTCATATGATTTTCCCCCAATTTTATTTTTGTCTAATGTCAAAATTATGGCTTGTTTATTTGATTTTTGAGGTATTGCAATAATAGCAGAGAGGTCTAATTTTGGATCAGAACACCAGTACACAGGGTTTTTAGAGGCTTCATTTAATGATAAGGTGCATACCTGCAAGTAATAGCTTGCTTAGCCAATTCTAGTTTAGTACTAGAATTCCTCCTTAAAGAGAAAGGGAAAGTGACAGAATAATGAACAATAATCTTTTGGAACCTCCAGAAATAATCTTTAAGCTCAGATTCAGATCTATGGGGAGATTTTAGCAAAGAACTGCATAACATTTTTCCACTTTAAGATGGACTAAGTCAGGAGAAAATATTGTCTTAAATGTGAAAGATATTGATGTCTATTACTTTTCATTTATCTCATCATACTAGCTTTTCCTTTACTAGCTTATTTTTTACACTCTAGGTATTAATCTGCACACTAGTAATGATCCTAATTATCAGTGCTTACTAATACCTTGCATTTATACACCCTTTTGCCCTGAAGTATCCCAAAATGTTGGGTGGTTTGGATGAAAATGATCCCAATTTGAATTTGATCCTAACAAAGTTAGGTTCATATAATGCAGATCTCTGAGTCCAACAGGGCTACAGGTAGACTCTGAGAGCTCTACTGGTGACTCCTGATTCGGGACTGTGCACTTCCTATGGACTAAATGAGATGTGAAAGTGTCTCATTGTTTGTGTATGTTTAACCAAAGGGGAACGAAAAAGTCTCACAGAGAGTATGGGTGAGAAATTCTTAGCAGGTCAGGTAGGTTTGCACACCCAGTGATTATTGTACCTTACTTATTGAGTCTAAATGCAAAAAGGCAGTGGTGGGTGAAACTGAAAAGGCTGAGTGATTGAGACAAGACTTGTTAAGAATACAGAGATACTTAACCAAAGTAAACAGTCAAACCCCAGGACCTATAAGGCTGATTTTCAGAAGAAAATAATTTTAAAAATAAAGGATTCTCATGCAATTTCTTTTAATTTTAAGTCCTATGAGGACATGATTGCCAAAGTCTTATTGGTTTAAAAAAAAAGAGACGATAAAAAAATATATTTTTGTGAACCTAGGTGCCTTTCAAAATTATTTCTATTTCTATATCTAAAAATAATTGACTATTTATCACAGGTCACCCACCTGTAAGTGTGAGAGATCTTTTTTCATCCCTGAAGAAATCCCCTGTAAAGCAAAGAAGTAACACCACTTAGAGCATGAATTCATGTGCAGCTTTTTCATCCCCTGTAAAGCAAAGAAGTAACACCACTTAGAGCATGAATTCATGTGCAGCTTCAATGTGTCTGGAGGAAACTCTCAGGCAGGTAGGTCGATGGGGGCAGGAAGGTGGTGGGGAAAAGAGACAAAGCAGGGTGGGGGGTGAGAGAGAGGAGAGAGAGAGGTTGACTCACTTTATTTCTCCTCCAACATTCCTCATAAATCCATTTAACTCCCTCTTAGTACTCTGAAAGAAAGTAACATCTTTCCATGGTTCTAATCACAAACCCTTCACTTTCTGTGGAACTATTTAATTATTTTCCATCAGACCTTGCAGATCTATTCACTTTCTGCTGCTTTCCTCTTACAATATTCACTGTGACTGGGCAAACTGCTTATAAAAAGCCTGGGATTAGAAATGAGTGGCTGTTGCATTTTATTGGTCAAATCCAAGCAGAATGACTCTCCAAGGAGTTGGAGGAAACTAACCAGGAATCTGGCTGTATTTCACTTGAGTCCTTTGGGTCCCATTAGTCCCTCACTTTCATTATCCTAAGCACCAATTCATTTCACTTACTCTCACCTTTCCCCACGGCCATATTGCTTACAATATCATGATAAAATGATTTTATTGCCTTGGTTTTGTCTATGAAATTTTATGGACATAATAAATAAAAATACATTTTTTTCTGATGTATTTGCAGCAGTAACTATACCCTATTGCATACAGGTATCAAATTCATGCCCATTGTACGAATATTTTATATGAAGACAAGTCCTAGAAATAAAATAAATAGCTTTAGCATATCACTAATGATACCATAATAAATACTTCTCCCGTTATAAATCAACCGCATATTACTTTAGTTAGGATAATCAATTTTACTACTGCAATTATTCATAGCTTGGGAAGCTGTTGATATTATTTCTATGTTAAATACAGTGGTGGTCATGCTGAATACTTGAGACAGTGCCCTGCATTTCCAGATATGAGTTTAAACCAGTTATTTGGCTCAAGTAAAGTAATTTTCATTATCTATTATTATGAGGTTTCTAAATATACTCAACATTGTGTGCTAGCTGTACAAGAGGTTTACAGCTGACATCTCAAGTTCTTGTTTTACATCCCATATTTTTCATCAGTGAGGGATTGTATTAATTATCTAAATGTCCATTGTTAGTCCCACATCAGTTATGAAGTTGTAATGCATGCATATTTTACAAATGCAAGTTTACCAGAGTTTTTAGGGAATTGAAAGGGTTTAGAGGAGAAGAGTGGTTTGCTGCATGCTGATCAGTTAGTGAGAGACTAGAGTGGCTCACTTTGCTTTTGGTGGGTGCATCTTTGCAAGTCTTTTTTTTAAACAGTTAAGATAAAAGTCTGATGATTTTTGGCTCATTTTGTGTATTTCTTAAAGGTGGCCATTTTTATAATTTTTTTTTTTTTGGTGGGAGGAGAGGGGTTGTTTATTTCTTACATATCCATTGCAGCCTTCATTTTAGGGCCAAGTTGAAATAATTGTTTTATTCTTACTTCAAGGAGTGTGCAGGAAGTTGGGCTCATTTCCTCCAGCAGGGTAGCAGCAGCAACTGCCTGGTTCACTAGATAATCTCTGAATACCTTTAAATGGTTCAAAGCCCTCTAATGTTTAAGCTGGAATTTACAGGTAGATGTAGACTTTTCAGAGGTGAATGATTTTATCTTGTATAATCAAGTTCGTGGGTAAAAAATAATTTAAAAACACCCAAATGTTCTGTTCTTGCCCTCTCAGAATCTTGAGTCTACATTATTGATTTTTGTCAGTAGATCTGAGGTCTTTGTGTGTTGTTTTTAAGTTGTACAAGGTGTTTCTCTTCCCACACAGGATGTAACTGGAAAACCTATAAGCAAGTTTATGATGACAAGTTCTATCCAAAGACTTCATGCAAGTCAGATTCGCAGTGATTTTTGGAATTAAGAACCATAACAAAACAAACAAAAAATATGCAAAAAACAGGCGAAGAATCTTAGGGTGGGAGTACACTGGAGGGACTTCTCAACCAACCTACACAGTAGCCAAAAGAAACTTTTCCATTTTGTTACAACATATTCTATTGACTTCTCTGTGTTTTAGAAGTCAAAAATTTCTCAAATGGTCTAAACTTGTACTAGTCCAGGCAGCAAAGTAATCTCTAGACTGAAGTACAACTGTGCACCGTCAAAAATAGGTTGCCCTATGCTGAAACAGAAAAAGAAAACAGATGGCATGCAAAACCAGAGCTGTGTGAATTTTCTGTCCTGTGACAGATTTTGAAGGTGAGGTTTTTCTATATCACTTTGAGATATAAAGTAAGAATCTAGGAATATCTCTGTCTCTCTCTAAAAAACCATGAGGCAACACAGAAAATAAAAAAAGTGAGATAAACTTACATTTTTATCAATTTCTTAGCATTGAAAAATTGCATTTCAAAGGTTATATCTTATTTTTAAAGTTTTTATTCTGATTTAAACATAGAATTTCAAAATGGGAATTCTTTTTATAAGAAAAATCATTAAAATTTCTGGTTTTAAAATATCAATGCACATTTTTTGATGTTTGGAATAATTTTTTTCAGACCTGAGAGTATTTTGGGTTTGTTTTGTTTTGGTTTTTTGTTTTGTTTTGTTTTGTTTTGTTTTCTTTTGGAGAATTGTTAAAACTGAATATGTTGTTCGTACAGATATGGTTTTGTCAAATAAATACTTTCTATGAAAGAAAAATTTAAAAATATATTTACAATCAAGTTCATCCAATGTATAAATGAAACATTTCCTTAAAACAAACCATAATTTTATTCTGGACATCTGAATTTTTGATTTAACAACAATCTCCACTCACTTCCTCATGGAAGTTTAGAAGGCACCATTCTTAATATTCTCTTCAGTCTTACATTTTCTTTTAGGCCTAGTATATGCACCCAGCTGAGCGCTAAAAGTTTGCAACATCCATCTCAGTGATGCTTATTTGTTGCTGTCACTTTCTGTAGCTTTTTTTCTCTCTTTCTATAATATAATGCAGCTTTTAACATGTAATCTTATCTGGTAAAAAGTGCTTACCTCCATAAATCTTGTTACACCCAACAGAAATTTGCTTTGCCCAGAAGAAACACCAAACGAATCAGATAATCCAAGTATTTTGGCAAACTTGAATACTTGGAGGTTTTGTCCCTATTACCTCTCCATAACTGGCTGTCAGCATTCTTTTCCATTCTCTATTTCTGGGTACTGGCAAGGTACTAATATGAATAAATTTTAAATCTGGTTCCAGATATACCTGATGTATATTCAGACACTATTTTGAATTATCTACTAGACAAAGATATATATGTTTTTTTACCTTCTGACCCAACCGAACTCATAAGATACCCTGAAACTGAACTTTATTTCATTAATATATCCTATGCTTTAAAAACAAACATTGCTAAAATAAGGAAGTACAGGATTGGCAAGTCTTCCATCTCCTTCAAATAAGTGAACAAATTAATTTGTTAAAATTTACCTTGAAATGCCATGCTGCCTTGCCTCTGTAAGGTAAGAAAGAATCAGACCTAAGTCCAAGTTTCCATAATTTGCAATCTTCCTTTAACCTGAAGTTTTAAAATATCCATGACAATATTGGTATTATGATTTAGTACTTGCAGTACTATTGACTTGTCTAATAGCAGCAACAAAACACAGCAAATCATCCTAATGACATTGTGGAGAAACCAATTAGTAAATGAGGACAGAATGTTAACCTGCTCTAATGCTCCAGCAGGACACAGTTATCAATCCTTATCAGCTTGAGCTCTCTCTAACAACAAGAGCAAATATTTATCTAGATCATGTTGGGTAGTGATTCCAAATAGGGTATCAAGGTATCTAGCCTATTATTTTCATAACTGATTTAGAAGAATCTGATACTATGTTTGAGTTGTTTTGGTTTTTTTCAATATCAGCATCATCTTCTTCTCTTTCTAATAGCTGTCAATAAAAAAGTATACAGACCATGTTAAGGTACTCAAAAAACATTGTTCCTGAAGTTAAAAAGAACACTTCTAATAAAAATCCCAGTGGGTAACATATGCAAGCTTCTGCCCACTGTGTTGAAAACTAACATAGAAAAAATACAAGCAAACATATTACCACTGAATTTGGGATGAGAACTAAGAAATGAATGGTCAAAAAGAGTGAATGGTCAAAAATAAGAATGTCAAGACCAGGATCCAATGATTTTGGTATTAAATGTATGAAAGAAGGAACAGGTCCATTTGTATTAAAAATCAGTTAATGAAGGCATATTTCTTCACCTGATGAGACTTAGCTTTAAGGGCTAGTATCACTGTTTTTTTTCAATTTTTTCTTCTTTTTTTTTTTTTAAGTACAATGAGTCTATGGTTTTACTTTTTTTATAAAATATATAAATTGTTGTAGAATTTTCTTTAAAAGTAGAAGGAAATGGTATAAAAAGGAATAAAACGACATCTGCAAATGAGCAGGTTTACCTAAAATATCTCAGATAGTGTTCCTTGTGCTCCTTGAATGAATAACTGGATTCAATGATGAAAATCCAAATCAAAGAAAAAAGGCAAAAGAAATCCTGGAAGTGTAAGAAGCAAATTGTCTTATAAGAAAAACAGATGAATAAAATGGAAAAAAAAATGAAGTATCTACATTATAAGCAGTCTGTCCATGAACACATAAATACAAACACTTTAATAATTACAACTGTGATTCAATATAGCCATTATCCTTTATTTTGGCCCACACTGAATTATCCTTCTGATTCCCAAAATAGTCAGAAGCCTGACATTATTCATCCCACTGCCCTCTGACAGACTTCATGTAGTCACTGGTACCTACCTCCTTGAGAAATTGCTTTTTGCTGAAGAAGCCTCAGCCTTTGTTAAGTAGATTTCCAAATCCTTTCCAAATTATTTGTGGATTCTGAGAGCAGTGGCTAAATGCTAACTAGAAGAAATAAAGGCTGTATACTTTTGCAATAAAAGCTTGTATACTTCTGCAAGTAGTGACTAGACCCAAAACATTCTTGGACTGTGTATCTCTTCTTTCTCCTTATTTTTAACACAATGGAATCTAGAGTTAAATAAAAGAAGTGAGGAAATACACATAACACAAATTTTCTGCAAAACATAAATATTTTGGCCATAAATATTTGCTAACACTCAGTTGTATATGCGTCAGATTTTCCTGTAACTGTAAGAGAAGGTGACAAGCAGAAAGATTGTCCTCTTAGAACTCTGATGAAGATGAAATAAGCAGACAAGATATGATACCAGCAAGTTCATAAGAAATGTCATGACTTCAGCGAAGAGAAATGAAAAATATCAAGCAGTTCTCCTAAACAGAATTAAAAAATATGTGTGGGGATTACTTATTCAAAATTTAATATAAACCAATTTGTAGGTAAAACAATACCTTAACATAATAACTCAAATATCCATTGATACATAAGGGTAGTTATAACTTTGTACTGGATATATTTATATTCTCTGAAGATACAATTGGCTATGTCTATTTTTCTAAATGTGGGTGGTGTCTTGTGCTTTACTACTGACTTCCTACAAGCCTTTTAAAAGTGTACTTGACATTTGGTATGGGGGCAGCATTCTGAGTCTGAAGAGACTTTTATGTCCACACCTGATGCTAAAAGGAACAGTGACAAGGAGGCTGGTGTTTGTGGATGGCTGGAAAAAACTTAACTGTGAATTAGTTGTGAAAATCTTGGTCACAGAAATTAGTTTTAAGTGTACTTGAGGAGGACTATGACTATAACATGACATTCTAGGGGAATTTTTGGTAAGGTTCAGTTCAGATGACAGGGACGTGATGCTGAGAATTTTCTGGCAATAAATTTCTTACTGGCTCCTTCCTGAGATATTAGAATTCCTCTTGGCAAAGAAAAGCAGGAGAAGAAGTCACTAAAATAGCTGACTTCAACCAGATGCTAATTATCAAACTTATAAGAGATTTTGGACTGTCGGAAAACTGGGTAAGATACAAGCATTGTCATAAGGACACCTTATTTAGGAAAAAGAAAACACTTTTTGTCCTATCTTGCACTGCTGGATGCCATTTCAATGCAAGTCCTTTTTCAGCAATTGCCGAGGAAT
This sequence comes from Molothrus aeneus, assembly GCF_037042795.1. Classification (NCBI taxonomy): domain Eukaryota; kingdom Metazoa; phylum Chordata; class Aves; order Passeriformes; family Icteridae; genus Molothrus; species Molothrus aeneus. The sequence continues at coordinate 101,429,610 of NC_089648.1, forward strand.
AGATTATATTGAGATTTTAATTTCAAATTAAACAAGCCTGCCCTTCAGAAACTTTTGGATTGCAAAGATGTCTTTGTTAGTATGCTGAGATTTCTCTGAAATAGCCTTGCTATTCCAGATTTTCTTACTCTTGGAATAAAAAACAAACCCATATTGTGTATCTGTGTTCTCTCATGGCTTCTTATAAGAAACCAGAAAACTTCTGTCACACAAAAAATGCTTGCTTCTTACAGTTAATTACATTCTTATGTCCAGAAATAGACTTGTGTGCAGTGCCACTGTCCAACTGAGCAGCCGCCTTGTTTTTATTTAGGATCTTCAGGTTGCAGTCTTGCATGTATGATACATTCCTTGCTTTTAGAGAAGGATTCTTGTGGGGCTGTTTAACTTCCAGAATTTATTTAGAAGAGATCTACCTCCCACCATTCCACTAATACTCTCATCTGCTTCAAATAGGCTAAATAATTTTCAAAGGTGTTAGGAGCTATATTTTTAGTGACAGCTTATGTCTTCTTGGCACATTTCTGGTGCAGCAATGTTGGCAGGCCTCATGTTACAGAATCTCCTGGTCTGTCATGTATTAAATCTGTTCTCTGGTTATCCAAGCACTTAAAATACTTGTGAGTGTCAGGTTTGCAAGTAGATAGCTATTTCTTTAGTTTAGATTTAAATGCCAAGAGAAGCTAAAATATCAGAAAAGACAGAGGTGTAAAAGGTTCTCATCTGGTCAGACACCTGAGTCGTTAAAGACATGCACTGGAAAAAATAAACAGCTTGATGATTCTGATTTCAGGTGGTGGCAAATGTCTGAAAGGTATATCTAAATATGTAATAAAACTAATATATAGACATTTTGATAACAATGACAAGTGCCATGATATTTAAACAGATAGCCAGATGAATCATCAAAAGTGATGGTTTATCTAACAATCCCATTCAGCATATAAAAATCCAATCATTTTTTATTTTTTATTTAACTGTTTTTGGAATGTGTGATAGCCTTACCTATGTTGCTTAAATTGTTACAAATAACAATAAAATCTGTTAGCAACAGACAAGTTAAGATTCATTTAATGCAGCACACTTAGAAAAAGGAAAGGTGGTCCAGTGATAGGAGGGACAGTTTAGAGCCTGGAAGACAATTGAGATTTCTTAACATTGACAAAAACTCCTTGTGCTGCAATGCTTTCTGAGGATAAATACACTGGAGTTGTTAAAAGCATCTGACCTCTACAGTAATGAGGCTGGTGCAGGTAACACAGACTAATGGGTATTGCACTCCACTGTTTGTTTTGTGGCATCCTAATGATTCTAACATAAAGGGAACAAACTCAAGGAGACTTGAGCTGAGATCTGCTGCTGGCCTGGTAGGCAGCTTTGACAAAACCACTCAATTTTCCTCTTTTCTCCCTATATAACCATGAGAAATAATCCCACTTTTCTTTGTACAACATCCTGCAATTATTTTATGATATATGTCATCTGAGGGTATTGCTGTTAAAAAAATAATATTTATTTTATTTTTGAAAGAAAGGTGCACTGAAGGTGTAAAAAATTCTTAGTGTGAGCCTATACTTGCATTTAGAAGAAGGAAATACACTTTGTTCAAGCCATACATTCTGGGGTTTTTTTTGTTGTTTTTTTTTTTTTGTTTGTTTGGTTGGTTGTTTTTTTTTTTACTCAAATCTTTATATATTCTTATGGAATTAAAGGAAAAATATGGGAGCCCTCCAGTGGTGAAAATAATATATCTGGATTTCATAATGTAGCTATTTTGCTGTGACTGGTGCCTGTTTGCAAAAGAATTGCTATAGTTTCCTGACACATATTGATATAATTTTGCTTAACTGGAATTATGTTATCCTTTATTTTCCTGGACTGACATATAAATGTATTCCCAGATGACATTTGTAAAACCAGGAAAGTCAGATGTGTCTCAGATTACTTTCTTTTCTATATAGACAGGAAAACCCTCAGGGGCTCTTTGTTTGTTTGTTTATTTCCCACTGGGACTTGCATGGGTTAATCATGTTCTCCCCTTCCACAAGGTTCTCACCTTTAAAGGTGTGTGGATGAAAAGGGATTTTACAATTGCAGTAATAGACATGTTTGTCTGGCCTGATCCGCCCATTCTTTGGCATCCTGGATTATCACATCAATCCAGGCACCACTGGCTTTTGGAGCTGCACCCCCCTATGTGGAGCTGTGGGGCATCCTTCTGGAAAGGCCCTGGACAGCTGCTCAGCCACTGCCCTGAAACTGAAACCTCAGAGAATATTGTACTGCTTCAGGAAAAGAATGCACATTTTACATTGCTGTGCTCAATTTGCCATAGAAAAAGAGGGTTTATTATTTCTGTGGAAAAGTGTCTATTGCACTCCAGGAAGAAAATGGAGATCATAATCTGCTTTTCAAGAAAATGTAGCTATATCTTTCTCTACTTTTGCCTGCAGAGTCCAATGGGACTACAATCCATCCCTAAACATGTTAATACTATCATTACTTCTACAAAAAAATCCTTAATGTGGAGCTCTTGTGCCTTTAATTCCAGTTTGTAAGACTCTTAAACATTTTAAAGCTAAACATGCCAGCAACTGTCAATGGCTTCTGTTGGTGAAGTTGCAAATGTGAGGTTAAAAGCAGTTTCCTTGCAAATGATGAACACATAAAATATAAATGCCTTGAAAGCTAGCAGACTTTGGAGGGTCCTTCTATAGCACTGGAAACAATAGAAAACAGGAAGAGCAAAGTGTTAGACATTTGTCTTTTTCTAATGAGGATAGCTTTTGATGGAAACACACCTTGATAAAGTGCATGGAAATACCAAGAATATTTATTGGAAGCAATTGGCATCAGAGATATTCATAGGCAGCCCACAGCAAAAGCTGTACAGCCAGGAGCCCACTGTAGTACTATAATCTGCACCACAATTGTCACAGGTGGATTCAGAAAAGGCACAGGTGGATTCAGGAAAGCCCATCTTAATGATACAGATGTGAGTGTGCACCCACCCCCACTGTTCTGCACTGTGTTTAGCCAGAGGGATATCTCTGAGTACAGACAGAGGAGGAAGAATTGTGTTTCCTTCTGATTTTGTTTTCTGTTTTATTTCATTTCAAATCTAGTCAGGCCACTGAAGTATACAGAACAGCAGAAATAAGATTTTAAGAGGCTGAATCTACTTCACATCCTTAGCTTTTGGACTTCGATGCTTTTTGCCATATCTTATACAGCAGCTGCAGAGTCCAGGACTCCTATTGTCATGGAAAAATAAAGGCCTCATTTAACTGCTGGTGGAGCTGTAGTGTGTGATGTGTGTTTGTTAGTCTAAGACATCTGCTCTTTGTGTCAACTACTAACTTCAGACACCACAGAGTGTTCCCTGTCCCCTGTCAGGCTGTACACAGAGGCAGTGGGTTAGAGCTATACACTACCCTCCAACAAAAGAATAAAAGGACAAAGAAAATATTTGTGTGCTGTGGGGACTAAGTGACAGGGAAAGACACACTTTCAGCTGTGGCTGGGAAGTTATGTGATTAGCATGTGACAGGCTGCTGGCCCCTTAACCACTGGCTGCATGTCTGACTGCCAGAGAGGCTCTGACCTATGTAGTCTGGCAAAAACAGCTCTGAGAGGATGCTGATTTTAGTTACCAGGCCCACGCTATGCACAGTGCACTTATCATCAGGAGATATTAAAAATATGCAGTGGATCCAACAGCAGCAACCCTGGGGTGTGCATGGCCCTTCCCATGACCACATTTACCTGGATCAGCTCCCTGCATGGGTGAGGGGCACTTCTGCAGCTCTCTGATTTTCCTCAGGATTTTCCTCAGGATGCAGCAGTCCCATGCCACTGCATTTCACCATCCTCCAGATCCCTTGGAGCACCAACAGCCCCCAGCTGCAGCTGTCAGAGCAATGAGCCAACATCTAGGACTGTCATTTAGGAGAAGCAATTTTGATGTCCAATAGTTTTATTTTTCTTCACTTGCGAGGAAGTATAAGGAGAATTAAAAAAAAAGCCAGAATTTGTGGAAGATGAGTAACTTTAGGACCTGACATGTTTTCTTTTTTTTTTTGTAAATTTAAAAAAATAGGAAAAAAATCAGCTGTGTTTTTATGATAATAAAGAAATTTTGCAATTTTGATGTATACCGAGGTTTTGTTCAGTTTGTAGCTGTCTCTTAAGCAAAATGAAAATTGAATGCACAGTTTTTTAATGAACGTTTACTTAAAATTTACAGACAGTTTCTTGCTTCTAGTGAGAAAGTAAAATTTTCTTTTCTTTGGTTGAGTGTTGGACTTGTCACACAATTTTAATTATCTGGAAGTTAGATTCCTGAGCTAGTTGTCTCATGAAACTTAATGATGGGAAATGAGGAGTGACTATCAGGTAGTACATCTTCAAGATCCAAACTTGCATCAAATAAAGGGCCACCACTAGAGTTACTGTCCTTTTCTACTCATTGTTCATGGAGCCCAGATGACTAGGCTAGATTTTGACTGATATTTAGATGGCAGATTTAGATAATTCCTACCTAACTTTCACGGTGATAAATACTATATTTTCACTAATTTTTATTTCCATGCTTCTTATTTAATCCTGATTAAAAATTCTGATTAGAACTTTGCTTGGACATGATTTCACCAAAAATGTGATGTCTATTTCTTACTGCCATGTATTGTGTTTGCATTTCAAACACTGATTTTTGCCTGTAATCGTTCAGCATCTTTATAGCACAATCATGTAACACCTTTAGATATTTTAACATGATGAATACTCTGGAAAGATTGATTGCTTTCATTGTACAACTGAAAATTTCCTTCCATCTGTCTAGGGATCAAGATTACCAGGACCTTGTTCTATAAGAAAAATTGTCTGACTATTTTTACTGTTCTACTAAGTCTTAACTTTTCCTATGAGTTAGGTACACTGAGTGAATTGAATTTGGTCTTCACCTAATTTTTATTTCAATGATGTATATTGATTTTTCTTCCTCTACACATAAGCATTTCTAAGTAGAGAATGTAGTTCAATATATTTTACTACTCTGTAAGAAAACAAAGTCACATAGCAACGATAGTGACCTCAAATATGTGAGAAAAGCCTGTAAGCAGCCTTCTCCAGAGGCTCAATCCCAGCTTTAAGATAACATGTTCCCCAGTGTACACGCAGAAAATCTATTTCCTTGAGATTCTGAAAATAATGGGTTTAATACCATTATGATGCATTTTCACAAATTACTGGGAAGTAAAGAGAAGGAAAAGACAGTGTATGGCATTGGCTACAGTTCTAAAACCTAAAAGCAAGAAAAAAAGATGGAAGAGGGAAATTTTACTCTGTCTTTTATTCAAAAATCTTCAGAATCTGCTGAGTTTGGAAAGACCTCAGTATTGGACCCCATATAGTTATTTCTTTTCTTTTTCAGGACAGAAAACACAACAATTTTTGTCTCAATTTTTTTTTTGGTCCATCTTTCCTCTGCAAACAAAATTACTTAAATTCAGTGTGAGTTTCGGTATATTTCAAAAGTTGTATATGATGTTCTAACTATTGTTAGGGTTTTTTGACAAACCAACAAAAACCCATTTCAGAGACAAATTCTGACCTTAAAAAAACCACTTCTAACTTCTCTCTGATTTGAAAGAAATTTGTCTTAGGCTATGATCAGGTTTATGATTCAGAGAATGGTTACAATACCTCTTTAGATTTAACATGTTTCATTTTCCTATACTTTTGACTTCTAAGGAAAAGTCAATCTATGTGAATTCTAATATAAGATACTTGGATGTTCAATATAATTGCACAATTTGCTAACAAGGACTTTTAAAGAACTGTTATGAGAAATTTAAATGCAGGTGATCTGAGGACTTTAGGTAATACGACTTCACTTTTCCTCTTTAAATAAAGCTAATCTCTGTCCTTCAGTACTGAGAAGTAGGTTTTGATTCTTGAAAATGAGTAGTTCAATTTCATTGAAGTGTTTGCATGGTGAATTATTTCTGCTTAGTTTTGGCTTATCATAAGACCTGAAAATAAATAAAATCACTCTACAGTGGTTTATTGTGCATCACGGCATAGCTGTAATTTAGCATGCTATGTAAGCTTATTTGCATAATATAAATTTTAGCCTGGTTTTATAATGAATTGGCTGTGTGAGTGCATTGACCCACAACAGGCTACAACACTAAAGTTCAGTAAAAGTGGTGACATACTACATTTCCTTGTAGCAATTCAGTGGAATTGCAAATGTAATAGCCAAGAGCATGTTTTTCTGAAAGCATCTGGGAACACCATCAATAATGCAAATGATCCTTTAAGGACACTATTTTTTGTTGGTACTTTATTGTTGACTTTCAAATTAATTCTTTTCCATCAATTTTTAATATGTTTTTTTTTAGATAGCAAAATTATTAGGACAAGTACTCAAATATTATTTGAGAGAGGTGTGGCATTAGCATTCTTAATACATATATCAGTAGGTCTATTTCATCTCTTCTTCACTACATATGAACAAGTTAATGTGTGTTTGGACCTCTACAACATGACAGAAAACAAGACAGAGTTACCACAGACCACATGAAACAAGCCTTTAACTCTCTGACAACATTTCCTGACATTTATAGCACAGCTCCTGAGGGCCTTAATGACCATCATGTCAAGCCGAATCTACTATTAATATACCTCACTAGTAAGGAGTAAGGATTATGGTTTTCATCCTGAGTGTGAAAGGTCCATATTTCATAAAGAGCTTGACTATAGCTGAGTTATTAAAAGCTTCCCCATAAGTAAAGAAACAGTAATTTCTTTTTTTATTCCTGTTCTTTTTTTTAACAGTTTATGTCTGCTGAAAGTTTCTTCTCTTGAAAGGAAGTGATCTGCATTTAAATTAAAATACAAATCAGATACTCTAGCAAAGCAAAGACTTTCTATTGTTTTATAATGCTGTGTAGACAGCAGAGATTAGATCTGAGGGTCATCTTCAGGTCGAACTTCCAATACAGTTAGCAGGACTTCCATATTTACATTTACATGATGATATTAGGAAAGAAATTTTTTTTGTCGTTATTCAAGACCCACTCCTAAAGAGATCAAGACACAGAACACCACTGCTAAAACAAGCAAGAGTTGGATAGAAAGGTTTCTCAAAGTGAAAGATCAGTTTTGGAAGTTCATTTTGGTGAATCTAGACCTGGGACATTTCACAGAGTAATTAAGTAGTTTTGATTGGACATTCTCCCTGCTCCTTATCTGCTCTAGCCCGTGCTCAAAGCAGTATCAAAGACTCACGACCTTGTCCTCTCCAGCTTTGCTAATCTGTTTTCAAGAAGCTAAAACATTCGGAAATGAGCCCTAGACCTCCTTGCCCTTCAGTCCTCATGCAGATCTTCTGACCCAAAAGACCAATCACCCAAAATAGATGCATCCCAACGTATGCATTACTTTTACAGATTTTGCTCAGGCTGGGTTCCTCCCTGTGTTGATATAAAGGCTAGGATTAATAAGACCCACTATTGTGCCAGGCACCCTTTACTATCTCTTTAATCAATGAACTGAACCTCAGTGTTTCTTGAGCATGATTCATCTGAGTGTATAGTAGATTTCTAATGCAGGCCAGATGAATAGTGCTCCAGGGTGTCTTTTATTCCTGAATCCATTGCCAATAAAAAGATCCTGGAGAGATTAGCTCAGGTGTAGACATGTACATATCTGAAATTAGATTATATAAATCCTATCTATGGACTTTTCTTGAACTGATGGTGAAAGAATTGCCTGTCAAATTCAGGCTTATGGGTTATCTTGGATGGGTTGTGCATTACAGGTTATAGGAGATCTCAATGTCCTTTCCAAAGGGGAATTATAGTTTTCCTGAATTGACATTACACCAGTAAATCCTTTTCTTCTTTTTTTTTTCCATTTCTATGTAAAACTTTTTAAGAAACAAGTGCTTCTATTAATTCATTTTTTCTGTATGGATAATTGAAGAGACCTAGCATGTGACTGGAATTATTTTCACAATACTGAGTATGTAATATGTCAGTTATTCATGGTCTGTTGACAGAATAAATTTAAACAAATGAATTTGCCTCTTGTATCTTTTCCTGTTTTCACTGCAGACAGCACAAAAGAGAACTGAAATAGATGAGAAAAGAATCTTTTGAGCAATACATGGTAGTCAGGAAATATAACCCTTTTGTATACAGAATGACAAGAGTGATAGTGTTTTAAAAGCAAGAGACTAGTATTGGTAAGTCAATCTATAATTTTTTTCCCCATGCAAAACCAGAGGCTTAGGTCAGTAATGTCTGAATGAAGAATGCAATACATGTTCTCATCAAATGCATAAATAACCAAGAATTTCAGCTAAAATCAAACAGTGGATTTAAAGCTTTTGTAAGTGGCAACTAAGAGTAAATGAAATAAAGCTTATTATAAGAAACTCACAGAAAGGAAATGGAGAATCTAAGGAGACTGTTTACTTCAAAGGAACAGATCATGAAATTTCATGTGCAGTGGCAGATTGCACTACCTGATAAGGCACATGCAAGTACCCACTGCACTTCATGAAAAAGCTGTACAGCTTGCATCATCCTGTGGCTACTACAGTTCCTGGGAAACACTTCTTTCTTTAAAAGAATTCCTCTCTTTATGATAGACTGCATCATTAGCTCTTTTGACATGTATTCCAAGTTTACAGGATGGGAGTTAATGTTTATCTGAAAAGCTGCATGAATCACATGAGGCTTTTGACATTTTAGTTCTATAACTGTGTGATTGCCACACTGATTACCATATTGACATTTACCTAGAAGGAAAAATATTACTTTTACAGTACATTTTCGTTATATAAATCACATTTTTGTCCAAGTTTAGATACTTTGAGAGTTAAGGACTTTTCCCATGAAATGCATTTAGAGGGGAAAATCTGTCAATCACCCTTCCTGATTTTAACTGATTGCTGCTCAAAAATTACTTCTGGTTGTCTGGTGGTCTACTAAGAACATGTTCAACCACATCATTAGTTTGAATTAAATTGAAGTGTAGAGAGTTTTCTTGCTTTTGGTTTGTTTTGTTTTTAAGTATTCAGTATCTTGTGTCACTCTTCTCATACACAGAGCAACTCTTGTAGCAACCTTGGAAGGCAGAACCTAATTTTAAGTGGTTTAAATTGTTAGCATTTGGCAGTTTAGGTGCTATGACATCAAAACCTGATTCACTCTGTTGGTACAAGAAGAACTGAAGTAATGAATCTCTCAGTATCTTCAGATCTATATTTCCTTCATAGTTAAAGCCAGTGATTGGTGACAGCTTTGTCAGCTCGTCATTTTATGTTATTGGAGATTCCATGTGGCTGGCTGACTGTTAATTTTCCCTCTCACTTGTTAGAAGGTATAAGCCAGCAGAAGCCTAAATAGAGACAATTTTCTTACTTAAGTTGGTAGTAAAAATTATGTAAAGGAAAACGGCCTCAAGTTTGTTTGTTTTTTTAATGCCTAAATCGATTTATAAACTGTTGACTACCTAGCAATATTGAAACTGAATTCCAGAACTAGGATCTGAACGTAGAAGTGCAACTACTCTGTGAACACAGAATTCCTATTGCAGTGCCTTTAAGACTTCACAGACAGTGGTGAAATTATTTAATTTTAACTTCCACTCTGTCTCATGCTGTGATGTTTTCCTTCTTCCTTATGGGCAGGTCATTCTACATATTTCCCACAGAATTCCCACAGAGGACCTTTGACATGTTCATGAAGTTGCAAAAATATTTAGATGAGCCAGTCTACAAAAATGGAACAACATACTAAAACCTCACTGGGCAAAATATGAAAGGAACAAGAAAGGCAAGTTGATTACCTTTGTAAGACTGTCGTTTCAATTTCCCAACTCTATCTTTCAACAGTGCCCTGATGTTCACATAAAACATCTTTGAAAAGCTTTTTCAAAAGCAAAAGTTGTTATTCTAATGTGTGACACAGGAGACCCCATAATAATATGTGGGGTACTAGTGCATGTTTCTTCAAGGTGATTGGGTGGCTTAGAAGCAACACATCAGAGACCTTGCCTCTACAGAAAGATGAAAAAACAACTTTAATGTCAGAAAGAGTGTGACACAAGCGTGCCACAGTATTCAGCTTCAAGGAATTCAAGAATAACCAAGTTTACTATGTAAAGGCACCCTAGACATACAGTCTTGAAGATTGAAAGATTATATTGTAATGGGAAATACATACATTTTTCAACACCGAGATGCAGAAAACTTGCAAAAAGTGAGATTTAAACCCAAATGAGTATTGTAAGAAAGTACTAATGGTAGGGTATTAACATGTACACTTTATGGAGTTACTAACTCTAAGATTTTAGATTCTTCACCTATTTATATATATATACACACATATATGTATATATATATATATAAATGTGTATATATATATACATATATATGTGTGTATATATATATATATATGTGTATACACACACATAAATTATATGAAACATATTTGCACATTCTGTCTGCATGAATCATATCCTTGTCCTGGTATAAATCTATTGAAAACTCTGTTCTCTTAGCGCACTTGCTACTCTTTTAGACAGCACCAGGTATGATCTATTAATATGAACTTTGGAAGAACAATCTGTTTTAATCTTTGACAAAAAAAGTTTATGTTTTCCTTAATCAATACCCTTCCACAAAGTGTGTGTTACTATATGGATTAAGGTAAAGATATGGACCTGTTGGAAGAGTTGATATTGAGGGTTTTGAAGATGATCAGAGGGCTGAAGCACCTCTCATATGAAGAATGACAGGAAAAGTTGGGATTGTTCATGCTGGAGAAGAAGAAGCTACAGACAAACCATATAGAAGTCTTCTGGTACTTAGGGATGCCTACAGAAAAGCCAGAGAGGGACTTTTATCGAGGACATGTAGTGACAGGATTAGGGAGAATGACTTTGAACTAAAAGATGGTACTTTTATTTTAGATATTGAGATGAAATTCTTTATTAGGAGGATGGTGAGACACAGGAACTGGTTGCCCAGAGGAGTTGTGAAAGACCCATCCCTGGAAGTGCTCAAGGCCAGGCTGGATGCAACTTTGAGCAACCTGGTCTAGTCCAAGGTTGGGGTTAGAATTAGATGATCTTTAGGGTCCTTGCCAACTCATACATATAGGTAGAGCCTTACAAAGGGAAGACCTTGTAAAACCATGGCTCAGGCCTGCTACTTCAGCTAAGTAGAAAAGGACTATGGGCAAGTGACTCAGCTGAATTAGAGGTAGAAGAAGAAGTTCTGTAACCATTGCATGTTCACATTGTGGTGTATGGTGGTTGGTTGCATTATGCTTGTTATGATTTAAAACTATGTAGCTGATACCCACCTTATTGGTTAAAATGGCCAGGTTTTTGGAATGAAGTGTCTCTCCTTTGCACCTGCCTGGGGACCTTGTGTCACTTCAGACCCTCACCTCACGCCAAACCATCCTATGATTCTGTGATATACTGTTATTAGCTATAATTGTTGACCTCTCAATCTTGTTATTTCTCATTTGGCTTCAGTAAACCACTGTTTGTTAGGCTTCCCTGTTTTCTGTTTACCCTGTGGCTTTAGGTAAAAATATCTTCCATTATTGCCAGGAGATGGTTCAAAATATAGACATCTTGAAAAGTCTAATTTTAGAAAGATGAAAGAAGTAATTATTCTAAGATAAAAATGTCAGTATCTGTATTCAATTTGTAGGTTCATCTCTTCTTCCAGGCACAGGATAAAATGAGAGAATTCTTGGTAGATTTTTTTCATTGACCGTTTAATCAGGAAAGAAATAAACTTTAGTCAGAAAGAAATCTGCCTTTAAGAATGAGAAAAGTCATAAAAATAATATGATAAAATCATGGAGTTATCGATGAGTTCAATGATCATCGAGTCCATCCATCAACAGAATACCATCACCCTCCCTAAACCACAACAAAAAGTCCTATCATTTCTGCTTGCTTTGTAGAAGAAAGTTTTGTGCCTTGCATAGATTTTCATATCTGTTGTTTAAGTCAGGGTTTCTTAAAGTTGTTCTTAAAGTTGATAAGATTGTATTCATGCTGATTCCATCAGGTTTATTTTGTTTTAGTCAGGAGCTTTCTTTTCTCGTGATATCTTATGCTCCAGCCAGTGCCTTGATTTGGAGAATCCTATACCATGATTTATTCTTAATCTTTGCCTGATTTGTATAATACAAGAAATGTGATGGAATGAGACTACAAAAAGATGCTACTGTCACAGTAGTTTTAACCATTATGAGTTATCATAACAACACTGATTAAATAATCAGGTTTTTGAAAAATATATCATTAAGAAATCGCCAGAGACAATTTCTGATAGAATATTATTTTCAATTTATTGCACTTGGATGGACTAAGATTCTTTTTTATTTCTGCAGATATAATTATGTTAGTCATGACATTTAGTATTATATCAATTTCCTGAGGTCATTGACAGATGGTAAGCAGTATAAATGAGGAAAATTTTAATTTTTCAATATTTTTCTGTCATTAGGTTTAAAATATGCCTAATGTTTTAACTGTCTGACAAGACATATTTCTATACAGTGTTTCATTCCTTTGTGTTGTCAAAATGAGTTCTCATTGGTGAAAAAGGTTGCCTACAAGTTACAATTTGCCCCTTAATGCTCAGAGCCTTTTGAGAAGAGACGGACCTATATCCTTCCTGGTGCTCTGAAGAAATTTCCATTTAGATAGATGGGCATCTGAAATCAACCTAACTTGGATATGATAGGCATGATCCAGAACAGCAGTAGTGCAAAACTTCTGTATCATAGTGTAAGAAATTGAGGCTTCACTCAAGAAGCTGGGAGCTCAGTATGCTAAATACTCTTTGAGCTTAGGGGATCAACATTTTCCTCCCGTCAAAAAATGCCTATTAGAAATGGACAGACCAAATACAGACCTGAAAGAACTCTGTTTTCTCTGTTTAGGAACTTCTATTTAGGTTCCTAAATTCTCAGTCAAAGATGTAGATATCAGGACCTTCCTGAATAACATGACTGTCTTCTGGAGAATCTTCAGAATTATTTCAGCAGTATCAGAAAATCTAGTTTAAAAATGTTCAGTGTCTACTTAAATTGCCTAAACCCCAAATAGAAAATAAGTTGTTAGATATGGTGATATACCCCATTCTAATATTGCTGTCTAAGGCAAATGAATAAATAATTTCCAGTAGAGGCATCTGTGTCTTTATTTACTATGAAGATCTGAATTTAAGTGGAGTGAATTGGGTGTTCTTAGGTCAGGCCCCTAAAATTTCAGCCAGATACTATGAAATTAGGCTCCTCAGAAGACAAGGTAGTGTCATACTTAATTTCTGTGGCATGCTGGCCACTGAAATATTTAATCCAGACTCCAGTGACACTGAGACACAAAAATATGAAAGAATAACTTGTGGTGAAGTTGGGGAGTATCTTTGCACTAGAATTACTTGTTCCCTGTGTGCTAAAATTGCATATTTCAGCACAGTGGACTATCTCCTTTGTCAAAGGCAGATGAGGTCCTATCTGATTTTTGGGCCTGTGATCATGACACTTCCAGAATTCTAAAGACCTGATTTCTATGTCTCTCAGCCACTGGACAAAGGGTCGTGTAATTTTCAAGTCTTACTAGACTTTCTGACTAGAGGCAACAGTCTGAAGGGGTCAGACTTTTCAGTCAATATTTGAATGACATGCAAGAGTCATCCTTGAATGAGAATCTCTACTCACTTATCAAATTAAGCAGACACTCTCATTTTAAGGAATTTTGGCAGTGGTTATGCATCTTACATAAAGGAGAACAATATACACAAACATTCCTCAAGTTAACTCTCATTTGAAATGTGAAAATTCAATTGATTAGATAAAATTCACTGCTTAGAAGCTATTTATGGCTATGTTTCATGGTAGCTGACCTGACATGAAAGAGTTTTGTAAATCATTCTCCATGAAGAATAAATATTTCTGATATAAAACAATTTTAATTAATCTTAACTTTGCTTTATAATAAATTTGCCTGTATTTAATGTATGACTTCTTTATTCTGCTATTTTTAATAAATTAAAACTTTTAGGAGGGAAAAGGACTTTTGGGCCTTGTTGGGTCACTCATACATAGAAGAGAACTGACTGTCTTTTTTTCCTTTTTTTCATGCAATTTTTGTTGTGCCACCTGGATATCCAGAAAAAGTTCAGTCTTCAAAAGATAGTGACAAATTCTTAAGTGAAAAGTTGCTACAATTAAATAAATGGATGATATAGAGCATGAAACAATCAACAGTTTGTTTAAATTTTTTGAGGATTGTTTCCCATCATAAGTACAATTTTCTATTTTTGCTATCATTGATTTTGTGAAATATTGTATCCTATTTTTTCCCTGTCCATCTCTGATTTTATCCAGAACACAAAAAGCAATTGCAAGGCTAAAATAGATAGTTGACATTTTCCTTGTCACTGAATATGTATGAATTCTGATTTATTATTATGACATTTAAGCATAAAAACATTCATAAATGCATAAAAATACTGGAGCATAATGAAGAAGAGTCTGTGATTATTTTTGCAGGATTTAAAAATATAATTTTAAAATTTATTTAAAATGTAATATTTTGCTTGGCTTCTATGTCATTGAATAATAATGGCATCTGATAGATTTTAAAAACTATTTTTAGAAGGATTTTTATTATAATACCTTCTTTATCTTCTTCTTTATTATAATACCTTAGGCTCTGGTTTTCATCAACAAACTAGAATTCTTTGATTTAAGGAAATTTCTAAAAAGCAGTGAAAAATATTTTGATAAAAAATAAAAAAATTTAGAAATAAAATTTCTAAAAAGCAGTGAAAAATATTTTGATAAAAAATAAAATTGTCCAGGGACTTTTTGGGAAATTCATATTTAATTTTTTCTTTTGTGAGAAGCATTACATTATAGCTATTTTCCCTATAATATGCATATTGATTAGAGAGGTATTGTGCTTCATCTTGATTAGTATTTCACTAATCTGGTGAAGCAGGAAATGAATAATAAGATTCTAATAAAATTATGGAAAGTCGGTTTATATAGAGCATACCAAATGACAGAAATTATCCTTTGCAATGTAGTGAATACCTCATTAGTAACTCCTCAGAAGCTTATAGATCTCTTAATGCTTACTTTCCTCATGTTTGGCTGCTGGCCTTTTAAGTGTCCAGAAATTCCATTGCTAATTATTCCTTATCACCTATCATCTGGCACACCAAGTCCTGCCTTCTTTTTCAGTAAAAAAGAAAAGTCTTTTAGGAAAATATTCCTGACAGTGTATACTTAAGAACAGCAATTTGCTTCTTCCTTTGTCTTTTTAATATTTGACAGAAAAACTTTGCCACTTTCTCTTCTGCTGTCTTCAGGTGTCAGAGTTAGATTTGAATGATCTTTCTACTGGGATTTATTGAAATAAGTAAATCTTTCTACTTATCCTTTCCTGGATCTTTGTTGGGTTTTTCTTTCTGTCTCCATTTTATATCTCATAATTTTTACTTTTCCACAATATGTGTCTTGTTATCTCCTCATGAATCTTTCCCTATGAGGACCCCAAAAATGTCACATGGCAAGGTTTTTCTAAACCAGGAGGGCTCTAGTACAATTAAGTAAAATGTAAATCCAGCAATATTGTGAAATTCAAGGCCTTTCACAAATATGTAGGTAATAAATAGACAATAAAGTTATGGTATATGCATAAGAATATTGCTTGTTCATCAGAAAGGAAGAACAAAGAATATTATAATATTTGGAGAATATAGAGAGAGACTCATTCTTAATGAAAAATATCAGGTTATGGAACTTAAGCTAGATATATGTAAGTCCACAGGGCCTGGTGACAAGCAATTAGGCATGTTGGAGGAGCTGGCTGATGCCTTTGTGAGGCCACTGTCATTTTATCTCTGACAGTTCCTGATTATCCAAGGAGGTTCCTGAAAACTGGGAGAGACCAAAGGTCGTTCCCACCTTCAGGAAGGGCAAGAAGGAAAATATGAGGAATTACATCTCAATCCCTGCATGGGTAATTGAGTAACTAATCCTTGGGAATATTTTCAAGCACATAAATTACAAGAAGGTAATCTAGAGCTGTTGGATGTATAAAGAGGAAGTCATGTTTGGCCAACCTTATAATCTTATGTAATGATGTGACTAGAAAGAGAAGTGAATGTTGTTTCTCTTGGCTTTAATAGTTTTTAATTCTTTCTCTCACAACATCTTGATAGAAAAATCAATAAGTTATAGATTAGATAAGTGGGAGGTGACATGAAGTGAAAACTGGTTGAAAAAGTGGACCCAGAGGATTTTGATCAGCAATGTAAAATCTGCTTAGGGACAGATCACAAGTGGGCCAACACTGCTTAGTGATCCTTCACCTCTACTCAGCAGTGGTGAGACACATCTGGAGTGCTGGGTTCTGATCCTCATATAGAAACTTATATAGTGTAATTAACTTTTCCATTTAAAAAAAATCACAATTTCACAGGATTTTCACCACCACTAGATACCTTACAACTTTTTTCCTACATTTTTCAAAGTGTTTTATTCATTTCAGTTGTTATCACTTTACTTCACTAAGCCAAAAAATCCCATTTGTTCTTGAAATTTATACTCTCCAGCTATGTATAGATTTTCAGTACGTTAAATTCCTGTAGTTATTGAGTGAAACTACAATACAAAATATTTTTAATGGCCTCTATTTTGTACCAGCATATTGTTCCTTCACTAGAAGTGTTTAAATATCTAAGTACTTGATTACACCCATATATCAGGTGTGTACTGAGCTAAATGCTTCAACTGTTTAATCAAATAAATTGCAGGTAAATATTCTACCTGCAGTATTACAGAGAGAAATATGAAAAGTCCACTGAGCTGTTGATGTTATCCCATGCATCTGTCAATATCAGTAAAGAACCCTTAAAAAAATTATTTTGTATACGGTCAAGTGATAAGTAACAGATGGTGAAAAAACCAGCACATTTGTTTTCCTGTTTTGGCATGTAAAGTATGGATAAAACATATAATATCATGACTGAACTATTTTCAGTGAAGGTCTCAGAAGTGCAGTATTCTAATTTTTTTTCTAGAGTTAAGTTCTATTTGTTATCTCTCTCCCTTTTTCTCCATTCACAAATCATGTTTACTCTAGACTAGACTATGCTGGTGTAAATGCAAAGTAAGGTTAAAAGACAGCTTTAATCATGAGTTGTTGCTTTGAGAGACAGCTACCAAAGTGGGATGGTGGGAAACAAACTGCGAGTGTTACAATTAAGCTTCAGACAGTGAATATTGGAGAAGCGGCTGGACTTACACCCAGTTCTAAACATCTGTTACTCAGTGCAGTCTGACATCTAGACCCGTTTGTAGTCAGGTTTTGAATTGATTAAGTCAAAATTCTGATTAACATCTTTACATTGAGGGCTTGAAGTAGAGTGGGCCATCCCCTTCTGCTTACCATGAGATATCTTTGAAGGTTGCAGTCTGCAGCAGAAGTCTGAGTCGTAACTTGGAAACAAATCCAGAAGGATTTAAACCTTTATATATGGCAAACACATGTGGGAATTCTTCACCAAGAAGAGTCTGCCCACTCAATGCACCAGATAAACTTTATCCTTCCTGAACTCACAGAGCCCTGAATCCTGACTCAAAATGCTGAACTTTTCAAAACTGTCAAAACTGCCTTTTTTTTTTTTCATCCATATGATTTTTGCAACCATGGAATGAAACCTCTGAAGTAGTTGTTCTGTACCTCTTTCACCTTAGGGGATCATACTTGTCAAGGACATTTTGCCAAGATGAAAACCATCAGGCACTCTGAATGGGTATGATTTCCTGAATTTGGTGTCTCTGAAGTCAACAGTGGGAGTTCTGAGTGCAGGAAGAAGTGTATGAGAACAAATATTCTCAAATGGAGTAGCATAGGATGAGGGAGCTTAGGACTACCTTGCTCTCCAGGGCTCCCTCCATTTTTTTGCTCCTCTCAGCACAAGGTGAGATATGTTTGAGCTCCACAAGAGAAGGCTGAATGCTGGAGGTGTCCCTTTCTCAGGCATATCCCTGTGACTACAATCCAGCACTTGTTTCCCTGCTGCTTTCCCAGAATAACGAATTTTATATTCCTGGCTACACAGCAGTTCAGTCTCAGGAGAAGGAGCAGTAAGTGCCTCACTCTGATTATTCATGGCACAGTGGTTAGGTCACTCTCCAGAGTGACAGGAGAGATGGATTCAGTCCCCTGTAAGACAATCAGGGCTGGGAATGCAAACCTCTCATTTGCTTAGTGAACACTCAAACCACTAGACTATTAAGCATAAGACAGTGTCACCTTTACCAGATATCTTTCTCAGAAGAGGACTAAAACACCCCGGGTCCTGAGTGGATGGAAGCACCTAACATTTCCTATTAATTTTCTGCACTCTCAGTGGAAAGATAGACACTTAAAATAGGAGTGGATTTCCCCTCTGCTTATCTTCAGAGGCATTCTCTCTCCACTATGGTAGGCAAACTCCAAACTCCTTCTAGGGCCAAACAGGATTCTCTGCATAATGTCTAAATTAAGCACCTAAATGAAGTGCACAGGAGTATAAGCAGGAAAATTAAATCTCTTCAGACGTGCCTGCTATGTAAGAAGAGTGACATTTGAACTTTTTTTGTCAGAAAAAACTCTGGGGAGTCCTGAACTGAGACATGCGAGTACAGCAGCATCACTTTTGACCCTGAGCAATTCTGAGTTGTTCAAACCTTTTTGCTTGGGTCTTGCTAGCCCAGGCATTCCCTGTGCCATACTGCTTTGTGTGAGGGGCCTGAGGACAGTGTTTGATACCAGGAGTTAAGCATCTAAATCCACCCCTTATGTATGCAAGAAGTAATGAGTTATTCAGAGGCAAAGGGCAGGCAGAGCCCCTGTCAACTTAATGAATATTTGGGGTACAAATGACCTCTGAAAATCAGGCCATTTATTTGAGCACCTAAAAATAGATTTGGATGTTTAATTTTACATATTCAGGTTGAAAAATTTTGGCTAGAGAGTAAATTAATTGCCTAAGGTCACACAGCAAGTCAATGTATAATGAGAAAGTAATAATGAGAGAAGAAAAAAAGGTATTTTTAATCTCTATGGATTTATTGAATCCCAAAACTCTTTTATTAAAAGTGTTCTTAAATATATCTCTGCATTTTTTTAATTTGTGGTTTAGGATTATTATTTAAAATGCATTTCTTTTAAATGAGAATATTCTTTTTCTGCATGTTTAACCCCAATTGGTGGTATCTTCTTATTGCTATGAAAACAAAAGGTTCAGTCAGATCTTCAACAGCAGATATTTTGTTGCATAGGTACTTAATGAATGGGATATTTGATTACAAAGGGATAAGTAACCTCTCTGTAGCCTACAATTAAAGTTTAACTTGATATGGTCAATAAGCCAAACGAAGGGAGAGTAAACTGAATAAAGAGGATTTTTCTCTCATTAGGGGTTCATCACACACACATATGCTAGTGAAGCATACTGTTGTGATTGGTGATTTTGTTTGCACATTCTTATTAAGCTTTCATCTTGGTCAAAAAGAAATAAAAGAAATAAAAGAACTCACTCTCTGGAGAAAAACAATATTTTAATCCATTCAGATTTCAAGTGTGTGAAGATAATTTATAACAGTCAAGTACATTATTAGGCAATAATGATATCTCAGGAAGTTAGTCACTCAGTTCTTACTAAAATCCTGTGAGACTGGAGTGCCTAATTCCCTTACAGACTTTCTAGTTTTAATGAGTTCTTGCTTACACACAGACACAGCAAATGGTATTTGTTATATCCTTTTCATGCAAATATAAAGGAAACCCTAAGTGATATAGTCTCATTCAAAATATATATAAAATATCTGTTTTAAGCAGTTATACACTTCAAAGTCAGCTTCACTGTGCCTTTTTCTTGGTGCACAGAATTTCTCAAAGCTGTTTATCATGAACATAGCAACAAAATGAGAATGGTCTCCATGTTAAGGTTTGAGGCTTGGGAAATACATGCTGAATTTCTTTTAGTGCTGCCAGATTCCTGCACTACCTTGGCCATATCATTTATATCATAGCACTAAAGACCAAACACTTTCCTCAGCTGAAAGAGAAATTTGAGTTTGCAAGATTAGCTTTTTCTTGGTTTTGAGGCTGATTATTCCTGCTGTGAGCACAATTCTAAGAGAAAATTAAAACAGACAAAAGCCAAAACTGCTAATTACACGAAACCCTAGATGACAGTATCAGGCAAATGAATAATAATATATGGCATTATTCTGTTATGAAGAATTCTGTAAATATACTTTTTCCTGGTTCGTCTCTCTGGTTCTTTTCTCCATATTTGTTTTCACTTTTTTTTTTTTAACTCTCTCCAAAATTTCATATTGTTTGTTGCAGAAGTCCCTAGGATGGATTCTTACCCAGGATGTGATTGGAATCACACCATGATAAGGGATCTATTTTATATACTGGACCTTTCATGCAAGAGATATACAAAAAGTCTATACCATCAATTCTCTAAATATCCAAACATTATATATATATTGAAGAAAAAGTACAAAACTGCCACTTTATATTATTTTTAAAGTTCACCATTGCTAGACTTTCCATTGAGGCCATGATTCTGAAGATAGGATGCAACACTTGACCAAGACTCACAATCAGCAAATGATCATGAAATTTTTGACCACTGGCACTTTTTCATTCTGTCATGACCGTGTGCTGGCTCTTTTAGAGAAGATCTCAGCAGCTCTGAGGAAAATGAGGGTTCCTTTCTTCCTACAGTGATGGCTGCTTTGTGAGCTGAATTTTCTCATTGCAATTGTTACGTATGTATGTTCAACACTGTTTTTACTGTGCTTTTGTCTGTGAAACAGGTCTTGTCTCAGAGCTTCTGAAAATGAACGTGTGCCCAAATTACACATCACCTCTCTGCTGCTCTCTGTTATGAGCCATACTTGTTCTGGATACCACTCCAAGATAAAAGTGTTTGCTTAAGCCACATCAGCCTGTTTGTTTAAATGAAACCAAGAGTACTGTTTTAACAAAATGGATATCTGCTATATACAGTGGACATGGCCTAAAATGGAAATGTGCTGCCTGATATTAAAGTAAAGGAGCTGGGTAATAGAACTCAGTTTGTGGATTGCTGCTTTGTTTCTTTGGATCTGCTGAAGGTATCCTGTGGTTTCTGAATTCAAGAAATATTTGACGTCTAATGATTCAGCCAGAGTGAGTGTGAGGTCTAAGCCACTACCTTCATGGTTATGGACATTATTGCTTATTCAGAGCTTTAAATGTGGTTTCATTCACTGAAAGGAATGCACAAATCCTCTGCTTTTCTCTATTCCCATCTTCTATTTCCTTTCATTTCCATTAAGTATTAAAACAGTTTTAAGCTTCCTCTTTTGAGATCCCTCTTTAACTTTTTCTTGTTTCTGTTAGGGGAGGACTAAGCGTAAGATCACGCACAAATCTTTAAAGAGAAAAGCTCCAGTTGTGGAACTTGTTGCTAATACTGTCTTCACTTCTTCTATCTGAAAAGGAGATCTATCAGGTGATCTAAGGGCAGGCTACTCTGGCTTAATCTGTGGCTGTGTTGAGCTGGTCTATGTTGAATTGTGTTTGCAGCAGAGGTTATTGTGTGCCTTGGGTAGAGACAGACATGAAAACAAATTCATTTTATGTAAAAGTTATAGAGGAAAATTCCACAGGATGGATTTTTCTGTGTTCTTAAAACTGATCTAAGACCAAAAGGAAATAGATTTATTATTTATTTATAGTAGTGGTTAATATTAAGAGAATGTGTAATTGTGATATATTACAATATAATTTTAATAATATATTTTGGCACTGTAATTCAAACAAAATATAAGCATGTATCTACAAGAAACTATCAGAATGCAAACCAATTTTTTGCTCATTTTCACTAAGATATTACATTCTATTTTTATTGTCCTTTTATTTTTTTAAAGTTTGTGCTGCATAGCAAACAAAGGAATGAAAAAGTTTGGGTTTTTTCCTACTTTTCAACACTGCAAACTAAATCTGGAACATGAAAGTGAAGATAAAAAAAAGCTCCTTTTTTTTTCATACCCCATCCCCAACAATAAATATTCTGAAGGGCAAAAGCAGTCTTAGATTACAGTATTGGCTTTCTTTTGTTTTATGAAATCTACTTTGGCCTTCTAGTGTAAGTCTGTGCCTTCAGTGGGGCTCCACAGATGTATGTATCCATGAGCATAATTTGTACACTCAAGCTGAAGAGTGAACCTGCCACAGGAATTTAATGCTGTGGATTGATGAGCAAGAAAAAAAAGTCCCTTTCTTAGAGCCTCTCCCCTTCTGTGGGACTGTCACCAGTAAAAAGTAAAAGCTAGTCTCCGTCAGTGAAAGGATATTATACTGAATACAACCAGGAAAAGCCAGTATGCTGAATATAATAGGGGCATTTTTAGTTGGAAACATTAGAGTTGCAGTTTAGGCTTTCAATTCCGTGTGGGTCAATAGCGGTAATTAATTCTGTTCCATTACATTCTTATACTGCTTTGCTCACCATAATACCTGACTGCATAATATTTGTGTTGCATGGTGGAATTGTGCTGGTGTGTTATATTTCACAGCTTAACATTACTGCATGAATTGAGCAATGCACTTTTCCCTTTTATAAAACCATTTATTTTTAAAGGAATGTGCCAACACATTGAGCCAAAGTGCAATTTCAATTAGATAATATAGGGTGAAGAATCAACTTTATACTCAGTGAGGACATGAGGGAGACTTCTAATGGCCCTGAGTTTCTGTGAGGATTCACAGTTTCAAGCCAGCTTTCAAAAAAACTTTCCTTCTCCTTCAGATGAATTTCACCCTCCGTGGGTCTGTGCAGGAAAGGCACAGCTCTCAGCTATTGTCTCCACACCAGAGCTTAGTTAATCTTCTAGCCAGACTGGTTCCAGGTCATTGAGTGCCTGAGAGAGATAGGGTCTGTGACACTGGCCATGATTGAAGCCAGAGGCAGCTTTAGGCAGGGAGGCAATCAGGGGTAAAAGCAAGCAAATGGAGTTTGCCCACATTCATTGTCAGCAATACAGACCTTACCCAATTCTTGCTGCTTTGCCTGAAAGACAAAACAAACTGATTTCACCACATTTCAAAACCCATTTCACCACAGGTTTTTAGTCTAATTCTACTGGGCAAAAGCCAGAGGCCTCAGTGGAAAATAAATGACAGCTTCACTGATAAAATTACAAATGAGAAAATTACCCTGCTCTACACCCTGCAGCTCCTTTTTCCTCTTCTGTATCTTCTCTTTTCCTTTCCAATCAACAACAGTACCAAAGACTAGCAACACACTGTGGTTTGCAAAGATTGCTGCACACTGGCTGCCTCTCCAGCAAAGTGAAGTGTGCTGCAGGCATGCCTGGATGGCTGGTACATGCTCCAGAATTTGCCCTGTTGACATCATGGGATTGAACAGGCTCTGCTGTGGCCAAGGTGAAGGGGGAACTGAACAGAGATAAAACATTTCAATTTACATAAGACCTTTTACTATTGGGTCCTGACAACATATCAAAAACCTTAACTGCCATGTGATTTTGAGATTAATTAAAAGCTTTTAATTTTCACAGGATGTCAATAGCTCAAAATGTTTAATGTTTGCTCTTCATTTAGGGCATTGTCAGTTTCCCTGTTACTATACAGTGCACAAAAATTTCTTTAAATATTGCATTTCATAGTGGCATGCAAGGGCAATTACTTGCCATGATTTAAGATTTGAAATCAGTAGAAAAGGATTGAGTTGCCTATAAATATTTTAAAACACACAGGTAAAAGTAAAAGAACTAGTAAGTATTACATAAGTAAAGAACAAGTCTGAAGGAAGAAGATTTAAAGAATATGTAGGAGAGAAAGAATGGCTGGAATGAAATGGAATTCAGACTAATTTACAATAACATACTTTTGGTGACTGCAAATTATGAAATGGAAGGACTTTATCACTATTAGAGATTGCTAGAAAGAGAAGTATGCCATTCCCTTGCTTTGTAATCTTATTTTGTGGTCTCATCTACTTTATTATATATAAAATTTATAGAAAATTATGGATGATATATATGTCGTACTGCAACAAATATATAGAAACTTAACACTGAGAGGCTTGGAAAACAACAACAACCCAAACCCAAATCCCATATCAAGGAAAAATACAAAATCTAGTGCAGAGTTTAAATGGCTTCTGTTTTATCTGAGTACTTTTTTCTTTTGCTCTTAATTTGCATAACACCAAACTCATATTTTGATTCCTACTACAATATAGTGAGGAGCAGGCAAGCAGGTGTTGTTAGAGAATCCAGAGCTTCAGTCCATAAAATTTATGTCTGGCTTTTCAGGAAACTCAGATCCTGAACTCAATGTTCAGGTCAATACTGGCTTCTCCGGGACCTCTGCTATCGACTCAAAACAAGATGGTTCAGGTTATGCTGTGCAGGCACTGTTAGAAGCCGACTGAGAGCTCTGTGAGTCTCTGAGGGTCTTTGATTCAAATATTTGTCCAGCTGGGTGTCATGAGGGAGCTATGTGACCACACACTCTCTGATATGCATGCTCATACTTTCTGGTTCAACCAGCTTGGAAAACAAACACAGAAATAGCTCTTGGAACTGCTGCCCCTTGGCTTCTCTGAAGATATTTAGCCCTTGTCTTCATGTCCTCCAATGCAAAAACTTTTAGCACTGTTTAAATATTGTGAGGAATTCCCATTTCTGAGAAGAGCAAGATACATGCTTATCTTTCTTAGCACCAGTGAGCCCATTCAGATTTGCTGCCCTGCAGTAGTGAAGCACACTGCTCTCATGGAATGCTAAAAGGTGTTTGACAAGCTGCACATCAGTTAAGCCCATAATTTTAAACACTCTCTATATTCACCTTTAATGTCAAATCTTTTTGTTATTAAAGGTTAAATATACTTTAATATTAGTGTTTGTATCACATCAGCAAAAAAAGTAAAAACAATGGATCAGATACAGAGCAACACACTAAAGGCAGGATAGGATGCACTAGTGATATTATTTAATATTTATACTATTTGATAACAGCTATTTCCTCCACTGGAAATGTGGATAAGGAGACCAGTGATAACATTCACTGCTCTACAGGAGAAGGCTTTTGGTACAGTTTATAAATCATATTGTGCTGTTTGGGGAGTCCTAAAGGTACTATATTGAAAGCCTATAATGCATTAGAAGCCTTTCAGTTTTATGTATGAATTGTTTCTTCTTGGTCTGCTCTGATGTGGAAAATAGGAAGCACAAACTTACTCATTTTGAGTGTTTTTAGACTGAGATTCTATTGCTAAAGGTATAATTTTATTGTTTTATTTGCAATAGAGGACAAAAGTGTTCAATGAGAGTAAAGTAACAAACAGCCATTCAAACTCAGTGCTCAAGAAATATGGTTTTGTCTTGTTAGTTATGGAGGTCACGTTGTTTGTTTCTTGTATCTTTGCATGTTTTATATGAAAACAAAAGAAAGGGATAAAAAAGTGAATAAGGATGGGGAAAAATAATACAGAAAACTGGAACTAACAAATAAAGTTTGCTTCATACTGAATCTGTGCCATTTTAAGATTCAGTTTTTTAACCCATAGTATTGGTCTCTTCAAAAGAGTGAAATACTTTATCTTCTTGACAGAACAAATTGAGTGGAAAATTACATAAACCCCTCAGCAGATGTTCTTTCCCACATTGTTTGGGAATTTATCCCTGTTACACAGTTCTTCTAAGGCCCATGCCAATCTGAATGGGGACATTAGAAAACTTGAAGATATGTTTAGGTGAGCATTATGCAAATATTCTCTTACCATCTCCTTATTATTTTTTGGTCCCAGTCAACTTCACCATGGTATTTTATTTTTCTATCAAGAATATCTCTGTGTAGGTGCTAGACATATCATATCTCCATTGCAAATCCAATAAATGAGAACCTGTTTTTTTTCACTGAAGCAAAAGCCAAAGTCCAGACCTCTATAAATTCAGTTTGCTATAATGAATGGGTCTTGGAGTCAAAGTTGTCAGGCAACAAACAACAGGAAAAAAATAACCCAATTCAAGTTCCTACTGCCTGCAACATATCTATAGCTGCATAGCATACTAATTTCTGCAAATCAGATGGTATCTTCAAAATTATAATGCACACCAGCAAGTTAAGCATCTGTATAACAATAAGATTTGTCATCCATCATTCAGTGAACAGCATAAGGCAACTTACTGTCATCTAGTGCCAAGTGACATCCATCTAAATTGTCTGCCTGTCCATCTGACTCTACACTTTGCTACAATCTTTAATCCAACCCTTTTTTTAATTATTATTGCTGTTTTTTGATGTTCTACTACAGCATACACAAAGTTCGTGAATGAAAACAACGGCATTTTATAACTAATGCACAAGGAAAACCTCTTCAATAAATATCCATTATCCCTGTTTATTCTTTAGCAAACATAGTGAATTTTGCCAATGAAAGTCCCAGTAGAATAGTGAGAGAGATTTAGAGCCCAAGCTGAGGAAGATACATCTGCAGCTGAGAAGTGCATGAAGAGACGCATAGGAATCTGGGGATAAATCAACAATTCCATGCTCTGGGGTGCATTCACAAAGAAATTAAAGACTACCTGCAGAGAGAAACGTCTCTGCTGTTTTCCCTGTATTTCCTTGCTCCTAAAAATACATCGAGAATTGGGACAGTGGAAAAAAGAGACTGAAGAATAGTAACAGAGATGAACAGTAGTGGAAGTTTTCTCCACTGGGATTAATTAATTAGTCTTCCTTGGCCTAGGAAGAATGGCATAAAGCAGATTCATTGGATCTGAGAATTGGACAGAGCCAGATGTTTTTAAATAGAAGCAGCAATTTACACAGGAGAATACTCAGGAGAAACGTGAATTCCTTTTATAACAGATAAATGCTGTTTGTGGTGTTTCCAGTAACAGAGCTAAAGGAGATGATTTTGGAAATGAAGCATTACTGCAGTGACTGGTGGCTACTTCTCAATGGTTCCTGGAACATTATCATGGTGAGGTGAGTTTGCCAGCAAAAACTTGGTGCAAAACTCAGTAACACCACTACATGAAAAAGATATTTTCAATAGTATCAGGATGAATCTAGGGAACAAGAAATAAATTCCTATTTAATTAACTATAAGTAAGAATAGTTATCATGATCTTAAACTGATATTATTAGAGAGAAAAACAGAAGACATATACTATGTTACAAGGAATAGCAAAAGCTAATAAATAAATCATTATATACAGAGATCTCAGACCTCATCTAGTAGTTATTGCTCTAAGTTTTTCCAGCATAGCTGTATGGATCATTATTCTCTCCTAGGGCCTAACTATAGGGAGCTGTGTTAATACAGCTCTGTTTTTTACATTGTGGAATCACTTCACAAAGTGATTACAAAGTGTTAACCCATCAGTGGTGAATCTAATGCAAGCGTTTTCCATTTTCCCATCCCTCTTCCTCCATCATCAGCCCATGCAGACCGCAGGCCCCTCTGCTTCTCTGCTGACCTCAGACAAGAGGTCCTGGAGAAACACTTCTGGAGGCTGATGACACAACCCCTGAATAGTCACAGATCTGGTTAAAATGGTTCATGAGAATGTAGTCAAACCATTTTTAGTGGTGATATGCTAAAAGGAATTTCTCACTGACTCCTGATCTGGGGATCCCTCTACCTTAAGACCAAGAGGGTTGAAAAGAGTAAGGAGGAAATGGTAAGATTTTGCCACAATCTTCCCAGTCCATAATGCTGAAAAAGCCAAAAAATTAATTTCAAAAACTATGGTAGAGTTTCGCTAGCATCTCACATGCCACTTAATTAAGAGAATGCAACAAGTTGACAGATAAATGTAGATGATGCATCTCTCTTTTTATTAGCAGAAGTTAATTAGTAAGAGTTCTCTTTATGGCCCTTGTACTGAAACAAGTAAAAGCTCCAAGTTTTCAAAACTGTCCTAAGTTCAAAAGTCACCCACTCAGATATGCAAAAGGATACATGATTCTTCTTCGCTTCCTGCAAAAGTGAAAAAAATCTAGGTAACTTGGTTGCTAAATCCTTTCCAATTTACACACTTAAGTTGGATCCACAAAAGCACTTGTGCTGAGTACTGCTCCTTTAGCTTTCCTTATACAGCTGTTTGTCTTCCTCTCTCCCAGTTGAAGAGCCAATTCAGTTTGATACTAGGGTCAGCATAAAAAATATGGAAAGGTTTAGCCTCTTGGGAGACAATGGGGAGCATGCCAAGAGATGTCTGCAATAATGGATAGAAGATGCCACGGGAACAGCGTGTCATACGTGTATGCTAAGGCTGCAAAAGGTAGCACAGCCAGCTTTCATGATTCTAAGATATTTCTGTAAACTTCCCTATTAAATACAAGAAGATATGATCACTGATGATTTCCTAATCCTTAGCCCCTGATCTAGCCTAGACAGTAGACTATATGGACATGCTGATGTAGCCTTTGTCTGGCCCACCAAGAAGATCCACTGAAATGGATGGCTTCTCCCACAGTAATTCAAAGGTTTTATTATTTTATTATTCAAGAACAAAATATACCACTTTTGCAGTCTAAGTATGGAAGTGGATTTTGACACTAAAATAATTTTATGGACTTAACTCAGAGCATTTTAGTGCATTGTTTGACATCCATGACCAAAGGTCTGTAAGGAAAATTTAGTTTCTATGCTATGTTATTGTGTTTTTAAGTATGGACATGGAAAGAGTAAGATAAACTCCAAGAATGCTATGACAAAAAATAATGTTGGACTTTGACCTGGAGCTTTTATCCTTTTTCTAACACAAAATTTATGTTGAAAAAGCTATCAAAAAAGTAAAAATTCTGGGCCCAGACTGCACTAAATGAAATGTGTACAGGTGAGTTTTGACTAATTATTCAGTTCCTGAAATAAAAGCAATAAAAATAATAATTACCTGTATTCTATATATTGGATACTCAGATGGACAACTGAACTCTGTGGCTTCCAAAAAGATGCCAATTTTCATTTCCTTCCTTCCTTCCTTCCTTCCTTCCTTCCTTCCTTCCTTCCTTCCTTCCTTCCTTCCTTCCTTCCTTCCTTCCTTCCTTCCTTCCTTCCTTCCTTCCTTCCTTCCTTCCTTCCTTCCTTCCTTCCTTCTTCCTTCCTTCCTTCCTTCCTTCCTTCCTTCCTTCCTTCCTTCCTTCCTTCCTTCCTTCCTTTTTTATTAAAATAGATCTTATTCTAGCCAAAGGAACCATTGATTGCAATGTGAAAATACTCATAGTGGATGAGGTTTTCAATCATATGTCTCCATTAAAATACATTTAGATCTCTTAGAAATCTAAACCTGGCAAAATTCTTTCAAAATGAGCTTCAGGTCATATAGGTGTGTTTCTAGAATTCTATATTATACTCAGAATATGCTCTCTATCTGTTCTGTAATAAACACTCAGTTTTTTGGCCTGCTTTAATATTCTGCATCCCTGAGGTTAGAAGATTATATGCAAACAATATTAATAGCATAATTCCTCTTGATATTTCCAACACAGCCTGTCAATAAATCAGGTTTAAATAACTCCCAGTCCTGTAAAATAAGACATCATTTGTGAGGTCGCCAGTTGTGTTTTGGATATTTATTATAAAATACTTGTGGCATGCAACATTGGAAATGAGTTTTTGGTGTATAAAAAGAAGCAAAAATTCTATCCCCCATAATGTGGGACAAGTTAATATTTCAATAAACTTTAATATGGGTTGATAGAGATAGGAACTCCAAATCAGTAGTATGATGATATGCTCCAAATAATGCATATCCCTAAATAACTTTAGGTTTACCTACTATGAATACTACTTGAATGCTCTAGTTTATCTGCTTCTTTACAGACGCATCTTTAAATCATCCCTTGACAGCTAATTGTTTGAACTCCCTCTAGACCTCTCTGTAATAAAAAGCACTAACATCCTGTGGGACATTTGTTTTATCAGCAGCCCTTTAGCTAACACTCAGGATGAAATTCTCCACTGACTCTCTGTTGCAATCATAAGACTTTTTCCAGGCACTGATAGAGGAATAGAAACCTTTCTGCTCAGCACACTGCCTCATTGTCTAGCAGCCCTACAGCTACAACAGCCAGTACAGTTCTGGAGCTCATGCTCAGGTCAGTAACAGCCACTTGGTTTAATCCCCCACCTGATAAACACATCTCTATGTACCACAGTCCTCTGCACCTAAACAGTAACCTCAGATAATTTCTCTGAAACTTTCAAGGAGGAACCTGCTTTTATAATCTGCATTCAGCTGTGGGAGTGGGTAGTCCCAAGTTTTGAACCTGTACACACCCATTAGCACCTTTGTTGGTTTTCAGCAAAGTATTTAACTTTTCTGTCTTGGAAAATTGCCTTTGGGAGACATTTTTTTAGCAGCTGACCAGCTGTAGAGATCACTGTAGAGATACCTTTATTTGTTAATTTTATGTCAATTGACTTTGATGGTTGAGCTGCTGGAAGGATAACTGCAACTCAGTTGCTGTGTTCTGCACAGTAACATCTTTAACTGCTACTGCTAGATTCAAAAATTTGCATTACAAAACTGCTGCTGCAGCCCTTTTGGGATGATGGTCAGAAGTAGGATATGCTGAAAAGATGTTGGTGGTGAATGTCTCAGATAACCAACCTGTGTAGTGGATGGCACTGTGTATTAGCTCTTTCAGGACACAGTTCATGATATCCTGAAGTAGGTGTCTGAAACAGGGAAGATAAATTACACTTCTGCTGGGTCTGCAGGGAATCCAGGATGATTAGTCTAAATGTTGATGTCTCTATTGCAGCTTCATAGAGATAGCAGAGAAGAGTCACACGAAAGGAATGCCTATACAGGAGTAGTTATGCCATCTCTATTGTAATCCAAACATGCAGAATTGTCTTCTGTTTATACACCTTTATCTACATCATGGATGTTAGCATAGCAATTTCACCTGGAAACTGCACTTTTATGCTCCATTTGTTATAACTACCCTGATAAGCATTCAGTGATTTTTGGGCTGGTTTCCTTGTGAGATGAAATCAAAATGGATATTTTTAAAATAAAAAGCAACACTCTTTTTGTGGTTTCAAAATTAGCATATTCCTATAGGATCTGGTGGAAAAAAAACTATATTATTCTGCTGAAAAAAGAACATGTTTCTTGGGTTTATAAAGTTGTCAAGAAGGGACAAGGAAAAAAAAAGAAAAAAAAGGAAAGGAAAGGAAAGGAAAGGAAAGGAAAGAAAGGAAAGGAAAGGAAAAGAAAGGAAAGGAAAGGAAAGGAAAGGAAAGGAAAGGAAAGGAAAGGAAAGGAAAGGAAAGGAAAGGAAAGGAAAGGAAAGGAAAGGAAAGGAAAGGAAAGGAAAGGAAAGGAAAGGAAAGGAAAGGAAAGGAAAGGAAAGGAAAGGAAAGGAAAGGAAAGGAAAGGAAAGGAAAGGAAAGGAATCTGAAGGCAGAAAATTAAATCATTGAATAGCCATCTATCAGCTATGGTATTCTGGGATATAGTTAGTTGATGTGAAAACACTCATATTGTCCCCAAATAATTAGAAGTGTAACTTTGTTCAAAAACTGTGAAAATACACTTTGGTTATTTCCACCATTTTATAATGTTCTCTATCTCCTACCTACAGGAGATGAACCCAAGGTAATGATATGACATTTCATTCATATTTCATTGGGTGAGTACATTTTTTCTACACTTTGGGAGCATGCAGAGTTAGAGAAGCAGCTTCAGATTTGCCTAATCCTGAATCATTCAAAATCAGCTACTGAGGCTGGCCTGGCTTGCATGGCAGGCTAGATGATCAGGTGGAATAATTTCCTATGAAATATATACCATTTCAGTTTTGCTATTAGTGTCATGGGAACTGCTGTATAGAATCTGATCAGTTGTTCCTCTGATCTAAGAACAGCCCTAACTGTAACACCAGTTTCTTCAAAGCAAAGTTCAAAAAACACTGTAGTGAGGCCCTATTTAATTATCTGCCTGATGAATGGTCCCTTTTTCCTCTTTTTTAAGACTTTGTTTATGCCCGAAGCCCAAAATATTTCAATGTTTTCCAAAAGAGTTGCTTGAGCTGTGTTTTAACACTCTTCACTGTAGATCTATATGGTTTTATTGTTCATACACACATCTAAATTGTTTTAGGAATTCAACCATAACAAAGAGTTCCATAGAATTCTTTTAATCCAAAATAAACATTTTATCCCATTCCAGCTTTTCTTTCTTACCATCTCACTGATTGCCATTTGTTCTCTTATTCTGAGAAAAGGGAGGTAGAATTTTAGAAAATATCTATTAGAATGCCATTAAACAACACCAAAATCTTCTTTTGTCAAATGCTATTTATACCACATAATAGCGCATAATTTGCTCTTCTTACAGTCTCTATACACTCTCAATTTTATCAGATCCAGAAGAGAACTCCCAGTAAGTGTTATCAGTTTGGAAGAGATTTACACTAATTTAATGGAATATGAAGGAATAAACAAGTTATCTTTCTTTTTTTTTTTCATATTCTGAATGTCTTTGGTAGAAATAGGTAGAAATTTGAAGAAAAAAGAAATTTAATGCAGGACAGATAATACTACTGTGGTTAGCTCTATCCTTTCTGCCCTGAATTCTGCCCAGATTCTGCTCTTTTTTCAAGGAGGTGGCAGGGTGAATGGAACTCTTGTTTTATCCAAGAAGTCAGCAGGGAACAATCTTTTAGGAGCAGCAATGGTAGGGGATGGGTCCTGTGCCATTCTAGATAAAATTGCAAAGACATCAGCATGTTCTTCTTTCCTTTTATACACAGAGCCATGAGGAGAAACTAGGAATCATCCAGTTCAGTTCAGAGCTTAACCTGTCTGATCACACCCATACACACACAAAGAATGCAATGAGTTGGAAGGGACCGACTTGTCCAGCTCTTAAGTTGGATGGCCTGCACAGGATAGAACCCACAACCTTGGTGATACAAGCTCTGAGCTGAACTCAGGGTCAGATCTAGAACTATGTGTATGGTTGGATTGTCAGAATTTCCAAGTCTTTTCTTCTACCTCAAAAAAAAAAAAAAAGAAAAAGGGTGGAAGGAAGGGAAACTGAAATAAGTGGAAAATATAGTTTGGATGTCTCAAGAGCCAGAAAGCTTCTGTGTAGGCAAAATGCAGGCAAATTGCACATACTAAACTGCATTAAAAAGCTGTTGTGTCATGCTTGGTGAGGGATGTTGACCCTGGGATGTGTCCCTATGGGCTTTCACACAGAGATGTGCTCACACTGCTGCACTGAGAGTCAGCACCATGCCCCTCACTGTGGCTGCAGTGCTCGTGCTTGAGCTCAGGGACTGCTATGAAGTACAAGGTTTATCATGACGGTGAATGTATTATTTTTGGACCCTGAGCACAAGAAAACTGCACTTGTAAAGTGTCTTATTTCAACATATTCAGCTTTCTTAAAAAATATTTAATGCTAACCCAAGAGAAAACAGTGTTTTCTCTAGATCTTTGTGACAGTGGACTGTGGGAATTATTGAATTATAATCCTCAGGAGCCTAGTATAATCTCTAGAGCCTAGAGCCTTAAACTTGTGATATAAAGGTTGCACTTTACTGAAGAGGTTGCAGACTTCAAACGAGCACATTGGTAAAGAGAGCACAGTGACTTCAGCTGTACTTTCCATAAGCCCTTACACAAATAGGTCATTAATCAGAAATTAAACCTTTTGAAGCAGTTGGAAGTTGAATAGAAGACTACATAATGTAATGAAATAACCGAATTTAGATTTTCATGAGACAAATTTTTTTTATTTTGCTTAATCCTTTCAGAAACTTCGGTATTACAGAACTTACAATTCCCATCAAAAAACCTTTTCAGAGGAAATTTTTAATCAAGATTTTCTGGTTGTATTTTATTCTATAGGGTCTGTATATTTTGTTTTGCTTTAGGCTTCACTAAAATGATTCAACTTTCATAAAACTCTTCTGAGGAAAGGAATTTAATTTAAAAAAAAGATTCCAACTGACTCAAAACCCAAGACTATGAAAAAAGTGATAATCCTAGCAATGAATATTACTCTGTCAGCATGCTTCTCTAAGTCCATAATGCAGATCCTTCACAGTACAGCTGTGTACTGCAGTCAGGGCAAAACCAAGGGCTGATACAGCTGTGATGGCAGAAATCTCTAATGCTCCTGGGGCACCTGTGCTTACATCAACAGCACAGCTTTTGGATGCTTTTTAGTACATGTAAAGGGCTTATTTGGCAACAGATGCATCCACACAGAAGCCCTTTGCCAGTGTACTACTGAGGTAAAATACTGTTACTGTGGATATAAGCTCAGATTGTTTAAACCCTGTCCAAATGAATAAAAGATCTTTGGGAGAAAAGACTCTGCTACTAAATCTCTGAGGAACTCGACAGTGGTGAACATGGAGCCTTGCAGGACTCAGACTGGGATCCAGAGAGAGAGCAATGGAAAAGATGCTTCACCTCCACTGAGGCAAGCACAAGCTGTGTGTGCTAAAGAGGTGGAGCTGAAGCAGTGAGTGAAACCTGATAAACTCTTCTTTGGTAGATGGTTTGTGACCTCATTGTGATTTCAGTAGCTGGTTTTAGCAAAATGGAGCTGAGCAACTTGAAACTTAACCCTGCAGGGAAAACCGAGTTGCTTTGGAAAGCTCTGCTTCAATGTTTGCTGGGTCACAGTGCTTTCCCACTGTGTCATGGGTTATTCCAGTGCAGAAGGACCAAAAAATAAAGTCTTCTGTCCTGAATTACCCTTGCTCTGAATGGTCCTACTTTGCAGCCGGCCCAATGAGAGGATGAATCACAGTGAGGCATAGGTTTATGAGATAATCCAAGAAAAAATTTCTAACTCCGGTAACTGGTCCTGTGAATATTTCTGCGGACTTCAGACAATTCAAGCCAGTGGCAAAAGAGGTTTGCTGTAGCACTTACTATTATGTATAGTATTTGCATTAAGTCACGTGTGTAAAGCTACCTGATGCCAGTTAGAAATTTTTCTGATAATTTTTCCTTTGGGACAATGGGAGCCATGGTATCCCATCCTCTGTTAAGGGAAGCAGCTGCAACGATGTTTCCGCCTCGCTTCCCCTCAGGAAGTGGAGCTTCATCTACTCTTGAGCTGACTGACAACAAATGTCTTAAAAAAGACATTTGTATTCTTATTTGTATCCCTATTTCTCTGCCGTATATTTTCTGGGTGTGTGCTGTGTCATCCAGACATGGAGCTACTCATATTTCAAAAAGGTGCTGGAAGGCACACATCTTTCACAAGGCTTGCTGACAAAAAATAACAGCAGAATTGTCATTGTATGTAGCTGCTATGTCTGTGAAACAGCTGGACTTCTGGCATGCTGATTCCCATTTTCTGGACAGACAGACAGACAGGGTACTGGAATGTAAGGGGAACTTTCAGATGTGGGGAAGCAAGACTAAAGAGCAGCAACTAAGCTGCAGGTCCCATGTATTTCATTCATTAGCACAGAATTAGCAAAGTGAAGTTCTGTTGTGGGAGGGGATAGTAACTTCTGTGAACATTGCATGCACCAAAAAGTATTTATCACGAATATATTTTCTCACGCAGAATTTAAAAAAGTACACTTTGATTTCTAACCTTCCTGATTTTGACTCATTTGGTAGTGGTCAGATGCTAACTTCCTTGTTTTCCTTCACCAGGACTGATTAGGGGGTCAACTACTCATTTTTTCTCACTGCCAATGTTTTACTCAGGAGCAGTATAAACACCTAAGTGAGAGTGTCAGGACTGAAGGAGAATTAAGCATACTAATCTGCTCTCCATGCCAGCCATTAATATACTATATATCCTGTCTCCACTTCACTTTCATATTCATTACTTCTTTAATGAAAAAAAAAAGATATTTTAATGGTCAAAAAATTCTAAATGATTAATGGTACATCAGTTAATGACATTTTAAAAGTATTTCAGGCTGGAAATGTGACACTACAATCATTAAAAATCAGATTCAATTTCCAAAGGTCCTAATCTTAAACTTTATACTGCTGGCAGAAACATAAAATGATATCCCGTAAGCGCGGGTGCTTCTGCATGATGGAAAAGCTCAGGAGTTTTGTGAGTGCTGCCAGAAAATAATGTGTTCTCGGAAATTCTGGAAGTTGAGCAGGAAGATAACTGATGAGGATATGACAAGACAAATGAACAAATTGTTCGATATAGAGGAATGCTTAATACAGAGAGATCTTTTTCTCTGAGACATTGTTTGGGGTCCAAGAGTAGCATAATGGCTCCAAATGGATAAAAACAACAGCAAATCCCATTCTCATGCATTATGCATGAGCTCTCGCTATTGGAGTTTGCACCACCATCTGGTGTTTAATTATTCCCGCTTTACACCACACGGTGGTGTGAATCTAATGAAATGAATATGTACATTATAATAATTTGGTGCATAGATTCTGGTTTGCTAATTATTAGGTGCCAGGCGTCCTTTTTTAAAACTGGAAGTTTAAATTCATTCTAAAAAATAACTGTTTCTGTAGGCTTTCACTGGCAAATACAATGACAATTGCTTGTTCCACTCACTAAAGATCCATTATTTCTATATGGCTGGTTGAGTTTCTCTAACATCTGTACAACATAAATTAATTATACAGTGGTGTCAGAATTTGCATTATCATACATTGTTAGAAAGGACCTTGTCTGTTTGTAGTTTAAAAAAAAATATATATATACACACACACATATTTTGGTATTGGTCTCTCTTCCTGTCTCCCTTGCTGACACAATGACTATCACTATCTACACAAAGTTTTGCTATGTATCCTGGGTTATTTTCCACATTATCACCTGTAGACCATTAGATTTCAATCTGTCATCAGTGTATCTGAAAACAATATCCTGTGTTATTAGTTAGGATGGTGGTTTCTACCTGGCAATAAACCCTGCTGTGAAGAGTGAGACTCCTCAGCAAGTGCAGTGCTCCCACTGCTCCCAGAAAGGATGCTTAAAAATGACGGGGTCCCCCATTAACAAATAATTATGTCCACATATTTTTTCTGCTAACAAATGTTTTCATAAACTGAGATACAATGTAAGGAGGGTCAGAAGGATTTTCTGCAATAATGACTAAGAAAACTTAGAAGGCTGTAGCAGTATGTTCAATGGTGTCACTTCCTACCAGATGATGGTTATCTGGTACAACAATGCTGTTAAGGGGCGTTCAGATAATCAATGCATCCAGCAGGGTTACAACTTATAAATTTAATTTACTCTTCTGTGTTTTTATATACTTTTTTAGCTCAGTGATTTGGGAACCTGTGAGCAAATTCACAAGGTTAGTTATGATATATAGCACTAGAAACATGTCTAAAAGCTGCAGGAGTTCATATTTCCAGAGATATTTGAGAAAATAAAACAAAATAGAATGGTAAGAGACTCTGAGAGCCTGGAAGAAAAGTATTTTGGTGTGGTGGTTTGCTGTTTTTTCCACCTTTGAAAATTTTCCAATTATTTTACCTATGTTTTTCCTTGATCTGTATTTCAGTAATCTTAAAAAAAGATAAAAAGAAAACTTAGAAATCTTACTGCTCAGATAATTTTCAGTGAGGACTAAAACCTCAGTTTCATATTATCTTGACAATTCAAATTACCCCATCTTTCTTTCTTTCCTCCTGTTCATGAAAACTTTGATAACACATATTAATTTGCAATCAATGCTTGTTAGAAAATGAAGAAAACATCACAGTTGAAAAGAGCATTTTTCACCCTTCTGCAAGAAACATAAAAAGCCTTGCTAAACTTTTCTTTCATTATTATGTGTGTTTTAATCAACGGTCTTTTGAAATTAATATGTAAATTTAAATGGCATGCAGAAAACTATAGTTTAAAGCAGACATTGCAGAAAGGGTATGTATTACAACAGCAAAAATGTTCAATTGGAATTAATGTACTTATCCATACCATGAAAGGAATTCTTTCACTCGACCAACTTTCAAATTTTCACAAATATAATTAAAGTAGAACTTCTAAATTAAGTAATGTCACTAAATCTGAATGCTTACAAAATATATTACTTGCAGTATCAGCAGCTATTTCCATTTTGTTGTAAAAAAAAAGGAAAAAAATTCCATTATATTTCCCACTTTTCAAATATCCATATTTGAATGTTATAAAAGCTAAACAAATTCAGATATAGGAAAATTCTCTATAGTCCCAGTGGGTATAAAAAGTGATATTTATAAAAATAATTAATACAATACTTTCCAATACAGGCTCTCTTTTTTTTTTGTGTTTGTAAAATGGTGATAGAAAGAATTTGAATGGAATAATGATTGTCTTGGAAACAAGTCTCACTTTTTTTTAAGAGAAAACTAAATAAGAAGCCATCAAAAAGTCAAACAACATCCAGCAGTTGCTTTTGACACAGAGTATGTTGCTTCCCAACTGCTTCTGTCTCCAGGAACTATTCTGTATTCAATGGTCCTGGAGAAAGTGGGAATGTTGTGACATCTGTATCAGTTCAATGCAATACCAGGGAACCTCAAAAAGCTCAGGTCATATTTCTAGTTCTTGAAGAAATTAGGGAAAGGAGTCCATGGGGTTAAACTTAGTATTATCTCATCAGCATTATCTCATCAGCATTCAGTACCACTGTTATGCCATGAAGGAGAAAAAATAACAGAGAAACATGAGAAGAGGAATAGATAAAAGGCAAGCACTGAGAGGAAAAACATGTTGTTTCTTAATTGAGCTGGAGGAGGGGAAAACGTTGCTTGCAGCTCTCTTTTGATGAGAAACCTTCTTATGCCCATGACTATGTAGGTTAAAAATATTGTGCTGTCTCTAATATAATAAACAGTCAAATTGCAATTCTTATGTGGTAAATCAATGGTGAAAATTCAGGAAGAAAACAAGAGGAGGAAGTGAGGAATAATATAATTCAGCAATGTGAATATTTGTAGGAAGTACAAGCTTAATTTATCTGACTGAAAACATCATCGTAACCTTTTTGAAGCTGTGCATATTTACATCAGCTGAGATTTTCTCTCCCTTCTTCTTTCTCCCAGTGTCTCAGTTTCTTTTTCCCACCATATCCCAAAGTGTCTCTGATGATGTTTGTAGTTCCATACTGTAGTTTGTATTGTGCACAAAATGGCAAGAGGGGAAGACCCCACAAACTTGTAAGGGTATTAGATTAGGAGTTAAGTCATTGTCTCATACCTGACTTTTTTCTGAGCCATCTAAACTCACATATTATTGATGTTACAATTTTCTTTTTTTTCTTCCTCTTGACTCTTCAGACAACAGCATCCCTACCTATTATCTGGGCTGGACTAAAATTTAACTCACCAAAGCGAATTCTGAAATGGAATTTTCTGTGTATTCTATTTGCAGACTCAGAATAAACATGGCAAAAACAGCCACTGTAATGGCATTTTGCCACTTTGGCTCACAGGTGGCAGGGGAAGGTACAGAAGCTGAAAAAACAAACAAAACCACTCCCTACAAACAAACCAGTAAAGAAAATATCCTTGAACTTGGGATAAAGGTTGAGCTTGGGGCAGAGGCTTGATAGTGCTCTTACTGTAACCAGTCCTAATGCAATGTTTTCTAATTATAGAATGAACATTCTCTCTCGGATGGAGCTGCCTGTCAGCCCACTCCATGGCAGAAATGGCCATATGGGCTGCTCTGCAGATGGCTGGGCAGTGGCTTGTGTACAGCTGTGCAGGACGAGCACCCAGGTGTTTCAGCCTGCCTGTCATAGGCAGCCAGCAGGCAGCTCTGCAAGGGTGGGGAGGAAACTCAGTCAGGGTGAAAGAAATCAGCAAGATGGGATTTGACAGGAAATAGCAATAATAATAAATAACATTAATGGATAAAACGAAAGTGGTTTTTTTTTTTTTTTTTTTTTTTTTCTTTTTTTTTCTTTTTTTTCCAGGTCAGATCAGGGTTTTCTATAAGGAACAAAGTCTGATCTTATTTAAGGTTTGCTGAGACTGTAAATAAGAAATATGAATATATCACAAGTGTAGGCATCCATGAGGTTGCTTAA
Organism: Molothrus aeneus; assembly: GCF_037042795.1. Taxonomy (NCBI): domain Eukaryota; kingdom Metazoa; phylum Chordata; class Aves; order Passeriformes; family Icteridae; genus Molothrus; species Molothrus aeneus. The sequence goes on from NC_089648.1 coordinate 101,469,774, forward strand.
AATCATGTTAAAAATAGCAAAGAGGATGGAACTGCTTTGCTTCCACATGAACTAAATGAGGAAACCTGAAACAGACATACAGCATTAATTTCTACCCCCAGATTTTCTCATTCCTGGATCCTCTGCTACCTGATTCCAGTGTCTCAGCTAATACAGGTTTTCAGTCCTATGCTAAATATACTGTTTAGACCAAAGAGAATGCAAAGTCACCTCATTGACTGCATCCAAGTCTCTTTTGACTTGGGCTGGGGAAGATGCTAAAGAAATCTGAGCTTCTTTCTGTCACAGCTGAATCTGGAAAGGATGCATTTTGTGCTACCGTCAGCTGAATCCTGCACACAGCTGCATCCAGATTCACATATAACCATATACACAAATAACAGTGCTGTGAAGCTGTGAGCACAAAGGAAATACAGATTGAAAAAGCTATTACAAAGTGCCAGAGAGTGTTTTGTGTCATACAAAAATACTTATTACTAAGTATTTGCACTGGTTACAAAGCGTTAGAAATGCTTTAAAGGATGCTTTTAACCAATGCATGAATATGATGAGCACCTGTAAATATTTTTGATTATCAGTCAGTGTATGTAGGCTGCTATTTTGCTTTGGCCTGAAAAACTTGGAAGAATACTTTGCGAAAAATAAATTTTAAAAACACAGCAAAAAATTAGCATTATATATAACATATATGCAGTTTTCTTAAATGTAAAATAATACATTAATGAAAACCAATGTTAACTTTTTTTACTTTTATGTTGTCTTACACTATATACACTATTGACCTTGTTATACATTGGGAGAAAAAAAACAAACAGAGAAAATTGGAATTCCAGCCTAAGTATCTTTGAACTTTTAACAAGTGTGGACTCCACACTTCCTACAATAATCATCCTAAGCTTGACAAACTTTTGAGTGATTTAGCACAATGGCCAGTGTGTCAGGAGTCTGTACCAGTGGGAATCTGGACTGAGGAATGAAGTAGAAGTGAACTAAACACACTTGAGTTTTGGCCATTAGTTTTTAACAAGTCAGAAAACATCCATCCTCTTAATCTTGACAAGAATTGAGTGTTATAGAAAGTTAAATGTAGGACTTATCTGAGCGTGATCAAATAAAAATTAGACTTTTTGGAATTCTCCTCCCCTTCCATGGAGACTTAGAAATGAGAAAAGTTGCCCTCTGGATATGCCTCTTGCTCTTCAATGGTTAGAAAAGAACACCTGACAGATTTCTTAGACAAGGGTAGCTCTTATATAGCTGCACTAAGAGAGATGAATCTCATCCATGCAGTGAGATTTTTGAAAGTGCTTACATGACTTCTGTGTTTACTTTTCATGAGCTCTCCGGAAATCTTTGTTTCTCAATTATTGTATTTGGTGTTTATTTGAATGCCAGTAAAATGAATAGACAAGCACCTCACCAAAATCCAAGTATGCTGATTATGTCCTTAAATTCTCAGTTCATTTTTTAAGCATAACATTCAGTTTCCTTGCCCGTTTCTTTGTTAGCTCCTACTTGGGAATGCAATGCAGAAGATGTATCCATGCATCTACATGCAGATACTGATTTTGAAAATATAACAGAAGAAGAAACATAGCAGAATTTTCAGCAAAAACTGCTCAAGGAAAGAGAAAGTAACCCCGATGATTTTGCATTGCCACACACACAAAAAAATTTCCTCTGTAACTAGGGATCAGTGGTTGTTTTATAGTCTGAGTCATTAAAGTAGTTCTTATATGTACACTAGCTAAAGAAAATTGCAAGCTGAACTCAGTCATACCTGTCATCTCTATTTGATTATTAAATATAATTTGCCTAAAAATAGGATTCAATATTGTGTTCCATTAATTATAGAACACCTGAGATGAGGGGTTGCTCTCCAGATGAAACATTGATGCACACTACAAGGATTTCATTCCTGAGTGGTAAAGCACACCTTTCTCTATAGCACTACTGGGTTTCACAGCCCTCCACCTCCTGACTTTGTGCAGGAGCCAATGTTAAAGCCCTTGAGCACCTAAATTCCCATTAGTGAAGTTCTCCTAGCCATTTAATCCTGTCATGCACAATAGTTTAATTCTGTTAGCATTCAAGAGTGAAGTGCCAAGATCCTGCTTAAATCTCAGCTTGATTAATAAAACAAGTATTTCCAGAACAGTTTTACCTGGATAGATCCACAGTAGCCAGACTGTAAGAAAGGCAAAGCTTCTGTAATATTGAAGGGGCAATTCAGTGGCTGATGAGATGTGAGGCAGCTAAATTTTGAATTTTCTTCTGACTGAACCCAAGCTGCCTGGGGGTACCACTGATAAGGTATTCCAGGATGCGAATTTCTCTGCATCTTCTGTCTCATTTACCAGGAAATAATTGAATAACAGAGGAGCCAGAGGTAGAGCAGAACAATTTGCCAGCCTGCCAGTTAGAGCACTCACCTGGAATGTGAGATCATCCCCTTCTTGTGGAAATATAAATGATCCAGAAATAGTGAAACAGCTTCATCAGTTAGAAATCTAAGTGTTCCCCCTTTTTTAACCAGGTGCTTTCCACTTGCATAGTAGATGATTGTTTATACTGCTTTAGTAAAGGAGGTAGGGAAAGGGAAAGCAGGGAGTGGGAATTATATATTCTTCGCTATTTTGTGAGTTCTTTAGGTGAGATAAAGAAGGCAGAGGAGATTGGTGTCTTTAATTTTTATTAAATACACCAATCTTAATGCTAATGCTTAATCCAAGACTTGTGAATATTTCTGAAAGATGAACAGATGTCAGCAATAGTGATTCTTATGTCCTTGGAGGACTATATCTCTTAGAAGTTTCTGAGGAAATAGAGCTCTTCAAGAGTCTTGTGATATTTCAAGTCCATAACTGGAAAATTTTGTGCTTCATTTTCTTCCCTGTGGTCAGATATTCCCGTGATTTCCTTTGAAATATTCTGGTACCACAACACCTTCTTGCATGACCTGAGCTCAATATATCTACAGAAAATTAGACAATAGAAGAGATTGATCAGTGCATTGAAGGACCTTCATAAGGCCAATAATGGAGCAACACCAGATCTGGGGTAAGGAGGGAACTCAAAATCCTACACAACAGTATAGAAAAAAGCAAGATAAGCAATTCGAGTAGTTCAGGCTGCCAGAGATCTAGCCACTTCATTTTGGCTTTGTGTCCTCTTTTAGGTGCCCTGATTACTTTGGGCATGTGAAACATATGCATCTTCATCTACTGCATAGAATTTGGAGTTATTAAACTTATTAAGTAGTCATATGCCTGAAGACTAGCATGCAAATCTCTGCTACAAATCCTATCTCAATTTCCTTTTCTAAATCTTATGAGACAGAATCCAAACTGGTACCAGGAAATATGTTCCTGAGGGACTTTTAGCCAAGATTTGTTATGCAACTCATTGTAAGCATCTTCATAACTGGATATAAAAAGAACATTTTTTAAAATTTTTTTTTAATCATTGTACCATGCAAAATTACTTCTCTATTGTATCTGCTTTTACTTTCGTTGTTTCCAGACTGAGACTCTGACCTTGCAAACATCTAATTTTGAGCATGTGAGTAGTACCTTGGAGTTCAAGAAGGGCAACAGAAGCAACCAGAGACATCTGACCCCAATTTAAACCTTAATCCCATGAAGAGTTTTGAATATGAAATCAATATGACTATTCACACAGCTAAACATAGGAATGTGAACTCTTTACAAGGTTGGGACCTACTAGAATAGGCCCTTTTAATTTCATTTAGTGCAGGAATTCCACATTTCAAACAATTTTGTTGTTCTTGTAACCTTGCATATTATTGTTTTGATGTTTGGGGAAGATGACTATCTCAGGGGTTTCAGCAGGACCAAAGGTGTTTGGGTGAGCTTTCTAATATCTGTCTATAACATCCTGTTAGAAAACAGAATTTCCACAGTTCTGCAAACTGAAACTATCTGCTAATATTATACTGCATTCGCTTGCATCATTGAACCTTCACAGAACTCAGGCTTCCAATGGAGAATAGTCCCCTACTGGCTTGTGCTGTGAAGTATTATCTCCACATGTATTGTTAATTTTCTTTTCATGGTATTAGGCCTCATTAATCTATTCCTAGTTGTCTTGTATTTAAAAATAGAAGTTATTAAAGTGGGTTTCTCTTAACTACATAGTAAATAAACTATATAGGTCATTTGGCTCTTAAACTTATGCCATAAAAGTGTATTATTCATATGTGTGTGTACACAAGTAAAAATAAACAATACTATATTTTTCTTAATAAAACAGAAAGTTATGCTAAATTAAATTTTGTTGTTTCTATAGTGATTAAAGCCTATTTACGGGACTTAATTAATATGCAAGAAACATGCAACCTGTCATCTTACTTTTAAAATCCATTCTTAGTGTGTACCTTTTTGCAGTTTTTTTGAAAATCCGAGTCTAGGAATTCATGGTGAGATACACTGCCTTAAAGCCACCGTAGTACCTAAAAGAAATCCAATGCTCTTGTACTTTTTGAAATAGTGTAATTCCTAAGGCATTTAAATACAGTATTTTCATTCTTAGATTAAAGCCCTCAGGGTGCTTAATTTTAATTGCCCAGACAGATGAATTGCATTCATACCAGGCAGTGCAAATAGACACCCAAATGCTGTCAAAGACTTTAGAGAAGCTTGACAAATATGAACTATGAAATTATATTTAGCATCCTCTGGCATGTTGTCTGTTGATTGGGATTTATTTTTTTTTCTGTAAAGGGTTGATATAGACAAGTGGTAGAATCCTGTTCTGGGTCCTAAGCTACTCAACAAGAGGGCACTGAACAGTTGTATCCTGACAAAGTGCCCAAACTCTCAGGTCTGTGGAGTTTTGCAACACTCAGCTGGCTTACAATCAAGCAGTTAAAAGTCATGGGGCAAGAGCAAAGGAAGACTAGTATTTATCTAGTAAGAAAGGAACTAGATTAAAATAAAATCATTGTCCCAACTCTGAGACTGGTGTCCTGCTTTATCTTTTAAGGCTGCCTTTTCTGGTAATTTTTGGTATAAAGGGCCAGCACTTTGGCAAAGGCAGCTGTGAGCAAGAGGGATCACAAATGAAGGCAATTCATGTTTCCCCTTTGTTCCTGAATTCTGAGAAAAAGAGATGAGGAGAGCTAAATCCTAATTTCAGGATGACATGATGGAAGAAGGCATCTTTTTGTCTGTATGTTGCCAATATAGAATATTAGTAGTATGTAGAACATTGCCAGCAAAAGCTCTCTCACCTGCCACAGGATCTGAAGTGAAGCATACAGCATATCCCTCTCCAAGAGACATCACCTCACACCACTGTGGGTGCAGGGAATTCAAGTATCTCTGAAACATCCCCCTGCAAGAACCAATTCTTCAAATTTTTAGAGAAGAAGTCCTTCATCAACTCTATTGGGCAGCTGGATTCCTCTTCAGTTTATACTGAAGCATCAGTAGAGGGGAATACCATTTTACATTGCTTTGCTTTACCTTTTTGATTTACCTTTTTGGTTTGACTCACTTAATTTCATTTTCTAGTTAATAGAGATCCTACTTGTTTTTTACACAGTCAGCTTTTTCCTTTGAAAATTTTACTAAGTTAAGCTTATCTTTTTCAGTCCTCATGATCTAACTACTTACAGATATCTGCATGTTTTGTCACACTGTCCCCATGAATTCACAAAGTTTAAAACCAGTTTTCTTCCACTGAATAGGGTGTTAAAAATCAGCTCTGTGAGTGACAAACATGTCATGAGTTATCCTTGTCCTGATTTTGGAGGACTGTATTATATTAAGCTAATATAATGTTTTATTCTCTCCTGCATTGTATCTTCTCTTAATGGATTATTTCTGCCATTCTTGAACTCAGTGTCACTTCAAGCAATAACTGCCAGAGAATTGTTTCTGTCTTTCTCCCCCTCTTCCTTTCAAAATGCACTCTGCCTTAAATGTAAAAAAGACTGTAAGTTCAATATCTTGCAGCCCTGCAGGGTTAGAAACAGAAGCTTTATCCCATTAGAAACAGATGGTTCCTGCCTTCCCAAAGGGTCATATATAGCTCTAACTGGAGTGCCTGGAAAGTCCTGAAACAGTATGTTGTGACAGGATCTTCACACCTCCAATCATGCCTCACCTGCCTTTTGAAAATTGGAGAGGACATACAATACCATAATGACACTAAATGCAGACAAGTAAAAACCTTTTTTTTAAATATTTAAATAAAAATTGGAAATATCCTAACATAACAAAGATTTCCAACTCCAATTGAGAGGCATTATCTAGTTCAGCGAAAAGTTGTATATACCATGTGCTAATGATGTTGATTAGGGATTTTCTCTGGCAGTACAACCAAGAGCTGAAATCTGACATTTTGATTTGCATTAGTAGGTGATAAGTCTGTCTCACTGGTAAGTCAGCAAACACTTAGGAGCATAGGACTAGGATAAAATTAATTTTTGAAATGTAGTTCAGTTTCTGATATTACAGGTATCTATAACACATAATACTTTTAATAAATTAAACAAATTCCACTTTAAAAATAGGTCAAATTTTTGGGGGTTGTGCTCTTTCTGTAGATAAATCACTGTTCTTAAGTCAGAAATTTTATTCTCCTTTCTTGTCTCTGTCTATTCATGACCTTGCTAATTGTCTTTTGTTTTGCTTAAATCCTAAATCACCATTATCACTTAAAGAGTTAAACTTTTTTTGTGTTCACACCTTGCATATGTTCCAAGTCCTTCTTGACCTTCTTTTCTGTGACTAAATTCATAAATACCTAATAACATTGTGTTTCTTTTTGTAAGAAGCCTTTTTCCTGATCTTATGCACCTTTCTCCAACCTATTCAAGTTTCAATAAGTCTTTTTTTGATTGTATTTGATCAGAATTACATACATTGTTTTTCATGACATTTCACTTTGCCTTGTACAATGTCATTGATTCCTGCCTATATTCTCTGAAAACACTTCAAATGATACTTTGTAGGGTCACATTTTTTTTTCTAATGGTCATATTGTCATGATGGTACATAGTTATCTGTGACATGTAGAGACAGATTTTCTTCCTCAGTCATTTCCAAATAATGAATTTCTGATTTTCTGAAAAAAATGTTATTATTAATTCCTAAATGCACAACCATATATTTCTTACTAATGAATTTCATTCTTCTCCTATTTTTCCAGTACTCAGGGTCATCCAATTCTTTCTGCATCATATCCCAATTTTCCTAACAAGTTATATATTTCATTTAACTCAGTATCATATTCCTTTCAAGGTTATTAAAGAAAACATTAACGAAACCACTCAGGAGACCAATCACTGAGGAACTGCAGTTGCAACCTCCCTCTACCTGAGCTCATTCCTGTTCTTTACTCTATTGTCACCCCTCCTTTAGTCCCTTCTCCACTTTATAATTCCCAGATTAATCCCTTTTTTCTCCTCTTCTTAACTAACAATTCCTGTGTGGTATCAGACTGATAAGATCTGCTCTCTTTTCCCATCTAGAAAATCAATCATTCTTCAATGCATTCTATCAGGTTAGACTGGCAATATCTTATTCTTTCTTTCAAAATGCCTTTCAGAAGAAGCCTTGAATATTATTATTTATCAAACTAATGGATTGTCATTCTGCCCTCCTTTTCCCACCTTATCTTCTATTCTCCACTGATATGAAACAACCCAGGAAATAAAAAAAAAAATAAAACTACTACAAAATCTGGCTGTGAAGTCTGCAATTCTGTGTTTCATTTTGCTCTGAATTCAGGAATAAAAAGGCTTTGTTCCTCTACTTTGGATATTATAAGCTCTTCATATTTTGGATCTATCCCACTTGCAGCAATATCCATTATAATGGCTCATCACCTTACTGGTGTTTTCATCATAATCATCATCATCATCAGATTCATAGAAAAATGAGGAAAATATTAATTTAAAGAGATTTACTCTTGTTGCATGTTACCACTGATTCTTCTATTCTTAATCTTTTTAATTCATGGGATTGAAACAATTTCTATGGCTTGACTCACAAGCAATGAATAGGAAGCATAGAAATGCAAACCTTCCCAGCTTCTTTTTTTTTAATTTCAGTTTGTTCCTATATATTCTATTTTCTGTTTGTGTTTGATCTGTTTTCATTCCCATATTTCTCTATGTTACTTATTTATGCAGTTAGATTTGGAACACGAACAGTGAATGATTTGTCTTCCTACACTTTTGGGTTCCTTATATGATTCAGATGATTTTTCTCCTTTGGTTTAAATAAAAACTGGATCCTCTTTCCATTCAAGTTCCTGGATGCTATGGACTAGTTGGTTTCACTCTCTGATTCTTGTATTTTTTCAGCAGTAGACAACTCAAAAATGAGAATCTTAACAACAAACAGACTCTTCATTTATCTCTATTTATAATGTGAATTGAATAAGAGACAAGAAATAGATAATGGGTTTTTTTTTTGTGAATGACCAAACAGTTTCTACTATAACTACTCATGCAAAATCATTTAATCATTCAGAGCTTCATGTTGATTTGGTGACTGGCTGGTGAAGTAGTGCAGCATCCAACTCCTGCATTTTTAAAGTAAATACTGTTGTTTTCAGAGAGACAGAGAAAAATCTGCAAATGTAACAATGAGGTTTTTCTAGAAGGAAAAATATCTGCTACTTCGTACAAGTGGAAGGGTATATTGACACAATCTATTTTAGTAAAATATGGAAGACCTAATTTAAATTCCTCCTTACTCATTCATTTTGTGAAGATATTAGGAGGAGAGTGTGCCCATATAAATGAGTTTATAGTATTTTGAAGAACATCATGACATCTTCCTGAAAGTCTCTTCTCTAAATATAGAATGAACCCATCTCTGGTTAACTTGTGAGATTATCATAATTTTAGTGGTCTGACTGCAGATGTCGTGCAGTTGCTGTAGTAAATGGCAGGAACAAAAAACTGAGAATCAATAAATCTCCACCTGAATATTGATTATGCAATATCTTTCTTTGTTCTTTGTGGGATTAGCTGGTGGTCTATTGTCCATCAGCAAACAGTTACTTAAGCAGAAACTAATGTTACAGATGCTATAAAAAGAGCAGCAGCAGAGCAAACAGATTTAAATCAGTTCAATTCTAACAAAAACTTTTTCATCTTGAAACAATTTAAACTCTACCAAGGGTAAGTAAACAGAAACAATATGTTTTCTTTCACCTTCAACTGTCAATAGTTGCTTTCATATTCCCTGTCTTCAGATACAAGAAAGGTTTTCATGTCTTTCCCAGTAAAAGACTCTTTTAAGCTGTTAATATGATTATTTTGCTTTAGTTTACACATATCTTACTGTATTTACATGATATTGTGAAGATTTTCTAAACCAGAGTTCCTCCTACAGATATAGAACAAGAAAAGCAGATAAAGGAGAATCAGAGATTTTCTTTTTTCTATAACTTTTGTTGATCACACAGAAATATTGAAGCAGCTTTTAGCAACTGAGCCTGTTTTCTTTTCTATATTAATATAATCAGCCTAATTCTCTGCAGTATAGCTAAAATCTTTATATATGTTCATACATAGAAAGAAAACAATTTACATGTATGAACATCAGTGAAAAGATCCAAAGAATATTTTGTTTTTAAAATATGAAAATTCTGCATGTTTCTTTCCTTTCAAGTCTAATATACCACATTTAAAAACTAAGAGAAGCCTCAGTTATATCAAAGAACTATCTCACTTGTTTAAGTGAACTAAATTTGAGTTCCTTGAGAAAATGTCAAAATTTGCAGCTGGCAAAAATATTCTTCAAAAGATTTTTTTTAAATAGCATTAGTAGTCATACTAGCTGCTCCTGCTGTTCAGAGTATAGGATTAGGATGAACAGAGAGAAGATTAAAGTTTGTTCTTACAAGCAGAATGGCCCAAACATGCTCCTTAGTGCTTACTCTTCAGAGGTCCTACCCTCTCAATTGTGCAAATAGAAAGAAGGGTGGGGGTGCTTCCTATTTGAACTCTTCAGAATAACTCAGATGATTTATATTTAAAACAGATTAGGAAGTGTTTGTGGGAGCTATTACACTTGCTGGACTTTAATACTGTACTCTCCAGCTGAGGAAAAGTAACATCTGGAATTCTAGACCTCTTCAGTGTCTGTTCACAGCCTGAGAAAATAAGATGAAGACAACAAATACATCTGAATTTACACGGATCCTTGTGTTGTTGTTGCACTTAAAAGCTGTATAATTTTACCTGACTGATTCATCTGGCTCCATCTGTTTAACAGCAGAGATTGGTAGTAGGGAACCCTTATAAATAAGTACAACCTTTATAGCATCAATTCCAGGTATACTGATCTGAGAAGATATACTTGGCTGTCCAGGCACATCCTTTAAGAGAAGAGTTAGACTTGTATACTCAAGGAAATAATTTCAAGACTAAGAAAAACATGTCTTGTTTTCATGGGCTGTGTTCTGTTAAATATCATCCTTGAGGAAAAGTACAAGCACAGAAATGTTCTGTGGCTGCTGTAACAAATTGTGGGGAGACAGATGTTCCTTTCTCCACCTTCTTTTGTGACAATTTAGTAGTTCATGCTGCTATTTTTGTTATTATCCTGAAGCAGGTTCTTTTTCAGATGCTGTAGTTTCCCCCCTGTTACAAAGAAAACAGATTGGCATGCATGAAGCATATCCACCTTTGTTCCATCCCCTCAGCCTTTCACATTTGACATGTTAGTGAATTGGCAATTATCAACAGATGGTGCAAATTAGAATGTCATGATGTTACTTTAAATTTTCTCCAATGGCAGGTTATCTTTCTAATATATCCAGGGGTTAAGAAAACACAAAGATAATATTTCCCTTCCTTTAACCCATTCACCTTTAGTCTTGAAATCAGTCCAAGATCCAAAACAAGTAAATGCACATATTTTGCTAACTCACTGATTTAATTGCTCGACTAACTAGTCCTTAATTTATCCCTTAATCCAAAAATTTCTCCTTAGTTTGATCCCTTAATCTGGAATCTGACAGAGATAAAAACTAAGGTCTATTATTATATAGCAAAATTATTAGAAATGAATCACTCATCTAAACCAGAATGAGAAATAGTTAATGAACTAGGGACTGAAAAGGATAATGTAAAATTGCATCAATGACTACTCAAGGAAAAGCAAATATTCAAGAAGAGGGAGGCTTTAAAAAATGGGAGATTCAAAGTATCTGCCAGTCAATGATCTAAGAATTGCAATTCAAAACTGGGGTAGGGTTTTTGAAGCATATTGCAGAAATTATTAAAATTCTGGTAAAATTCTTAGTAAGCAATGATAATATTTCTGAATATTTAATTAATTTGAGATAAATCTCATAAATTTGCTATTTAATGTATTTCCTTGTTAAGTATTTTCTTGAGAAATAAGGAACTCATAATCAGTTTAATAATAAATAAAATAAAAAAGCAGAAAATATGTAAAGTATAAATTGCCCTAATCTCATAATTCACAGGGAAAAAAAGTTACTTTCCAGACTAAAAAAAGATCTGGACTGTCTTTTTATGTTGAACAAGCAATCAGACTTATTAGAGTTAAACATTTTGCAGAAAATTATTTGGTGCTCCCTGGTTGGTCAGACATCCTCATCTATTTCAGTAACAGCAGTTTGGAATAACATGCTATTTCAGTGATCTCTTTTTATCATTTACTCTCTGTATAGGCTTATTTCCTGATCTGTTTATTTTTAACCTTGGACACTCAAATCCTTTAGGGTTAGCTTACAAGGAATCCACAGATAGGTATAAAGTCACTCCAAATTTATATAAATCCTACTTGAAACTTCAAAACTACCTGATTAAATGAATTTTTGGATATTAAGACCATAAAGAAATTTTAAAAATCCAAATAAGCAAAAAAAAATTCAGAATCTTTGCCTTTTCACTCACTTATTAAACTGTACAAATTTTCTTTGCTTCATTTTTTTATGAACTGGTGATCTGGCAATGTCAGGTTGTGCTAGTTATTAGAGTTTTGAGCCTCCCTATTCTTAAGGAAAAGTTTAATAAATAAAAATTGCTATTAAAACAGGTTTACACTGATTTATTTCTTGTTAGCTTTTTTTTTTCAGTGTTTCATTTGGTAGCAATTTATTGAACAGTGTCCTTTTAAATATCGATGATGCTCTATCTGTTCTAGAAACAAATGCAATTACAGGGTTTCAATCTTCACACACTTCTTCCAGGCTTATACTGGTATATTAACTTAATTACCTTAATGGAATTACTCTTGATTTACACTGCTTTAGCTGAGCTACAAATCCAGCCTATGGCCAGCAAGAGTATACATGGAAGTTTGAGGCTTTTATCTACAGTATAGTGCGTGGCATACATGCATAAAATTATTTCCATTTCTAAATTGTAAAAAACCATTTCAATATTTTCCTATTGTTTCCCATGAAGCTTTGCATAAATCTTTCTTGTGTTATATACTTATACAATACATCCTTGATCTGTACAAACCAGTCTAGGCCAACTTCTACTTCCACCTGTTTTAAAAACAGAACTCCTGTCAGTTTCAGTGGGAGGAATAACTTTCCTGGAGAACATCATCCTCTTTTTAAAATGTTGTAGGGAAACAAAGATGCTTTGAAACAAAGTCCATTCTAGTAGCTTAATATTTGTTATTTTTTAGATTCCTTTCAAAAAGAGTGAAAGAAGCATGGGCAGCTGTATCGATGAGAAGATTCTTTTCCATCAAGGCTTGAGTACAATGTCTTTGAAAGATCCTTTTTAGAAATGCTAGCATTTAAAAAGGACAAACAAGGAAACAAACCTCAAAGGGGATGACAATAGTATATGGAGAGGAAGTGGGTGGGTTTAATGCATCTGAGAAGCAAAGCTCCTTATAAAGGCATTGAAGAGATTTAAGGTTTTATTTAGCAACAAAAGAAGTTATGGAATGAGGTATAATTTTCCCACAGGAGTTTTGTCTTTTGATGTTTTTGAAACACAAATTTTCAAAAAAAGGGGTAGTTTGTGATTTGGTAAGTTGGAAGTTTGTGTAGAAGAGTGTATCTATTTATAAAGGGGAAGAGTCTTTTGCCACCATAATTCTTATGTATGTAGAATGAATTGAACATTCATTGAGAAAAGTATTAGAAAGTTAAAAAAAACATGTAATATTTGAAAGCACTCCTTCCCCATTTATTGTATATGAACTCTCTGTACGTTAAAAAGATTTTGTCTTGACTCAGTTTTAGGTCTACACCTGCTATTAGAATTGTCCTAGAACTTTATGAATCTGGAACCAAACTGCAGCAGTGAAAAATGCCTATACCAAATCTGGGCCTCTCCACTCAGAGTGGGCATTGACCACAAAAATTAAGTAGCCTGGACTCAAGATCCCTGCAGAGGATGTCTCCACTGTTAGAGCACTCCTAGAACCATTTGAAATGTAATCTGCCTGGTAAAAACCCCAGACTGTTAATCATTATTTTTGCAGGAGGCAAAGAAAGGAGTGAAGGAAAATTCCTCCTTGCTCTTAAATTAGAGGCAAAGTTTTATTAGTCTGTGCATCCTAAGTATGTTGTTCATATTGAAAACCTTTTTTTTCAGGTGAATACTGAATTTTAACTACTGCAGCAATACAAAAGCTTTTCATCCTCCTGAGATGTGAATTTCACTTTGTGGTCCAGGTACACAACAATGTGAAGCCAATACTCACTCACCTTCTCTACATAGCTTATATCATGGCATATATTTGCATGTGTATACCTTCAAAAGCATATGAATTTATTGTAATAGTTTGCTTCCAATTATCTACACTACTTCTCCTGTTGCACTATATGCCAGTAAAATGGGAAAGATAGGGCACATGGTCAGAAATCTTACCTTTAGGACATTTTAAAAAGCAGGTTAAATCCCACATGTCTTTTGTTCAATCACTTTAAAGCTTAAGAGGACTTAGACAGGGATAGATCTGTGCTCGGATTAACAGTATAATTATTCTTATATTTTTTGCTATAACTTCAGTGGGAAAAAATGTTCTAGCAAAATGTCAAAGCTATAGGTGGTACCAAGCCTACACATCAGGTTACACACTCAAAACTACAGGTACAAGATAGTTGAAAAGCCTTTCCTCAAAATATAGGCATAATTCTACACAGAATTTATAATCACAATTTGTTATCAAAAGCATGCTCAAGTCCATGCTTTTGATCCAGTACAGAAGGAGATTCATTGTTCCAGTCCTGAAGCTTGCCTGGTAAATGGTTGTAGGGAACGGGCAGAAAAGTCAAGACATGCAAAAAGAGGGCTAAGTTCACTTGAAATAACATGTTATTTTGTTGATTTGTTGAAAATTTTTTTTTATAAATACATTTAATTGTAAAGGCATGTCAAGAGACAGAGAGAGGACAAAATAAGTACCAAAAAAGAATGATAAAAATTATTAAGGTATCAGGATGAGGAAGGCTGATGAAAAGACTGTGTGACAAGTAGTGGAAGTTGGAGACAGTACTGATCACAACATGCAGAAAAAAGTGCAGCTCATTCTAGAGGAAATATTGTCAGGATCTGCTGATACCACTGCTCAGGCTTCTCTGCCAATTTTGCTCTTTGGGGGACTTGCTAAAAAAAAAAACAACAAAAACCCCTGAAATAATAAAGAGGAAAATTATAAATGCCGTCCTGAGTTGTGAAATTTATATTAAAACCTTAAATTGTGTGACTTTATTCATAAGCTTTCTTTTACTGACAAAATATCATCATCTGATTTAGTCCTTCATAGCAGAGCCTTTAACCTACCAGTTCCTTGTGATAATCAAATCAGTACAATAGAAACTCAAGTGTCAGGCAGTCACACAGGCAGCTTTACCTCCTTTATACCTGCTAAAGGAAGCCCACACCCTCTTGAATTTGTATAGTGAAAAAAAGGGAAGCAGGAGGGAATTTGCCCTACAGGTGCTAATGCCTTCTGTGTTGCTATTACTCCATCAGACTGCCCTCATTATCAGCTAGAGGCTAGTTCAGCCTCTCCAGAATTTTTATGAAGTCCTGCAGACTGAAACCATGCCAGACTTTTTAGCAGTGCTTCTGATTTTGCATCAGTACGATCACATTAGAAGAAAAACATATGGGAGAATCAAATCCCATAAATGAAATAGAAAATCCCTTTGGATGATTAGTTCAGACCAATGTTAAAAGAATATTTTGTGTGCATGTCAGGTTCTTTGCCAGTCTCAAAGTAGTCATTTGGATTCACTTCATTATAGGCACTGCAGTACCTTAGGAAAGAAAGAGAGAAATAGAGCGTGAGACAGAGTAATAATAACCCTTGAACAATGAAGTCTTTCTCCTAGCAGAACTTCAAATAACTCAGACAACTATCTTTTAATCAAATATACAAGCAGCAGTGTAACTGAATTCAGCATAGCTGTCGTCCATCAGGAGAAAAAAAGAAGTTCAGAGGAACTTAAAGGAGGAGATTCTAGATAAAATGAAGGGAGCACTACGTCAAAGACTTAGACTTACATAAAAGCATGAATACCAACCTGACAGCAAAATAAACACATGCTCTAAAGATGGTCTGATCTTTTCCTTTTTGAGTCAACAGGCCTTTCCCCACTGACTACAACAGGAGAGAAAACAGGCTGTTACTCTCCAGCCTGCTTCTCTCTAATCTGGCTCTTGTTCCCTACTTTTCCACTTTTATATTGTGGTATGTGTTCTCCACCTTCATACTGGGGAGTTCTGCTGCTCCAACTTCTCTATTTTAAATTTTCCTCTCCTGGCTGTGCTTTTACGTTTGCTCTTTTTCTGACAAGGTTATTTTAAAGAACCAAAATAAACTTTGCTTATTAGGAGCAGGTAAATCTTAATGTTGCTCAAAGGACAAAGCCAGTTTATGAAAAGTAGTAGGAAAAAGTTAAAGCAAAGTTTAAACTCCTAACATACTTGTGTGAATTCCCATTTGTCAGTCCTATGCTGAGTGGGTGAAATACTTATTAATTGGCTTTACCACTGGGGTTTTTTCCAGATATGAATTCTTATATAGAACTTTAGGTTCTAATCCCAATTCAGTAGAATTATTTACTAGTGCTGAGTTTCAAGAGTAAAAATAGTAAGGATGACTCAAGCGTCTCATATGTCTCCGTTAAAATGTTGCTTCAGTTGCAAAAAAAATATCCTATGCAAGCACAGATTTCTTTTAGATATGTTGTTTATAATTAATTTCACTTCAAAATTTAATCAGTATTTCTAGAAATCAAAGAATTTTTTTTCAAATGGTTAATAAATTTATTTTTTTTACTAAGAACAGACTTTAGTAAATATTTTAATAACTTTTTATGGTACCATTGAGTAGCATGTCATGAAACTTTTCAGGAAAATTATAATTACCCCAATCTAAAATTTGTTAAATGAAAACAATGTGAAGCTTGCTGTAAATATTTAATTTTCCCTTCCAACATCTTTAATAAACAATTTAATTGACTTTGGTAAAGCTGTTCCCATTCTTGAACCTAGACATGTACTTACATACCTTATGTAATTAGGGTGATGTAGACAGTTACTTCATTTTTTTTTTTTGTTTGTGTTTGCTTTTGTTTTGTTTTGGGGGATTTCTTTGTTGTTTATTTTTTTTTTAATGAAGCTTGTATCCTCATCTCAGCAGTCAGATTCATCTACCATTAGAGTAGCCATCTCAAAGTTACATGTCTAGTCCAAACTAGTAATCTAGTCTTCTATAGTGAATGGAGAAAGAGAGCTCCTTCCAAAGATAAGGTGTTCGTGACTGCTGAGATTAATTGCTCTCAGAAGCTGCTGTGTTTTCTTGTGTAAAGGAAAAAGAAATAACTGTTATGGCTGGAGTCTTAAAAGATGGGCAGGAGTGCGTTGGAGTGATGAGACAACTGTAAGATACCAATGATGGCTTTAATTCTGCTACTACTTTCAGTTTTGTTGGCTATGCCTTCTGAAATCAAGGAAGAAATCAAAACATACTGAGCTCTATGTGACAGCTCACTACTTTTAATTCTTTTGCTGTTGATCAACCTTCTTTCATAATTCCTGAGGACTTTTCCTTCTTCTTTCACCCTTCTTATAGACAGCTATTCTGGTTCTGTATTAGCTTAATTCAACTGAACTTATGAAAGGACTTAATTTTGAACTCTATTTTATTCCTTAAATGCCTCATGAAGCAAGAGAGGATATGTATTTCTGCTAAGAACTGACTAAGAACTGATTGTCCTTTCTTAAAATATTTAAAATTCTTGTTTATTAAAAAAAAATTCACTATGAACAGATTTATTTCCTCCTTTGATACTCAAGAGGTCATATTTTCCACATTCTATCTTACAAGTGGTGAGCCAATTTGCTACTTGTTTTCAAACTGTACCAATAGATGGCACTAGAAATTTCCTTTGTTTTTTTTTTTTTTTTTCCTCATGAAAAGAACGGTGGCAAGAGATTTATCTTTTTATCAGTACAGTAGAGCACCAAAAGAAAATAAGATCTTACAGGGCCTGGAGAGAAGCAAAATAGCATTCAGGCATGGCCTGCAGCTCTTTCTTACAACTATTTGATCTTCGAGATGTAAAGGTAGTATTGCCTAATGAACTTGTAATTCTCTTTTTATACTACATATCCCTGCTTACTGCAGAAACTTAGGTAGAATGGGGACTTGGGCTGTATATCCTACTGGCATAAAACCAGCAAAATTTGAATGGCTGAAACAGAATTTCTCTGCCTATTGATTGAGTGGTTTTGGTTATTAAAGCTGTCTACTGTGGTATGCAACATGTCTTGACAATATGTAAATTTATTTATTTTCTGGTAAATTTACTACAGAATTCTTTTTCCAACTGAAAGTTTTTTAATTGACTTAATAAACCTATGAATATTCATAAAAATATTAATAGGACATTGATGACACAATTTTTTTCATGGCATCTTTGAGAATATATCCAAACACTTCTTTACAACAAATACAGTAAAGAGAAGTAAAAATTGGAATGATTAGGTAAGGTTCTTTAGATGTCTAAACTTTCTAAAGAACACCTAAACATTCCTGTAAATGGGAATCCAATTCCTCCATCCACAAGCACATCATAATTATTATCTAAGATGTCCAACATATTTGTAACTATTTTAATTTTGTATGTAATGAATACAGATTTTTATTTTTATTTTGCAGAAGTTGAATTTTCAGTCTTCTCTGGGCTTGGACTATGAGATGCACATCAAATTTTGGTTGTCTTTTCTTAAAATGTGTTGTAAGAATACATATTCTTATACTACCCACATGGTGTCATGTTTACTTTTTCCCTCAGTGATTTTTCTTTAAATACATAATGACACTGAAGTGCACACATTAAAGTAAGTATATGGTTATTTTCTTAAATAAAGATTTCTTCCTACATCTGTGTCTTCTATGTAGTTATCTACTTATTAGTTTTGCTTAGTCATATAATGAGAATGATGTATTTAAAATATACATAATACAATACCAAAAAATATTTTTTTCTGTAGTATTCTTGTTGTTGCCTAAGATCTCTCCAGTCTAGTTTGTTATGCTGTTTGTAGAGAAAATTATCAATAATGAGCAGGAATTGAAGATTTTGCAGACATTTGAATAGGTAAATGGCATTCAGGGATTTTGGGAAAACATAATTCCATCCACAGCTCTTTCCAACCATCATTCACACTATGGCCAAGGAGTTCAGGTATCTGAGGTCCAGCTGAGTTACCAGGTGGTATAAACTACATTAGCAGGTCCAGAATCACACAACACAGGTGTCAAAGGGACTTGAGAACCATCTCCATTCAGAAGCAGGTGGACTTCACATTTCAGCAAGGAAAGAGGAGAAAAGAAAAGGAATTTCATATTTCATTCAGCCACAGTCGTATTAAATTGTGGATGGATAGCTGTGCAGCTACCTTTTGCTCAGTGCACTCATACATTTCTTCCTCAGACAATTTTCTGCAGCCCTTTCTAGCCCTTTAGCTATTTAAACAGGCCTTTCATCTAAATTGAGTCTGATACCCTTTCACTCTAGCTTTAAGGCAAGGTAAACCATTCATATCAAGTCATATAATGTACATATGTATGGATAAATAAAAATTAGGAAAAATCATTATTTAGAAAAAGATAAGCAGTCTCACACATGCATACGCTAATTTTATATGGTTTTGCTCCCTTAATTTGGAACCATAAGTATTTAAGTAGCTATAAACGTCATATTTCTAACTTTATTTACACTTGTGAAATGTATAGTTTTACCTCAAGGCAAACATAAAGAAGAGTGATTAATGCTGGAAACAATTTATAATTCTACACTCAAAACCAGGAACTGAATGGAAACTGGAGAAATTCTCTGAAAAGATCAAAATGCAAATTACTGGGGGCTCAATACCTTCATCTTCCACTTAAAGTCCTGGGAGTGGGTGGGGGAAAGCTCGAGAGAGATAACACTTTTCATGACCAAGCTCAAGATGAATTAGTGCAATATACCCAGTGTCATGTCTAATTGCTTAATTGACTACCTCTAGGTATTATATAGCTGGCTTTATCACAGAAAAATCATTCTGATTTATTTGATGCACTGTATATCATAAGGAAGCATACATGAGGTTATTAATGTCTTGCATAGCTGTGACATTTTCCAAGGGCACAGATAATGCATTTCATCATATGCAGTACTAGCCAGTTATTACTAGTATGCTGGAATTTTGGGTTTTTATGAATTTTACTTTTTACTGTATTTTTTTCTCACGTTGCCTGCTCGACATGTAAGAGTAGCAGTATGCACAGTGCTTATGGTCTAAAGAAATCTTCTTTAAATGTGACAGAATTTTAGTTGGAAGAGAGCAGTTGGAAATATTGGCTATAATATAAAGGCAGTTTATAACAATTCCATTTATTGCTAATTTATTATGGCAATTGAGTTAATTGTTCTCTTTGGCTCATAAATGTCAAGGTCTATCTAGAAGAGTTCAAGTGGCTGGGCCAGGGTCTCTAAATAAATGTACCTTGGTCACATAAAAAAATAAATGTGTCTAGTGAATATCATTTTTTTCCTCATCTTCTCCCTAATATTCTGGATTTCCTAGTGAATTAAGGTGGATTGTTTAAAAAGACAAATTTTAAAATATAGTACAGTGGTCTTGACACTAAAGAAGTTTGTCTTAAAATTCAGATGAGTGCAAGACATCTTGATGGAGCAATTAAAAGTCATGTTTGACTTTTCCAATAAAGGGCTAGTAACTTCATTTAAACAGTCTAAATCTTTTATAGAAACCACTCTGTGATTCTATGATTCTACAACACATTTTTCACTGTTTTTCTATTCCAGTGCAGTCAATTTTATTTCATATATAAGTGTGAAAGACAGAACTGCCCCAAATCATCTCAGGCAAGCACAACACAGTTTAGACATGACAACAACTCTTTCACTTTATTTTTTTCTTCTTGCTTCAGGGCCTCAATCTCAAATGTTTTCAACATGGTAGTGCTGCCTACTGCCTTTCTCTCAGCTGAAGGTGCACTTCAATTGTTCTGGCTGGTGAAAACACACAAGGCTCAGACCATGAAATTGTGGATGCTGAGGTAACTCTTCCAGATACCTTAAAGTTTAAGAACTGTTTCCATCCAAAGATGCTTTTCATACTAGCCACCTGACATGTCAGATTATCTCAGACAAAGGACATGCTAAGTCAAAAATTTGATATGTTCATGTCATGGTAATGGCATCATCCCCATCCCCTCCTAAAAACACAAAAGAGTTGTTTTCCACACAAGTATTTTGGTAATTTATGAGGTCCACTTAGGAGAAGAGATGCCTGCAGCTAATTCAAATATACTGAGAGAGTGGAATTGTACAGAATGTTTTTATATTTACCAGGAGACTGTCACTTTACAGTCTGTTGAAATATCAGTAATAATCTTTGAATGAGAGTAAAGGATGGATTGAAACTACTGGTAAAAATGTTTTCAGGACTAAGCTTTCAGATTTCATCTGGAAAATGTGCTTTCATTTTGGTTTTGAACTTGTCTGGCAATACTTGACACACTGAAATTTCTCCAAGTGACTTCAGACAGACTCTTGGAGGACAATGAAAGAATTCTGGGTTTAATTACTTTTTTTACCACAGAATTAAAAAAAAATAGAAAATAAATTCCAGTTTGCTTGCCACTAAGCTTTATTTTCAGTCCTTTTTGTTTAAAGCAATGTCATCAAACTTATGGAGAAAAGAGGATAAGGGTCTCTGAATGCCCAAAATTCTAAAGGCAGTTTCTAGAATAACAACAGATCTAAATCTATACAACTAAATCTCAACAGCAAACATGCAGATAAATTGAGTGATCTGGTACACTGAAGTGGACTTGAGGATACTTTTCCATTTCAAGGCAGATTATAATGAAAGCTATGAAGTAGTTTTGGTCTAAAGTGGCTCTTCCTTGATCTACCACATTAGGAATGCTGCCAGTGCTGGCAGCCCCTTTGGTTTATGCCGAGCTGGGCATGAATATTAATAGGATTGTGAGGCCTTTGAGAGTAAAGTCTGGGGTTTTAATTTTCTTTTGTTCTTTCTGTTTCTCTCTTTCTCTGCCCAGCAATTGTCTGTGCATGCCAACAAGGTGTTTATCAGGAAAAAATCAGGTAGACCAAATTCAAATGTTTATTGCTCATCTGTTCTTCTTCCAAGAAGATCACACCTTCACATTATTGCTGAGGTACAAATCTATTCTTTCTTGTTCCCACCAAGATCTCTTCAACTAGAACCATGAGAAAAAATACTCAGCTGCCAGAAAAATTGGGAGAAAATTGTTCTGTCAGAGTTTTGAGAACTGGGAATTATTTTTGAAAACACTTAAAGCACATTATCTTTCATTTGTTCCCTAAGGCGAGTGTATTAAATACATCTAATTTATCAGACTAAGTAGGTCCCAGCTAGCACCAGGTTATTTGTCACATACAATTCTGCTATGACCGCCAGAGAGCTGGGATGATTCAGATGCATGTGGAGAGTTCACACAAGTCTCTGTATCTTAATAGCCCATGTTAGCTCTCAGATGAATTCCTTTTGAGAACCATGGCAGAGAATAAGGCAATCCCAAACAAAAAGATAAATTGATGTTATATGCTATTAACGCATGAAACATGTAAGATAGATTACCAAATAATTTTTTTCTTTTTTCCTTCTCTTTTAACTTTCTCATTTTATACTTCCCTTGTAATTTCTGCATGGAAATGACTTTTTTTGTTTCCACCATAAATGTGAGTGGACTCCAATACACTTTATCAATGCCTACAGGTACTAGCACTATAATAGCATCTATTCTAGTGCAGATTCCACTAGCCTGAAATCTTCAGTCAAAGAAGTGACAGGAAGTCCAGAAGCCTTGCAATTTGTACCTTTCTCACTGTTTGTGACAAAGGCAATAAATTCTGTAAATTCAAAACCCTGGAATCTCCCAAAAAATCATACTACTCAAATTTCATACAGAGAGGGAAGGAGAAGGGAGGAAAAAATGCCTTTGACTCAGATCAGCTGGATTTTTCTCCATTTTAAAATATTTCAATGTCTTTTTATCTGTTATCATAATAGTGTGCTAGTCTTTCCTTCAGAAGGAAAACACTTATGTCAATGGGATTTAGTCCCTTAAGATATTCAGCCAGCTGGCTGCTTTTGAGACTTGGTACCTTGTCCAGACCAGCAGGCGACATTTTTAAGCCAAAATCAACAGAGTCAGAATGCATGAAATAGCTATCACCTTAAGTTTTTGTCGTATTTTCCCATATCTTTTTCCAAACTCCAAGTAGAAATAAGAATAATGAAAAGCTGTACATCATGACTGTCATTTCTGTGTATTAATTATCACAAAATGAAAGTTAATGCTTTCATGTATTTCTCATTTCAGGTAGAAAAAAAATGAGGTCTAAATAATGACACATTGATTTTACGTTGGTGCAATACTTTTTGGAAACAATGCACTGTGAGCAAAATTTTATGTAGTGAGACCCTCTGGGGCTTAGGCATTATTCCAGATTGGAGAATGAAGACATGGCCTGGAGACTTTTTTGGGTTTTGATTCCATCATTACAGAAATCCTGAAATCCCTGTGAATATGAAAGGTCTGTAGAACAGCAATGATCAGGTAATGGTGAGTGAGAAAGTTGTATATTCTCTGTAATTAGAGATTAAGACTTTAGGAGAATTCGGACCAGAAAACAAAAAAAAGTAAAACAAAAAAAAAACCAAAACCAAACAAACAAACAAAAAAACCCCACCAAAAAACAAAAAACAAAACAAAAAAAAAACAACCAAACAAACCAAACCAAAAGGGAGACATAATAAAAGTATCTCTACCCAGTACCTATACTAGGTGTTCTAGTATTATTTCTATGAAGTAGGTGACGGATGCCTGCCTGACAGTTAAAAACAACACTTTTAAAACTGCCATTGTTATGCTTGTAAGAGTTAATTAACCCAAGGAACTCACACATAATATGTAGCAGAATTTTCAATGCAAGCATAAAATCCAATTATTCTTTTGTAAGACTCAAAATTGCATAAAAATAAAACCAGTCCCTCTTTATGTACCAGGACATCAGCTGGTGACCAGCAGGTGTCAGGACAAAAGTTCTCAATTGTCAGGGGCAAGGGATACGTGCTTTAATTTAGCTAAATATTTTGTTATTCTGTAAAAGCTGAGTATGACAGTAGAATATGGTTTCTTTGTTCAGTATTTCCTAATGACACCCAGATCATTTTTGTGTTACTCACACTTTATAACTTTCAATCTCTATCAGCTCACCTGAGATCTGAACGCCAAACTGCGTTCTCCTCTGATAAGCAATTCAGCATCTTCACTGGATAATGAAGCTTCTAACCAAATGGAATATACCAAGAGGAATAGCTGGCTTATACTGCATGGCAAAGTACAGCTCATGAATTTGCATGCAGAGGCACAAACCAGCAGATTAGGAGCAAGGCTGGAGAGCATTTGCTCCATCCTGAGAATCACTGAGACTCAACTGCAGGCCTAATATTATCCAGTGATGAGATTAAAAGTCATTGCCAATTTCCTACAAGTACAAGTTACTCCTTGAGCCCCCCCTTTCTTTTACTTTCTGAAAGTGTAATTTAATTGTTTAGTGGCTGTAAGATTTGGATGTGTTGCCCCCAGGACAGGAAAAATTCACAGACCCTGGTCATTATCTATGCAAAGAGTAAGTTGCAAGTGACAATTACAATTCAGAACATTTTCTCAAAGATGGATTGATTGCAGTAGAAAAAAAATGAAAAGAAATGAGTTGTATTATTCTCTCTGATTTGAAGGAAAGACAAGATCACAATAGGCTTTATTTCAGTCAGTGTGATAGGTGGGAAGAGAGTTACCTACTATTGTTCCTTATTTCATGAAGTTTAAGGAGAGAGAAAAATGGATTGTTGTAAAGATCTGAAAATGATTGTCCAATGTATCTGTCTTCAAGGAATATCAAAGGGCACTGAACCAGTGGCCTACTTTTAGATGTAGACTTATAAGCATTTCAAATTTTCTATCATTATTTACATTATTATTATAAAAAGGATTATTATTATAATTATCAAATTTATTAATAATGGGTTAATGCTTGTCACATTAAAATTAGAGCTATCAGTATTTAGTGTTCAGAAGTAATATAAAAAATAGAGATTTTATTATTTAGCTGATTCAAATATTTACAGGTCCTGTTCAAGTAAAAAGCATAATTATAGAATTGTGTTTCCAGATTTGAAGAATAAAAGTGAAATGAAGCATAGATCTTAGGACTCACCTTTTAATGAACATTGAAAAAAACACTCTGTTCTTGAGGGTTCCTGGGAAAGCACTGCTGTTTCAAGCTGCTGGGCTATATACATTTCTAACTGCACTGAACTGATATACACTTCAGTTGAGCAGGGAAGTCAGGCACTGAATTAATATTTTATCTATTCCTGTGTTCTGGGAAAAGAAAAAGGTTTCTTCTGCCCTAGAGAAAACAGTAGAACTCAACCATGTATAAAAATCAAAGAAAAAATGGTTATTAGAATTAAGATTTCTTCATACTCAATCAGATATCAAGAATAAGGCAGGTCACAATGAGACAGCTGTCCAGAAACTTGCATGGTTCAGACTTCAGGCTGCTGCTTCACACATTGCAGAAGCATGAAACTTGCAACATTTCTTCTGTCATGTGATTTAACTACATTCAGATTGCAGCTTTTTAACTACATTGCAGCTTTTTAACTACATTGCAGCTTGCAGCTTAGGACAGTAACACCTACCATACTTCTAGTGTTATACAAAGGTGTTTCTTTAGTTATTACAGGAAATAATAATCTACAATGAAGACAAAAACAAGAAAGTCCCTGATCATGTGAGATTTATGTGCCATTTCAGTTGTTATGACTAACCTTAAACACAAGCTATAATTGGCCTATTGTCACATCATCTTCTCTCTGGAATCCTGAGCTGTTTAAAAAACCACATGATTTCTGCTATAGAAAACTTCTTTCATTTGGAAAGTTAATGGTCTTGTTCTCTCTTTTCTCCTCTCTGATTCAGGTGTTTTATTCTACTCCACATCAGTAATGGGAAAAACTGTCACAATTGAAGAGGGATTTGCAGAACCTAAGCCGGTCATTAAGTGGGTTGGTGGAAATGTTTTCCATTTCACTTTCTTTCCTCCAAAGTCTTAATGTTTTTAAGGCACAACACAGCAGAATTAATTAGACAGTCAAAATTTTACTCAAAACCTATTTAAAAGTCTCAGAATTTGTTTTTTCTGTTGTCTCTCATCTGCTTTGAGAAGAGGCTGTCAGCTTGCAGTGGCAAGGAATGGCCAAGAAATCACATCCTTAGGAGAGACACAGCTAGAGGAGGACAAAGGGCCATCAGGAGGACTTTTGTTCAGTTACACTTCTCCAATGGACATGAAAAGTGTGCTATAGAAGTGTAGTTTGTTGTCTGTATAATTTCAGGCTTTTCTTCATGAGAAAGAAACTGTAAAAGAGAAAATCAACAGTTCCATATTTGAAAACTCATGGATTACTATTCTTGAAATGGATGCCTTATTGACTGGCCCATTGTATTAAGTACCTTAATTCAACACCTTTACTTTAAAAAAACTTGGTTGAAAATAAACAAAACAGGACAAGTAAAGGATGAATCAAAAGTTTTTCCACTGCACTTTTCCACAGGCATAATATTTGATCAATGATAGGAAACACATCAAAAAATTAATTGAGTTCAGGTACAACAGAGACAGTGTTCCACATGTGGTTTTGGCAGCTTTTGATTTATAATAACTACTGATGGATTCCTACTTCTAAGCAGAAGTTGATGGCAGGGTCTAAAAAGTGAAGCCACCATTCTTGCTCAGTTGTGACACAGACAACAATCCTCATTCTGCCTCAGTGGGAGAAATTTTAATTGCAGTCCTCTTCAAATCAAGTCTCATATATTTTTTAGATTAGCCACGTAGGGACACCAGTTCATGGCATTACTGATTCCTTGGATGCTGAAGACAATCTCCAGTTCTTCAGACTGCATTGTTATGATTAAAACACACGTGAAGCTCTTATATGACTGTGGATGTATATGTTGAGAACACAGAATCACAACCCTGTGATTACCTTTTGCACCATAGTAATTTAGTTTGAGGGGATTTTGCTTTTTTAAGGGAGAATTTAATTAAAACCCTTGCTAGTCTTCAGAGAATAAGTATCCTTATTTTTTGACTTTTAGTAGTAAGAGCAAGCTTTCTCTGTTGGTACATACATTTCTAGTACTGGAAAATACTGATTATTCATGCCAGTGGGCTAAACAAATAATAAGGCAATCACAGAAAATTCAAACCTAAAAAGACTCAACTTGAGATCAGGCCTCTAGACCACCAACAATATTAGATAGCAAAGAAAATGTATAGCCTAATGTTTTTGTGTCACTGCTACGAAAATATTTTAAAAACTGATAATGGTATTACATACCCATAAAAATGGTATCAGTTTTCACTGAAATGCAGCCTCAGATAAACCTGGGTGTAAAAGATATAGCAAGAGATGTGTAATGCATAAATTGTACATTTAACTTCAATTTAAAGTACTATTTAATTTGTTTTCCCTAATGATTTTAACCATGCAACTGATTAATGCCAGTGGCATTGTAGAAAATTGAAAGTAGAATAGCTTCAAGTTTAAGGTGTGGTTACTGCATTACCCTACTTAGCTATGCAGTAAATTGGAAGCTTGCTTAGGTAGAAATCTTGATTTGCCATGTTTTTATTGCTATTTGCTTGTTATTTAAAATTTGACTGCATTCAATAACATTGAACTGTATTCAGCTCTCTAAGATTCAAAGATAACTTCCTCTGCCACATATTGGGAAGTTGCTTTTCAAACCTTTCATTTCCTTCCATTTTGGAACTGGGTTTAACCTAGAATTTAATTTATTTTAACTTTTAAGAATGTTTAGCATTGAAGTCCTTGATGTCTTACGCTGCTAGGGGGTCTGTTCTACATATCAGGGATCTCATTATCTCAAAATGACACCATAATGCTTCTAATATCAGAGTTACCAAAAACCTGGTCACCTGGTGAATTACTGAAGAGTCTTAAATTTATTTTCCCTCGAATAGCTATCCAAAGAAATGTCCAAACAATATTCAAGAATCGTGCTTTGCTTGTCCTGTTTTGTTTATTTTCAACCACATTTTTTAAAGCAACAGATGTTGAATAAAGGTACTTTGTACAATGGGCCAGTCAATAAGGCAGCTATTTCAAGAATGGTAGTCCATCTCCATTTTTCATATAAGCAAATTCAAATTCATATCTCTTTTCTTACCAGAAATTGGCATAAGGAGAGTGGAATGGGAGCTAGTGCAGGACATGCAGATAGTTCTTATGCTTAAGTGCTATATGAAAGAGAATTCAATATTATTTAGGCCAAAATGCAGAGAATAGAAAAACCTATAGAAATGGCAATCAGACAATAAAGACAAATGTTCACTATCTGAAAAGATTCATGTTTCCTCCCTCCATTCTCTCATCATAGAATTCACTTCTGGTAGTTTAACAGGAAGAATTACAAATAAACCTTTCTAAGTATTCCCTTTACTAGTGTTTAGAAAACTTCTTATCTTCCTGATCTGTGGGAAGATTTTCTCTAGGCTAGATTTTCTCTAGACTGGACATATTACTCTGGTTTTTGATCTTTTTTGTTTGTTTGTTTGGTTGGTTGGTTGGTTGGTTGTTTTTTGGTTTGGTTTGGGGTATTTTTTGTTTTTTGCTTTTTAAAAATTTTATAATAAAGTATTGTTCATCTCTAGGTTCTGTTTGGATGTTAAGGAGAGAACACTGTCTAGGTATCTGGATTCAGAGAGATGGTCCATTGCTCAGCTCTGTCATAACTGAGATCTACAAATAAGAAACTCTGTCACAAAGATTTACATTAGTGCAGACTAGATGGCTGCTCTTCTGGTGTGCTTAGGACTGTGACCTACAATTCAGGAATCTAAATTTTATTTATGTGCTATTTTAGAAACTGATGTTCCTTTTTCACTGTAAAAAGAGTTTTGCTCATTATTTTAAACACCCATCAGAGCCAACAAGAACTTGAAATGAGCTTGCTCTGCCATTGACAAGCACAAGTCATCAGCTATGTGTTGTTCAAATGCCCTCTGAACTCAGTTTTTATTTTTATTGTACTTTCCCTGATTATCATTATTACTCTGATTTGTCTGGTTCCCATGACAAAATTCTTAGCACCTAAGATTAAGTCTGTATGGAATTACAAACCCAAGTGTATCTTGTGTCTGCCTTTTTAATGTGTAACACATAGTAGCATGGAATATAAAACAACTTGACTAAACTAGGAAGCTTTTGTATTATTGAGGCAGCTTCTTTATTCTCTGTATGGAGATTGTCATCTCAAGAACTCTAACATCCATTTGTACTTTCTAAATAATAGTTTTTAGGGGGTTATCTTAGGAAGCTGATAAAGACATAAAAAAGAAAAAATTAAAAAACTGTCCTCCCTTAACAGCTCCAAACTCTAATGCTTTAAACTGTGGTTTTTGGTTTTGGCTTGAGATTTTTGTTTTGTTTGGTTTTGGTTTTTTGTTTGCTTTTTTAAATTAAAAACTCATTAGATTTACAAGCTTCATTTCAGATTTCTCATTAGCAGCCACAAAGGGGCACAGCAGCCTGCACACTTTGCAATGCTAAAAAAAATGCCTTTAATGTCCTCAAAGGAAGCACTCTTTCAGAAGTTCTAACCCTGCACCTCTGCCCTACAAGATTCTGAAGCTGAAGAAGAGCAGTTATAATTCACAAGAAGATGTCTGGGGTATCATTAACTATCATCTGGAAAGCATACTCATTCAACCCCATGCTTTAACGCTAGACTACTTCTGCAAAAATATTTCAGGCATGTTTTTGCCCAAACTCAGGCCAGCACTGGCTCTGTGGCTGGTCAGAGGAGCATTGATATGAAGTCCTGATCGTTCCTTGACCTCATGTGAATTTGCTTCATATTCTATCAATTTGACCATGCAGGGACTGAAAAGTGTAAATCTTCAAAAGACAGTATTATCCAGTTAAGGTTGCTCGGGCAACCCATCATCTTTGGTACTACATATTTTCTGTAGATGCTCAGCTTTTTAAATTTTTCTTTTTTTCTTGGTTTCTCTCTGCAAAAATTCTCTAGACCGAGAAATATTTGCTTCAGGGAATGCCTCTTTAAAGGTATAAGCAGCTAAATATTCTCTCTCACTCATATTCCCTGCTAGGCATTCCTCTGTTCATTTTTTCTAACTAAAGGATATCACATATATATATAATGAAAAGTTCAGTGATTAGAATATTTCCTAGGGAGGCACAGGAGATGGGTTGAGATCTTTTCTCTCCCTAATGGACATAAAAAGTCACATTTCCTTTTCCTCTTTTTTTTTTCCTTTCCCCAAAAGAATATTCTAAATAAAGTATATCTGCAATGTGGTAGTACATTTATTATATCTGTCTACACTGTCTCACTTTTCTGAATACTCGTTAGGCAAAAAAGCAGTATATAGGAAGTTGGTAAAGCACTCATATAGAATGGGTGAAACCTGACTATCTATTATGGATTCTTCCCCATATTCTGTTTTTATGATATACCTATTTAGAGAACTGTTTAGCCATTTTATTTTCATTAAAAAATTGAAACATTCATACTGACAAATTAAGCAAATAAGCTTTCTATTCATTCATAAACCACTGTGCAACCACAACTGAATTTCTTAGGCAACCTGAAGTATTTTCTATCTCTTTTTATTTCTCCTTTCTTTGCTAGTTATAACCAGCTCCATATACACACACACACAAACACACACACACACACACACGTATGTATATATATATATATATATATATATATATATATATAGTATACTACCAGATTTATAATGCCAGATTTATATGGCATTAACTGTTTAATTACACAGAATAGTGTGGGTTGGCAGTGATAAGGCCTTAATTATGTGATTATTTGTGTATATGGTACATAAATACAAATAATAAAAATAAATTGGAAATAAATTGCTGTCAAAAAGCTCATCTGTTTGAGAGAACTTCTGTAAAGTATGACTCTCGCACTAATTTTACAATGACTCAAATTGTGTGATAAGGAAAATAATTTTTGTTGAATTCCCTCTGCTGAAGTGCAGATCATCCAATACACTGGCCTAAGTTTGAATAAAAGAATAAAACAAATAACAGTTGATATGCACAGTGCTGTACTATAATAATCCAATTACATCCCATAGTGCAGAAATGGCATACAATTTCCACACCTGTGACTCCCAAGAGATGTTATTTGCACAGTTTGGATCTGAATGCCTAGTCAAATTTTGCTATGGTGCCTTAGGTCAGATTTATGTTAAATTTCTCTCTTTATAAACTCCATGGTCACATATTATTTTCTGGTGTGCTGGTTACATACACTGCTTTCTTTCTTGGCAGGAAATCTGTCATGATGATCAACTTCTGCATCCTTGTGGTTAGTAGCCATGCCATAAAGACAACCCCTGTAGTGAGAAGTGCCAGCTCCACAGTGGGGAGAATGGGAAAGGTGGGGGCTGTGTTTTCCCCATGGCATTTCATCTGTCTTTCAGAATGTAGCTGTGGTGGTGGTCTTAGGCAAGAGACCTTTCAGTTCCACAGCAAGAAAACCGATGGCCATTGTCTGGGAAGTGAGATTTTATATCTTTGTCATCAATGTTAATATACTCGCAACACATAAGAAATAAATTTTATATATATAAGGAATCATGGTCCTAATAACCAGAGTTATTTTTTTAAGTGAAAAAATAGCCATTTGTCTGATGCTTTAGGCCATACAAGCACTGACAAATTGATTGCAGTATAAAGGCCTATCAGAAGTCTGACTGATTTTTTGTTGTTTTTATTGGATTTTACATCAGTTGATTAAATTTTTCATGTTTTACATTTGCATCTACAACTATGTCAAACTTCCTGTC
Source organism: Molothrus aeneus (assembly GCF_037042795.1). Taxonomy (NCBI): domain Eukaryota; kingdom Metazoa; phylum Chordata; class Aves; order Passeriformes; family Icteridae; genus Molothrus; species Molothrus aeneus. The sequence continues at coordinate 101,501,280 of NC_089648.1, forward strand.
TAAACACAATCACATTGACTTCAGCTGTGCAAAGCACAGCCAGAATCATCCATCCTATTTGTGTATTTCCCTACACAATATTGCCCCAAATCTGTGCACAAAGATGTAGACTATATGCAGAGCCATCTCCAGATACTCATAATCTGTTTAAGATACTCATAATCTGTTTAATGCTTCCAATGCTCACTCTACTCCACTGACTCGTTTATGGAGTATACTCTGCCAAAAGTATTCTGCCAAAAACCAAAAGTGACAAGGCACAACATTTGAAATCAAGCACCAACATGTGCATGAAACACATTTCTGCTGCAAAAACAGAGGCTCTGGTTCATTAAAGAGACAACAGGAGGAATTCAATGTCAATTACTTGGAAAATGATAAAACTCTTCCTGTCTATGACCCCTAAGCTGGAAATATAAATATTATGTAAAGTTTTTTTTGTGTGCAGTTTTTTGTACAGTTCTTTCCTCTCCTCACTATTACTAAAAGTCTTCATTTGTAATAATTTGCTTTCTGGTAGTATGCTTCTATATCAAGTCACTGAAAGTTTGAAGACATACCTTTAGGTATTTAATTTATTCATTCTATTTTATCTAAATGCTTTAAAGTGTTGTCCAGGTCTTCTTAACATTCTCTATTAAAAAAAAAATCTTAATATGACAAGTGAAGCAGTAGGATTTAATACAATCCATCAACAGTAAGTCTCACAATTTGAAAATTCAAGTCTCCCTTCCCCCTTGTTAACCTAATTTTAAATGCATTTGGGAAAATGACATGTGCAATATCTCCTCAATGTCTATAGATTTGGCCTAGTTCAGTACAGGTGGGGATTGATTCTATAAGCCCCCACAGAAAAAAATAGTGCCATCAGCTTACTCTCACTTTTAATAAAGCTCATTTCAACTGTGTCAGTACTGCAAAAAATGAGAGGTTTTTCACTAGGTAGGGCTGAACCTTTTTGGGCATTTTCATCTTAATCATCAGACTATACTACTTTCTAACTGTTATTTCACACCCAGTTATGTAAAGCAAACTTCTAGCAAATAAAAAAATATTGGTTACCTATGTGCCTTATTAAGACACATTATCAGCAATGTGTGTCTATCATAATAAGCACAACTGCACCACACTGTGCTATGTTTAATACTGCCTGGAATGCTTCTTATTGTAAAGGCAAGAGTTGAAGATGCTTGAGCTACCAGGCACATGGGTTCCTACAGAAAATCAGGTCTGATTTAGAAAGAACATAGAATCATAGAATAAATAGGTTTGGAAGGGAACTCTAAAGATCATCTAGTCCCAGCCACCTCACTATGGGCAGGGATATCTTTCACTAGACTGAGTGGATCACTGAGTAATATTCAAGGTTACACTCAAGTAAAGAAAACATTATATTGCACTGGCACATCACGACTACCAAGAGAGCAAAATGAAAAAAAAGGCATTTAAAATATTTTATAATTTTTTCACCATGCATGGTGATAATGCTGGGTTAATGTGGTTAAGTGATAAGATTAAGGTGAGTAACCCAATTACATTTTCAGCCATTGCAGCACTGATCTATGTAGATGTATCATCTTGGGTTGAAATAGTTTAGAGCTTTTCACTTTGAGTTGGTGTTAGCTGAAGGTGACTCAGAAGCCTCTACACCAGTAATCCTTGGGCTTGATCAGTGTAAATATGTGTTCATACAGTTTATTAAACTAAAATAACAATTTCCTAAGGCAGGTGAAAAGGAAGAGTGCAATTATGTGAGGAGTCTTTTTTTGTCTGCAGAGAAAAGACTCTTAATGATCCATTAACTATTTTTAGGGAGTCTGTCAAAGATGGTGATGGAAAGCAAGTTCATATGGACTGCACATATTTCACCAAAGTGGCAAGTTTTGGTGATAGTGGTGGTCTGTCTGAATGACCTCTGCAAGAAGGTCGGCCTACCCTGAGCTGGACACAGATAGTTCTGCAATTAATCCACTGCTGGTCACAGCTGAGCCCATCAGCAAAATGTGCAACCTGGCAAAACATATTTGAAAAAGGGATAAAATGCCAGAAAGGCATAGACAAAGGGGAAAAAAGTCTCAACAGCAACAAAACAGAAAAAAAACCCCAACCCTATACCCCCAGAATCAAAACAAGCACAAAACAACCAACAAAAAAAAAAAAAAAAACAGAGTTGCAAACATCTGGAAATGTCTAAGTCAGAGACAAAGCAGAAAGAGGAGATGTTCCATGGTTCCATGGTGGAAAAAATATTTCCTGCAGAATGTGAAGTATCCACGCTGGAGCAGGGCAAAATAGAAGGAAGGAACAGCAAAGAGGAGCTGCTGTACACTGGCCATACAGCACTCCCTTGCCTTAGAGGAGCAGGTACAGGTGTCTGCAGTGAAGGAGAGAAGTTAAGCATGGAGAAGGGAGATGACTGGTGTTTTGATGTTTGTCTTTCTGTTCCAAATTATAGAGATCTCTTTTAATTTGCAACAAATTATTTTCCTCGCATCAAGTCTGTTGCATCTAAAACAGTCGTTGATAAGCAATGTCCCTGACTCTGAGCACACCAGCTTTTGCATCTTCTTCTATCCTCCTGTTCTGCTGCAGAGGAGGAATCAGTGAGTGGCTGTGTAAGCATTTAACTGTTAACAGATACCTATGTACCATGCACATCTACCTGCACACACATATATCTCTCAACTCTAAAACTTCCAGAGAGGTAAAAGTTCAATGGAAAACTCCAAGGTTTCAAAGTTCAAAATTCTTTGGAAACATTTTAGGTATCTTCAAGTTGAAAAGGGCCCTTCCATATCATTTAAGTCGTAATGAGAAATAGTTCAAGCCTATTTTTTCAAAACTTAGCCATCTTTTGTCCTTAGAAAGTGTTAGAACTCCACAAGCCTTGTTTTTCGTGTCTATCATAGTGAATTTTCTGTCAGAGGCAGTTAGTTAATATCCTGTTGGAAAGACAGTCTGCTCTGGAAATAATATTCCTGCGTTGGCTGCAGGGAAGCTCTTACACTGCATGAGGTTCCTTAACTTCTGCTGTGGCACTTCTGTTTGACTTTTGGCATGGATAGTAGTAATTTTCAGGTGTTTCTCTCCTGTTTAGTTCTTTGCCCAACATGCAGGGCTTTTTTTTTGCATCTGCACTCATATTTAGCCAAGACCCTTTTCTGTCATCCCCTTCACAGAAAAAAAATACTAAAAAAAACCCCTAATTCTTATTTAAAACTTACTTTTAGTTCAGCACAAAATAATACACAAACATCCTAATTGTATCATTACTGAATGATCTCTTTGTGTCTTATACTTTTATTCTGAATTCTGGATTACACTTAATTTATAGTGCTTCCTTCTTCTCAACCAAATTATTTTGATAGTTATACTTTGTTATGCACACACATACATAATACTGTGTACATTTTCATTTTAAAAGGTCTTGTTATCTATCAAATGGAAAAACCCCAAACCACATCATTTGTCAAAAAATTTTCTCACCTCTACTTTATCAAAGGGGATTCTTATCATCCCATTAACTGGTAACTTTTAGTTAGCATTTGATAAATTCACCACACACACACATATATGTATATGTATATTTGTACATGCACATACAGATATATATAAATATACACTTCAGACAGTTATTATAAACCATCCATAATATTTTCACAGCTGTAATTCTGATAAGTTAAAACAAATTGGGATAGTGAGTTACTAGGAAATCCAAAGACCCTCAAGCAAGCTGTTGTTGAGAACATAACTCATTGATTCATCAAAAAGGTATTTTCCTCTTATGAACAAGAACTAGCCATGTGCCTATACCTGAGACCATTACTGATAAAACCATAGCTTCTTTTAGTTGATGATGAAACACTAAAACATATTTATATGACCTATAACACAACCATTCTTGAAAATAATTAGGCTATATATTTTTAAAATGTTTAAAGCATGTTTCTATGTCTCAATCCAGTTCTTTTCAGATAAGTAAAATTTGGGCCTCCAGAAACAGTAATGCAATTAGATGTTTCTAAAAATATCACAAGATGTGGAAATTACATCTTATGTGCATGTTGTCATTGTCTGTATATTCTGTTAATTTCCATTAAACTAACGAAGTTGATATTCACGTGGTGATCAAAACTAATCTTGGGAATATTTTCTTTATAATTCATTTAATCTTGATTTTCAGGAGAAAATTACATTCTTAAATGTTTTCTAGCCTACACAATTTCTACTATATGGTGAGTTACACACAAGGAGTGTCTGTGTCTTTCCACCACCTCAAAAGAGAGCAGGGAGATTTGGAGTTATGAAGTCTATCTTCCATCTCTTGTCATGATTACTTGTGATGGAATTTGGCTTTCCTGGAGATGGCCCAATACTGTACATCCATAGCAACTGGTGAATTAATTCCTTGTTTTGTTTTTCTTGAGTATGCAGCTTTTGCTTTACCTGTTAACCTGCCTTTATCTCAGCCCATGGGTTTTCTAGTTTATTTTTTTCTGACTTTTCCCAGTTCTGGTGGTGGAGGAGTGAGCAAGGAGCTGTGTGGTACTTGGTTGCTGGTTGGGGTTAAACCATAATAACTACAAAGGTATTTAATCTCTAAATTAGATTCACCAGAGAGATTATGGAATTTCTACCCTTAGACATTTTCCAAGGATGCGGTCCTAAGCAACCTATTCACCACTTTGAATTGAGGATTGAACTAGATAACCATAAAAGTTCCTTTTCAAATCAAGCCTAAATTAGCCTATGAGCATTTCAGTGTCTGCTTATCTACTTACATTATTAAAAAACATCCATAAACTATTGGAAAAAAATTGCAAAAAGTAGGCAAACATCTACTGAAATAGGATGTTGCATGCATGCTATAATCAGAAATACTCTTAGTCTTTCTATTCTAGGGCCTCAGCTTTGTAGACAGCAGCTGTGCTATGCAGACTGCAGTTCGTAGAGGTAAGCAGTGAACTCTTTAGATATTAACACAGAACCAGGAACATATGCAAAGAAACTCGAGTTGATGGCTGTGGTTTGGAGGTTTCTGTGCCTAGTTACATTTTGCAAAGGTTATCTATATCCTCTGAGAGTGCTAGAAATGAGGGTGATTACTTACTGGTTTTGAAAATGTTAATTTTAGTTTCAACATGAATTCAGTTTTCCAGTTATATCTTGTTGATATGAATAGCATCCAGTGTCCAAGCTGGTAAGTAATTGAGGCTTTGGGAGTTGGACTGCTCTTGTGCTAATTAAAATCTAATCATCATCATGAGAACAAACACCTTCTGAGACTTTTAAACCGTAACTCCTAAAGAACCCCTCTCAGAGTTTGCATGCACAGGCATTCTTTTTCAAGTGTGAAGGCTGCTTAATATGCTGAATATATTACACCTGTAATACCCCAGTTCCTTACAGGTTTAGGCACAGCAATGATCTCACTCTCAGTTCTATGCATAAAGCTGTGCAACCTTTTTACTTTTCTGAGGGACTGAGGATACTTTTCCCCCTTCTATCTCCTCAGCCAATGCTATATGGGCGTGTTTAGGCAGTGCTAAAAATGTTTTAATTATTATCCCTATCTTCAATAAAAGCTTTTTATGCACCTGAATATAATATCAACCCTACCAACATGAAATATTATTGTCTTTTGCAAGAAAATCATCTAGGAACCAAGTATAGATGTATTCATATATATATGTGGATATTGTAGTACAAGCTTGATTTATGCATCCAAATAAAGTTATGACTTCTTGTTTAGGAATTGAAAATATGCTTTAAGAAAAATACTTTTAGATACACTGAGACTGTAAACACTCTTTCTGGAACTGAATCAACTGGAATATACCATGAATTCTATCCATTGGCTCTTGTGTGATATTGGAACATTAAGCTCTTCCAGGCAATTAAAAACAAGAAATAAAATCAGATAATGAAAAATACAAGGGAGCATATCAGTCCTGGTGCTTGTAAATAAAAAATATTGTTGCATATTTTATTGTATCCATAAATTTTAAGAGAAAGCAAACTGCGATAAAGAATTTAATTTTTGATAAATTTTAGGAAAAGAGACAAGAAAATGTAAACACAGGACATTTCAAACTTTAATGATAATGACAAAAATTATTGTAGGTCTTTGAATAATAAAATTCTCATGGATTACTTCTCGTTGCAATCCTTCTGAACAGCCATCCTAAAAAACATTCATTCCAGTCATTTTCAGCCTGCATTTGCTATCTTTTTGCTGTACATTAGCTGCACATGTCAACAGTAGCTGTCAGTACCAAATGATGGACATGGGACAGGTGATAATTATAAACAGCAAGTTTCCAGTGCCCTCCCACCATAACCTTCTGGAACTAAAAGTGCATAAACCTCATCAAAAGTTAAATAGCAATTTTTGCCTCTTTCCTTTGCAAATTCAGGGAAGTTTTCATGAAGTGGATATGATGAGAAATAGTTCCTCAGTGGAAATGATGTGTGAAGGAAAACCTGCAGTGCTAAGATGCTACATGTTCATGCAGGATTATTTAGTTCAGTCACTTAAAAATTAAATATAATAATTTTGATCCAGATTTCTTTTCGGTAGGTCTTTGAGTCACAATAATTTTAGCTGGAATATAAAGGCAGGTCAATGACATGAAACCAACTTCTATCAAACAGGTAAAAGAGAGGAAGAGAGTACCTTAGAGAAAACAATTATTTTGGAGTTGAATTGAAATATTGAGTTTTGGTACTTATGTTTAGAATACCTGACAATATGAAAGAAGGCAACCTAGGACTTGGGTTTTGCCCTATTTTGTTGACAAAGAGGGCATGACAGCCTGTTTATCAAAAGCAAAAGAAAAAGCTGTGGGTAGTTGGGCATCCATGGGAAAGAGTTCTATTTTAACAAAAAGGGAATTTGACAGGCCAAATTTAGTCCAGATAGTCGTTTCCCTGGGGGTGGTTCTACCAACATGGAAGATTTTTTTCTGTCTTCTGTACAAGAACTTACACTTCACTCATGAAAAGCAGAACAGGAAGGAGACAATACCAAAGGGGAGAAATTCTAAGTCACTTGAGCCAGTGAAATTTTTGGGCTGTGGAGGGAATCACTCAAACACAAACTCAGAGAGGTTCAGTCAGAACAGCATGGTTACAAGAAAGAAAAGGGATATTATCATAGATCTCATGAGAATATTAACTGATAATAGGGTGTTTAAAGGGGATTTGGTAGATATGCAAAACTTCTTAAATGTATTAGGAATTTTTCTTCACATGTTCAATAAAACACGGACTGTGAAGAAGCAAGTGTGAAAAAATGGGGAGGAGGGAGACAAAATGTGCCAGTCATGTGTAAGCTGTGTTTCAGTGTCATTCTCTGGTCAAGACCTACATATAATTTTTGCACTCTGTCCTATCCTCTTGCTAAACTCTATTTTATGTGTAATGCAGTCTGTGTGTGTTTGGTGATATGGAAATGCAGTTTACACTAGACTAGCTGTTGAGTTGGAAAAGAAGGAAATCAGAACTACGAAAGGCTCAGGATCAGAGCTGGATGCCGGATAATAAAAGGCTGAGGGTCTGGATATGAATGTTGTCTTAAGGCCTGATCTGGCATCTGGGCATTCATGCCTGTAAATCATTAGAGTGAGTGCGTATAAATGTGCCAACCTGCAAACTTCAAACCTGATCATTTAGACCCAAGGAAGAGCATAGGCCCATTTGTGTTCTTTACATTCATGGGAGTGCTGTTAGTCTGATGTGGCCCTCTGTAAAGGCCTTGTTCAGCTGCTTGTGATGATCTATCTGTGTTTTGGCCTGATGTGTTTCTCTTGTGTGCACATGTGTTTGCATCTTTTGAATACAAGCTCAGCCTCACAACTGAGCTGGAAATGAGCAACAGCAGCAGCAACATCCAGCAAAGCTGTGAGGATTCTCCTGGATTCATCTTCCTTTCACAGCTGAGATTTTTATTGTTACAGTTGTTCAGCAGTACTCAGAACTGACAAGATTTTTTTTCCTTGCCACCTGCACCTCTGTACCTGACATCACTCATACTGAAGCAGGTCTGTGAGCATTTCTGTTGGATTTTGCAGCAATGACTTTCAAATTTCCTGGTGCTTTAAGCATTTCTTTTTTAATCTTGCTTCAAAGCACATGGCGTATCTCTGAAGCCCTGGAATCATTCAAATCTGAAACACTCTGGGGTTTCTGACTCACACTGTAATTTGAAGCATTTGAATCACCTGGGAAGATCTGGGATGTATTTATTAATTATCTTCTTATAGTGCCAAAAATATACATAGACATGTATAGCCAAAATTAAAGGCTTATGCCTTTCCCCCCACACTCCCCAGAAACTAGATGACTGATCATATTAAGTGGCAACAAGTGTCAGTGAACATCCAAGGACAACTGTGTTCTCAAACTCTCTGGACCAGGTTTTAACAACAGGTGGAACATTTTCCTGCAAGGGAATTTTGAACTCTCAAATTAAATTCATGCCTGAATTTTGAATGCTTAAGTGTATCAGGCTTTTGAATCTTTTAAATTCAGGCACCCTTGTTGCCTAAGGGATATGAAGTCTTCAATCAGCTGTTAGAGGAGAAAGAATTCTCCATCACTCTGTGCCAACAGGATGTGTCTGATAAACACCGTTCCTCTTCCTCATTACTATTAGAACTTTATATTGGAAAATAATTTACTGAAGGGTCCACAGCAAAGCTTTAGTCCATGTTTGTTCATGGATCAGTTTCTCTTTCTCATCCACCTGGCTAGATATGAACTGATGTCTTATTTTTATGTCATTTCTCTAATTTCAGGCTCTGTTTTCAAATCTTCTATCCAATAGAAAATGGATAGAAATTCCAAACTTGGTAAGAGACTTGCAATTTTTTCTATCTTCTTTACTACTATCAGCTACTGCAAGGTAGTGGTAGACCTGAATGGAACTAAAATATATTCTCTACTTTTCTCAAAAACTACTTCTTGTAGTCAATTCCATTTGACAGTAGGACACCATCTAAGATTAGGCAGACAAAATAAATGAGTGCATGAAATTGTAACAAAAATAAAATTACAGAAAAGATTTTACCATATTTTCCTTCCACTGTAACATTCTCAGTTTATGCCAATTGTTGTATTAGATACCCAAGAGTATCAGGACAGATAGGCTACCTTGACATAAGCTTGTACTAAAAAAAGGTAAATAGTTTGATTAGTACTCTGTATTCAACAATAATATATATGCATTGTTTAACAGACAGCTTACACTGTTAAAATTATTTTTATCCTTTTTTAACTGTAAAATCTTACCATCTAAAAAATACCAGAATAATATGTGTTGTATCAAGTGTCAGTGGGATTAAAAAAATAGATGGTTTGTTGTTTTTTTTCAGTTGGCAAATCCACATTTCCAGGGATTATTCCCCTGGAAATTAAAACACAGTGCAACATACAAGGTGTCATTTGGATTCTGATAGGTCAAGTATTAACTTTTGACTTATGTGATAAGAAATGCCTCTTGTTATGACTGGTCATATTTTAGGAGCACACTAAAGCCTGACTTTGAAGCAGGGCTGTAACCTGGCTTATCTTATTGTTGTGATAATTAATTGCAGGACCGTGTAATCGATACGCAATTCATTGCCAGTGCCAAGCTGTGCCATAAAGCTCAGGAAACTGGCACTGAAAATATTGCTTGAAGCATTTGGTTCCTTCTGCTGTTAAAGTTGGCGACAAAGATCCTATTGATCTGAGCAAGAACAGAATTTGGTCCTAACTGTTGGATGTTGTGCCAGTGATTGAGACTCCTTTAATGTAAATTGACATGCCTTAGCCTGACAAATTCTTTTCATTATGGGCACTGGGATTGCTTCATGGCCTAAGGCATTCATGACTCCAAACTGTTCTTGGTATTTTAAAAAATAATTATTTTAAGCATATGCTGTCTCTTATTACATTTTTGGTACTTAACTTCTCATGCTTCAGTACAAAGCCTGAAAACGTGAACTAGTATAGCATAGGGCAAGGGAGGTGCACAGAAGTTAAGTGACAGAGTGCAGCAATTTTTTGCTGGTTCCTAAGTGCAATGTCTGCATTTGAAATATCAAAGGGTAAATTCAGGACTCTGTTTAAGCTGGAGTACTCCCACCAGTTTTGGTGTAAGGATCTAACATAAAACATTTCATAATTATAAAAAAAAAAATAAATACTAGGCACAGGTGCTTTTCTGTCTCTAGCTTTTAATTAAAACTGGGTTGTTTTTTTTTTTTATATGAACTGCTTTTACTTCATTAACAAAGGTAGGATGCTGCCAGTCAGAACATCCACCACAATTTTGCTGTTCTTTAACAGTTTATTGTAGAGCTTATGATTACAGTCCTTTTTTTACAAGATATGACCTTCTAGAGTGTGCATGATATTCAGAAATTCACTCATGCCATGGCATAGATAGTATTGGTGCAATCAATCCTCTCAGCTGCACTGTATAAAGCTGCCAATGCAGAAAATATGGCATCTGAGACTAAAGGAATGTAGGAAAATTCCTTGACCTACACTCCAGTTGGCAAATGTAATAACATTTAAGGGTAAAGGAAATGGTAAAAGAAGGAGAATAAGGGTAGGATTTTCCTGCTAAAAACTTAATAAAAGGAAAAAAGAAATAGAAGAAAAAAGGACCAGACTACCTGCGTTAGCATGCATTAACAAGAAAGAATCACTTAGTCAATTAAAAAAGTAAATGCTGGGTCTTCTGATGAACATGTAAGGATATCTTAAAGGAATACTGTAGGGAAGAAAAGGCTGCTATTTTTCCCTATATTGAATAAATTTTATTTCTAATGTATATAAAGATATTTTGACATTATACAGATGGACTGTCTGAAGGAGGAGTTAATTATAAATTTCTGTGGTAATTGTATTAGGGGCAACTGTGTAATTTTTCACCAAAATTAGATTCTACTCTAACAGTGAAGCTAGCTAGGTGGTAACACCTGAAAATCGTATTTTTCATACTGTAGCAGCAGACAAATCAATTATGGATTCTCCCCCCCTCTCGTCTCTGTTAGTCATATTTGAAGTTTTGACACTGTGCATTCCGTTTATTTGCTGCTGGCCTAATAATCCCCTGCATGCTGGGAAAACCTTTGTTCTCTGACAGAAGTAATAAAGCCGTCTGCACGATTCCCTCTTGTGAGACACGGAGTGCTCCCATTTTATTTAATCTGGTGGTGTGTAGCCTTTTCAAAGTAAGCACTTCACAGGCTCTGAATGGGAAATGACATCCCAGTGACTGGCCTGTGTGACCATAAAAAAAAAAAGTTAAAAAAATTAAAATTCTCCTGTCGAGGCAAAAAAACCAATGACTTAATTTCAGATTGCCCCTCTTCTCAAGAAAGCTGCATGAGAAACTTGGGTCAAATGGGTTTTAGCTCTCATTTCTCTCATTTCTGCTGGAGCATGTGTCTTCCTGTGGAAGTGCTTCAGCTTTTCCCACTCTTCATTCACTCATTCCCACTGAATGGCAGCATACAGAAAATGAAGAGATCTAAATGCCAGCAGGAGGCTGGCCGCTTTCTTCTAGGCATGTCCTGAGCCCAGTCACCCAGAACAACTTGTGATCCCTGGACAAAGACTCTCACAGCAGGTGGCCATATCAAGAAATTTTCCTCCTGGAATTAGATATTATTCCAGGAATCACTACTGAGTCAAACATAATGCCCCATCCTGCTGGGTCAAGTAGGATTTCATTTCAATTTCTTTACACAACGATGCGTTTCATCTTGTCTGCATACAATGACAGTGCTCAGGCATGAAATAAATTGAAGTGCTTGAAAGGCAGAATTATCCCTTGAACCTGCAGCATTCCCGACCCCCAAAACATACATTGTCAAGTGAGTTCCAGATAAGCAGGATCTTCACCGAGTGTTTGTGCTGCTTGGCTTCCTTTAATCATACTCCCTTTTGTAAAAGGGATTTTCGAGGGGAAAGATAAATCATTGCTGAGGAAAAAGGTCATTTTCAAAAGGCTTTAAAAGCTTCATTTCATGTGGCTTTTCAAGGTGAAACAGGTAATTCAGCGCAGTGAAAACCTTTTGTATTCAACTTAATTCACAGTTCACACTACCAAGAAAACAGTAACAAAATAAGCTTGAATAAAATTCTTCATTAAAACTGTTCTTATAGGTGTGTGAGCCACATTTTGTTGTTTGCTAATACATTGGCCTGAATATTGAAAAATAAATTTATGACTAATACTGAGCTGTCTATTCTGGCTTTAAATCATCTGTGCCTCCAATATTAGATCATTTTCTTCCTGTAGCACAAAAGGCATCAATCATTTCTTCTGGGAATCACTTTTGTTACACATCTACTGAATATAGTGATACTGAGACATCCAGGCATATCCAAGCACATTGGCATCCTGCTCACAACCAGAGGGAGACTCATATTTTTAGGATGGGGTAGCAAATATTTTGCAATGTTTCATAGATAATGAGCCTGCCCTATGATATAAGGACTTTTTCTTTACTTCCCTCAGACTACCAGTGTAGGCCTTACACATCCCTGGCCACAGGTCAGATATCTATCTTTCTTTAAGATATCTCTGCTTTCCATTTAAACCTCGAGATATGACCTCAGTGTAAGAATGACCAGAGTAGTATACATAATTTGGTTAGTAGACTAAGTCATGATCCTTTCAACTATAATGAATACACTTCTTTTTTTTTTTTCTAATTTTTCTTACTGAGCTGAGTATGCTCTAAAGCATGGCTACACACGTTTCACTGGGAACAACTGTGCAAAATGTTCATTAATGTTAATTGAATCATTTATAACCATAAATAATGACCCTGACTGAGAAAGTCTTCTTTCATAATGAGGACAAAATATTTTTAAAACATGCAAATGTATCAAGAATAAGATACACAGAAATGGATCCTATTTTGCTTTCTTGTTTATCCCCTCACATAAAAATAATGTTAATTAAAATATCATCAGTTCTGAAACAGAGCACACACCTGCCCCAACCTATTATAGAGACTGAAGCTAGTCATATTTTATTAGAAATAGGTAGAAATGCTGCTAAAAATTAAATTTCTTTTCTGATATTACTTCATTCTTTTGTTATTTCCTCTTTCCAACCTGGTGAAATATCAAAACTAAGGAGATGCAACCAATATCACAGATAGAATATACCTGATGAGGGATCCCATAAAGAAATCATGTTCCCAAACTCATTTTCTTGTCCCTATCAAATATATTTGTTAAACAAAAGATAATACTCCTGCCTGCAAATCCTTCTTTGTGAAATACAGTTGTTTGTTAAAAACTATCTCAAAGAGACTGTGCCTAGCACATGGGATGAATCATACTTATTAACTGTGGCAAAGTACATAATTTAGGTGTGAATCTAGTTCAAATGTTTAATATTTTGCATCTCTCCAAACCATAAGCCAGTGCCTAATCAGTGCTCTTTAGCAACTGGAGGGGATAAATATATACTATTTATACAAAAATAATTGAAAGGATGACTTAATTTAGAAGAGAGATTGTCTGCCTTCAAAAAATAATTAGTATATTAATCTTGTGAAGCAATTGAATAATGATAATAATGATAAAAATAATAACAACAACAAAGCATTTCTACTCCGCACATTTTTTATGCTATCCTGGTGGCTGCAAGAAGCCATATCAACCTTGGAAAGAATTCTTCTTCAGTATGTCCTTTAATGTGGATAAACCTGGCCTGGAATATAAGAGATAATCAAGGTAGAAAATAATAAATATGAGAGAGGGAAGATGTAGGTTCAAAAAATTATTGTTAGGAGCAAAGCAAGTTATGAAGTCATTGATGTCCTTTTGGCTACTCTAAGGTAAGACTATTCAGAGTTTTTCTCCATTCTTTCCATTCCTCCAGAAAAAAACTAGATGTGGTTCTCAAGGTAATTTAATCACAAGGGCAATAACAGTTTTCACATAAAACCTTTCTCTTCAAGGCCATTGGTAGAACTTTAACCTAGAAAGAAAGGTATATATTCTATGCCAATGAAAATTTTGAACCTAATTTTACTAATTCTAAAGTAAGTCAGGGCCTCTTAGTGTACATTTAAGTTCGTGACAAAATAAAAATATCACTCTTGTAAGGAAAAATGTACATTTCTGACAGTTATTATTTGGTCAGGATAAGAATTTACACTCCTTTGTGTCACACAACTATTTTTTGGTTTTAATCTTAAATTTGTGATTTTTTTTTTTTCTTATCACATAGACATTAGATTGTTTTGTTGTTTTGTTTTTTTTTTCTAGCTTTTCAGCTGCTTTTCTCAATTTTTTTTCCGCAAAACTTCATAATGCTGAAAGTTGCACCAAAAGCAGAAAGCAGTTTTCCACCTTTCAGAAAAATTATTTTTGTTTAGTAGGAAAGGGAAAGTTACATTTGTAAAGAAACAAACAAAAAACTCACACCAAGAAGACAATTCTAAAATTAGCTGAAAGAATCTATGACTATTAACAAATACCAGTGTATCTAAAGTGACTTTTTTCATTGCAACTGAAATGGCTTCATATAAGGAAAGACACAGAATGATTTTTCGGTAACCTTGTCCACTGGCTATGGAAAGGAGTAAAAAAGAAATTCAGAAATTCAGCGTGGAGATAAAATGTTGTGGTGATGTTGTCTTAGACATAAGTCTTGCCAACACAAACATTTCTCTGTAATCAGAAAGCTAATGACCTATTCTTTCAGAAGACAGGAAAAAAAACTGAGAGCACAGTTTGTTTTCATTTTTAAAGAATTACAAGCAATCATAAAAATGATGACACAGTTAATTTTGTTGCTTATAAAAACATAAGCATTGTTTTTGCCTAGTTTTCTTAAGATTTAAAACAATTTCACTGGAAAAAAAATCAAAACAAAAGACCTTCCATTGTGATGAAGAGAATTCCCATAAATGTTTAGTCCAAAAAATAATATTCCTTCTTCTTCTTTTCTTCTGATTGTTGAATCAATGCTAATTCTGATTTGCAGCCAGAATACACAAAAAACCCTCAAAATTAAATGATTGTGATTTACCTTATAATTTTTCTACTTCATGAAAAAATGCTGCCAGTCAGTGTTGTTTGCTAACATATATTTCAATTTTTTCAAATTGACAAGAAAATGCTATTTTTTAACATGTATATTTATAATAAGCCATCAAGAGAAATACAGGGAAAATCACTTAAATCCCAACCAATCCACACACATTATGTTACAGAAAAGGTATTTTTATTCTGACTAAATTGATTTTATTTTCCAGGATTTGTTAATTGAAAGAAACAAAGATACCTATCAGTCATTTTATAAATCAATATTCTTGGCTTGCTGCATTTACATCAATAACTATGTTTTTCAGGGCAAGACTTTACAAGAATATTTTTCATATTTACATTAGTGATAAGCACAAACACACACATCATAGCCATTTCCTTTAGATGTGTTCTTATCTGAAGAGTAACTCGTAATTTTGTTGCTGAAGCTGATGTTGAAGTGGTTCTAGGAATGCCAGATGAACAGCTGTTATTGCTCATGATAAGCCTAGTCTTTCTTTAAATCAAAAAATAAATATGTAAAAATAGTATCATACAGTACTGACTGGTTTATGAAGTGTTTTGTGTGAACACATAAAATACATAAACATATCTTTGTATTACATAGTCCTTATTTTCACACTCACTTTGATCTTCCATAAGTGGGTTGGCAAGTTGCACAAATGTGCATTTTCTTGAATGTATATGTGGGGGGGGTTCCCCCCACACCTTTTTTTCATAGACACTTTAGCTTTTCCTGTTGGGAAGTCTATTAATCTCTTCCAGTGGGAATGAAGCATCCATCCTCATCAGGAATTCATAAACCTGAGTCTTTGGGTGCTTTGTTTCCCACTTGTGCAGGCACCAATCCTGCCACCATAGCAGATGAGGACAGGGAGCACAAACTGGAGTTCTGCTGCTCCCACACAGCAGCCCTTGGTGGAGGGATGTCAACCAGCTAAAACGAGCAAGGGCAACCACTGCATCTACCTGGAATTCTCTAATTAACACTTAACAGAACTTACACTTTTCTCAGCATTAACAGCATGAACTCCCTCAACTGAAACTGTCTGATAAACAAGATGAATTTCTTCTGCAATACAGAGCTAATAGACAATTTTTTACAATTTTTTTCAGTATTATGGGTTTGTTTAAAGAATCAGGTCCCTATCCACAATGCTGAGATTCCTGCAGTTTCAAATTAAGAGCACAACAAACAAGAATGACTTTAAATGTTTTATATATAGGCTTTGACTTGTATTTAGAGTTTTTCAGTTTGTTCAAATGAAGAGGGTAGAACTCGTCAAATCATGACAGAGTTTGCTTTTTCTTTACTCTCAGTTCTCCTGTAAAGCCTTGTGCTTTGGAGTCATAGGAGTATTGCTCAAGTACTTATTTATTCAGTGTCCATAAAATGAAAATTTAAGATATCTTTGCAGGTGAATTGCTGTAGATAGTGACATTATAGTATTATCTTGGGCAAATCTTTTCATTCTCCCTCCTTTTTCTATGCCTATATATGTGACTGTGGGAAAGGAAAGCAGGGTTCTGTGCAAAATTGTGTGTTCTCACTCTCTGCTGACAGTGAAGATTCCCTTTCTGTTCTTTTCGAAGGAAAATGTGCTTTGTTTAGCCATTAATTCAAGGCCATATTTTGCTATTTCTATTTTTATAGTTTACTTTTTCACAACTGATTTGACTCTGACAGGCACTGTACATATACAAAAGGAAAGGAAAGACTATGTCTTAAAGAATTCATGTCCTTAAGATAATAAAAGCCTTAGCAGATAAAAGGAAGGGGTGGGGGGGGGAAAGCAAGATTAATGATTGATACAATAAACAGTTGTTTCTACACGGCAGTTCCAGGACCTTGCTTTTAATGCTTACACAAGGACCAGCAATGACTTCCAGTATTTAGATATGGAATAGTCTCTCTCTTACCTGGAGAAGAAGGGAAGAGAGCAATGAATAAAAGATGTAAAAGTAGATTCCAGGAAATGATGGTCAAAGAAGTCCTTTTACAGAAATGCCAAGAAATACTACCAATAAATACCTCCCAGTCATCAAAATAAAAAATTGAATTGACTAGTACATCACATAAGAAAAAATAATTTAATCTATGAAAAAAAAAAATTAAACTCCATTCAAAATCTAGGCACAAACAAAGAATATTATATTTCATTTGAAATTTTTTGTAAGTTTAATAATTTGTATGTAACAAGAAAGAACATTATGACATTTCTTCCATTTATAGGCAGTGTTTTTGAAAAATATTATGATTTCTTCACTTAGAAGTTTCATTAGATTCCCTTAAACACAGGAGATCTATTTTGTGTCTCAAAAGTGTTGTTCAGCTAAGGAAAACAGGAGCTACATAACAACTAAAAGAGTCAGTGGTGTAGCATATTCTAAACTTAAGGACACAGTCTTTCTCAATTTTAGAAATTAAGGTAAGAAGCTCCTCCAAAAGCATTGAAATACATATTTAAAGCTGGTTCATTAATTTTGTTTTTGTTACTGATTTACCAGTAACACTTATAATCTGCCAGGTATCTACCACCAACTACTTATAAGTTCTGAGTGCAGTATTCAGAACCAAACTCTTTCTAGTCCTGTAAGAACAAGTTATTTGGTATTGAATTAATCGCAACAAGCATTTTTAATCATAATAACCTTTTTAATAGATCTGTAGGGGTCATTTCACACATACAAAATGATGACATCAGTAAAAAGCCATTAGACGTTCCTTTTGATTTGAGACTTTCAAGGCGAGTCATAATTTTCAAAAAGCTCTCACTATTGGAGAGCATCAACACCAATATAATTTTATTTTCCATGTTTTTTTTGGGAAAACTCTCTGTATTCCCAGTAATGCCTGAGGGAGTCACACAGGGTCTTTAAGAGGGATTTATATTGAAACTGTTTAATTTTTGTTCAGATGAGCATGATGTGAAATAGGAAATACTTACCAAACATGCATCAAAACCCACCATCCTGATGGTGGACTTGCTCTTCTAGAAAGATGCAAGACTAGGAGAATGGAGCAAAATCAGTGAGGAATCAGCTTGATCCTGTTCCAGTTCTAACAGTAAAATTCATGATAATAAGCTGTGTCATCCTTTGGCATCTAAGACATATTTTTCAAAATACAAAGTTATGTTTTTGGGTTTAAACCAGAAGATTTAAATGAAATAAATAAGTAAAGAAAGCCAGTGGCCACATAGTACTGTTCTTATTCTCTGCAAAATAAATGCCAAGGAAATTGAAGAGTGGTTTTCTGCTTGTTTAATCCAACACCTGTAAATACAGCAAGACTGATTAGTTTTAGATGAGACAAGGTAGTGAGATTAAACTTTGTATGGTCATCAAAATTCTAATCAACAAAAGAAAGCATGATTATTGCTACTTGTCTACAAGATGCAAAATATTTGTTGTCGGGCAGCAGATGTGTTTGATCAGCAAATTAAATGGTCTGAGATATATTTTTATGGGTCTCCTACATGGGGAAATGAAGAAAGATCTGTTTTCACTAACTTTCAGTATAGGTTTCATACAAGTAAAATACATCCCTGTAAAATGGATTAGCTACTGAGATGTCTTACAAGTATGGGGATATTTATAGTGAGCAAGAGGCAACTTTATCACTTCATATCAGGCATGACTGTATAGCGGCAAAAATTCCAAGAAAAAAGAACCTCATAATGGAAAAAAAAAAATCAAAGATCAGTTTCAGATATCTGAAATTTGCTTAGAAGATAACTATTTTGCATTGAGCAAAACACTCTTCAGCTGAGTAATAAAGCATGTGTAGAAAGGCAAAAATAGCAAAGCAGTACAAAGACTTCAAGATAGATTGGATTAGGGGAACAATCTTGTCTCCATGTCTTCCATTTGACCAAGCGACTTGGGAAAAATCCTTTGTACGGAGATATACAGTTCTACATTTGGGAGCTTGATGTATGCACTCATACTGTCAATAATGACAAAAATCTCTTTCCCTTGTGGTCAGCAGTCTCCACAGAACCTTCAGAGAAGGGATATACTTTGCTACTGGCCTCCAATATATGTCTTTGAAATTATGCCTGTGAGAGAGGAAAAAATAGAAACACTATTAAAATAAACTAAGGTCATTGAAGGTTACTGAAAATTTAGCTAAAGATCTTCCAAATATAGTTTAGTAATACTTGCCCTGTGTTCTCAACTAATGGTCTTATCCTAGTGCATTTCTGTTAATTTATACATACAGAATTTAAGGACTCTAAAATTAAGAACAAACAGTGTTTACTATAAACCAGTTATACTTGTTGGGGTGCAGTAACTATCTAATGTCAAAAGAATATAATGATTTGTATTATGCTTACTTAAACTTTCCTTTCAAGGGTAAAGGTTCTACTTTGTGACCTAATATGTTGTCAAGACACAGATAATAAAATATGTAAAAATATAATTATGGAAATATAGAATAGTAGGGAATTAATGGCAAGAACAAAACCCATAACGGTGTACCTTTGAATCTGTTTTTTTTCCACAGAAATAGGACACATTCTAATTTATTTTTTGTATTTCAGAAATTAAAACATTAAACACAGTGTTTTGACTTTGTGACAAGACACATTATATCCATTTAGTGTAATTTCAAGTATAATAGATCAGTTTAAGAAATATGATTTCTTTTGTGTGTTTGGAGTTTGGTGCCTGATCATTTCATATAATATTATCCAGCTCTTGTGGGGAAAAAACCAGATTTCCCACTCATCTTCTCCTAAAAAGTCATGATTTTATAGGACTGTATATTTATTTTTACAGGACTATGTCTATTTGTGTCCTCTTTTCCAAGGAAGTCTTTATGTAGAACATTTCCATAGCTGTAAGCATCCTTTTCATCTTTTTCTGTATCTTTCCTAGATCTTTCAGAGGTGGATGAAGCATTTCAGAGCACAAAACTCCTTAGAAAGGTGTATGATAACCTGAATGATTTCTTCTATTAGATCTATTCCCAATTCCCTTTTTTAACCAGTTAGACTTGTGAAAGTGGGCAAGGAGAATTGGTAACATAAATCAGTAATATATATATGAGGAGATAGGTCACACATGGATGATATTCTTCTTTGGCATAACACATGTTCACAGGAAAAACAAGAGTCCAAGTCACTTTGATGCTCTCACTACCACACCTCAGATCAGGCTGGAATCACATGCCTGCTGCTCATATGCAGTGAAAAGTGCAGAGTTAGAGCCAAAACACAGACTTGGAATACAGAGGCATCACTACCAACTTTAAAAAAATGTGTATGATGGCTTTCATTTGAATTACTGTCAAATATCTCATAGCTTTCACTGAGTCTCAGATGCAGTAAAACCTTAAATATATGCCTAAACTTAAGAATGGGGGGAAACATTAGCTTTAATGGCCAAGGTTCTGAAAAGGAAGCGATCTTATGGGGAAGGATCTTTCACTAGACTAACTAGTAATGGGACCAGAAATGGATTTTGCACTTGAAAGTCTGTCTCTTTTTCCCTAGCTGTATCACTGGGTTTATTAAAAGACACTCCTTCTCTCTGAATAGCTTGCTTAACTCATAACTTAAAGATGCCAGCAATTCTGGTGGAATCAATAAAGATATTTACATTCAAATGCATCTATTCATGCATTGTCAATGAATTGCCATCTAAAGTATACCTGACTCCAAAACAGAAAGTCAATAGCAGCCCTGTAAAGTGGAGATCACCTCTCTTCTTTGATAATTATTTAAAAATGCAATACCTGCTTGTCAGGGCATAATTTCCACATTATGGTTGCAGGCAAATCAGGTTTATAAAACCAAAAGTCATGCTTGATGTAGTCTCAAATTGTCAGGCAAATGCAGTCTCCTATTTCATGGTCCAACTTCTCCTAAAGACAGAAGACACCTTGTGAATCAGAATTGTGTTTGCTTTTCTGTGATGGAGTTTGTCTCAGACATGCTTCCTTGAAGCAGGCTTGAGTTGAGCTGATGTTACTGGCTTCTCACACTTACAAGTGCCAAGGGGGAAAAAATTTAAAAGTTGTACATTTAAAAGTAGCATGCACCATTAAGCTGAGTCTACTGTTGTGGAGACGTGTGAATTGACTGATATATTGACACAGTGTTTAGTGCAGCAGAACAGACCTGCACGTGGCTTGGGAGTCAAATAGGGAGGGGGAGGAGAGCTATTTGTTTTGTTATGTCAAACCATTCTGCTGTCTCTGAAAGGAAACTCATTTTGGGATAATGGAAGAACAGGCATAGAAACTCAAACAATAGCTGCTGGATCTTAAAGACACCCACATGTAATTTATTTCCTTCCTTTTTTAATAGACTGTTATGCAGTAAAGTGTCCATAGTGTTATTAAACTCATGTATTCAGAATATTATAAAAGAAAGTGAAGCATCTTCAAGCTGACAGGCACATGTACTGAGAACAGCCAGTGTTTCTTTTCTTGATCTCAAAGATGCTGTTTTATGGCTCAAATTTTTTCTTCATTTTAAGAAAAGCATCCCTTCATTGTGTATGTTTACAAGAAGCTCATTTTGTCTACATTCCCATTAGGTTTATTTTGTCATTGAGAGTGCAGAATGAAAGGTATTTTATTTCACATTTACATTGGTGAGTTCAAAATGAGGTTTTCAACATCAATCTAATTTGACATCACGTTATCTGCACTCCTTGATCAACCCTTCATGTGGAATCCTTACATAATTTTTATTGCTGTTGATCAGATGTGGGAACTGTAAAGAAATGAGCCACTTTTTCCTTTATGGTTGTGGCTATTATTGAGGCAGCTAAAGTCTAAAGTAGATTAAAATTGCTACATGATATTAGTAAGGAAATTTAACAATTTTTCTGCTTACTCTGTTGAGTGATTCCATATTGTAGTATTTGCACTGAATGTAAATATATTGGAGCCACTCTTTTTCACCCTTGGACTATACAGAGAAATACTGTTTGAAAACCCAATAGGCAGAAAAACACCAGAGAAATATAACAGGGAAGGTAGCTTGCACTGTAAATATTATATTATTCTGCCAAAAGATAATTAAACTGAAATTATCAGCTCCTTAACATAATAAAAAGAGCATTGAGTATTTTATGGAGCAAAGAGGTATTTTTGGCATCTGGCTACAGCTTCTCTACAGACCTACTATATGAAATAAGTACCAGTTCAGGACTGCTTGCCAAAAACATTGTGTTAGAATAATGTTGGAAATTTCTTGTTGTTGCTATTGTTGCTAATAATATTATCAGCATTATTTTTTAAAAAAGGTTTATTTGTAATATAGCAGAGATAAAATCAGGAAGAATGAGTTGTACAATGGAGGTGGCTCCCTAAGGCTTGATTGTTACCATTCACTTATACTTTTAGACTGAAAAATTTTTACTGTCAACATTTGTAGGAAAATTGGAATTGTCTTATAAAAATGAAAAAGTTTCTAAAGAAAAAATGTAAGCTACTGATGTTGAGCACAGATTGTCCCATCTGTTTTCTGTCCTCTCTCTTTGATTTCTTATTTTTTCTTTATACAATAGGTGACCAAATAATATGGTGTCCATGAGGAGAATGTCAACAATTACCAGAAATAAGAGTTCTTTCTCTTCATTGAGTGTTGCAATTAATCTTAACAGAAGAATACAGTGAATCATACATTAAATGGCTTAGTAGGTTAAATAAAAACTGGGCAGTAACCAAAAAGAAGAATAACAACATAGGGAATGAGACTGGTAAAAATACATAGCAGAAGAATTTAAACAGGAGCTACCACTTTGATTTGGCATTAAAAATATAATATAAATTAAATGGACGGCAACTTTCAACTTTGTTCCAGAAATGAACTGGATACTCTCTTCATTTTGGGCCCACTGTTCCAAATGTAAACCAATCTTTTTGAAAAACTAAATACATAAAAGAGTATTTAATTCACAACTGAAATCTATACCAAGGTTTAGATGTCTTTCTAATGGAAAAATGATTGCAAAAAGATATTGTGAAGCACTATTTGACACTGAGGTCATGCTACTCACATACATTACACACAAAAAAGGACTCTTTATGCTTACTTTCTAGAAAAGAGTTGTAGTTACTGCTTGAACTGATTAGGGTATTGTTTCAAAAATGCACTTTTGCCTATCAAAATTATTTCATTAAGGCCAGAGTGACATAGTACCACACAGCTCTAATTCAAATTTGTTGCCAGTGAGGCAATAAAAAGTGCTTTTTTTTTTTCCTTTTTTTTTTTTTGTGCGTTAAGCAGATTTACTCTTTAACAGTGAAGCTTCAGTGGATGATTATGACATCAAAGTGTGACAGACAGTGATTATGTACTGCAGGGGGAAAAGATGGATAAATACAGACGTTTAATTCCTTTAGCTTAAGGAGACATTATTCCTGGCTAGTAGGAAAAATAAGTATTCCACCTCTATTTCCTTTAGGCAAAATCAGGTATGGATTCAATCAACTTACCTTGTCTAAAAGTTTTACTTTTAAAAATTTTAATTTCTAAGTTTATTTCCTTTCTTTAAGCATAGTTTCAATAGGTATCTTTTTTTTTTCCTTTACTTGGAGGCTTACAACAGGTAGCTTGTTGTTCTCCATTCCTAAGAGCTCATCCATAATTGTGCCTAGGCATGACCTTCCCTGTCACTGCAGAACAGGCATAAGACTATGAAATCAATTTTGAAAGGAACATACTAGATATAGTGTCCAAGGAATGTAAGTAATTTAACAATGATTTAAGAATATTAGGCTTCCTCTGGAATTGGAAATTACTTTTTCTATGTAATTTTCAAAAAAGAAAAGAGAATACACAAAACTTGATGCAAGAAACCCAAAATTTGATACAGCTACCACTGAAGGTCCAGGAAAGATTTTTTGTTAAAATAGGATTTTGTTGCAGGTATAACAACTCCATCATTCTGATGTTTAACCTATATTAATAAAATGTTTGGGTTTGATCTTGAGTTGCATGAAATAAGCAGAAAAACAACTTCCTGCCAGCCC
Organism: Molothrus aeneus; assembly: GCF_037042795.1. Classification (NCBI taxonomy): domain Eukaryota; kingdom Metazoa; phylum Chordata; class Aves; order Passeriformes; family Icteridae; genus Molothrus; species Molothrus aeneus. The sequence goes on from NC_089648.1 coordinate 101,525,344, forward strand.
TTAAAGGAGACACAAAAAATACCATAGATTAATTCAAAACACTTTTTGTCTTTAGTTCAGAAAAATTTATTCCATTAAAGGAAGGAAAGGAGAAAGATGGGAGCAGTGAGGGGGTTGTGGATTTAGTTACTGAGGGGGATGGGAAAGACATCAGAATAATCCTCTTGATCTAGAGCCGGTATATAAAATTTAAGTGCCAGACTTCAGGCACATTCTCTTTAATGAAGAATTTTTTAAGGGATAAAAAGCAAAACAGTAAATCCAGTAGATTGTTTGCTTTTTATGTTGTTATTTCTTTAAAATCCTGCACTTTAAAAAATGTTATCCTTGGTTTCCTCTTACACATATTTAAATAAATACAATGGCTGATGAGGGCCTTTTTTTTCTTTTGAACCTGCTACTGAATGCATTGTTATGAAGAGAAAAGGGTTCATAAACATCTTTTTTGTGAGGAACAGATAAGTAGATGACATGAGGACAGGAAAACAGGAGTATAAGTTTAGAGTTAAAGCTGAAATTGCTGAAACTGTCTCTTGTGTGCTGAGATTTGCGTTGTTGTGTTAGAAAGCAAAAAAAAAGGGGGAAGTTTCCAGTAATACGTCGATGTCAAGAAGCTGTGAGAAAACCCTGCCTCCACAGAAATCAATGGCATACATCTATTGATTGCCATGAAACCTAGTTTTCATCTAAGTTTTTGCCAGCTAGCAATGGCATGTCCAGCTCAAACACTAGACGTTGAATCATTCTTCAAGATATATATATTCTGATTTTAGCTTAAAACTCCTTGTTGATGAAAGCCTTCTCTTCTGCTTCTAGAAAACAGCTATATTAAGTTTTTAAACTATCAGCCTGCAAAAGGTGTCTGTTCATGCAGTTCTTATAGGTTTGCAATTTTTCTTCTCCTTTTCCTTCTCTTCAACCTTTTCTTATTTCCTCTTCTAGCTGAAATCTTGAGGTCTTTTCCTGCAGTGACATAAATAAGAAAAAAACCCACAACATTCCAAATGAACTGCTTCTGAACAGTAAGGTCTTATCATACAACACAGAGTATCCTGAAACTAGACTGTCATTCCATGCAGTTGGAAATTCTTTGACCACTGAACACTGGATTTTTTTCTAGCAGTTTATGAACAGCTGTGTTATATACATTTCAGTGTTTAAGAGTGAACCTGCAGTTGGGTGAGTTAGCAGTCCTGCAGAATAAACACAGTCTAATTTAACACTCCTTGAGAGACATGTTTCAACACTGCCTGCAAAACACACCAAATGGGGTTTTTTTTGTTAAAAAAAAGAGCATAGAAACCACTAACACATAGTCTGCTTTTATACCTTACCTAGAGCTGAGAGCCTCCAAAGGACCAACTCAGAAGCACCCTCTAAAGTCCTGCATTGCCTGTGATCTTCACTGGGCCAACGGCACAAAATTCCTACACATATCACACTATCATGTGGGAATCTGAATGCCTATATTTAGATGCCTGGAAGGCATTTATAGAAAACATGTCATAATATGCATCCGATATCTTCCCAAACACACTTTTGCCATCATTATATATTCAGGAAAGATTTTTTAACTAATGGTTTTAGACATGTAAACAAGTCAGTATCTTTTTCTAAAAGACCAGGACAGGAATAATAAATCAAAAAGCATTCAGGTGATAAGAGAGGAGATGCTATGAGTTATTGCAATGAGCGCTGAATGATATGCATGCATTAGGAAGACACCTCAGAAAGATTAGAGCATATAACTCTGATTCATATTAATGTAAGTCTTTATATTTAAAAAATAGGGTTTTCAGGGGAGAGAAAGCAAGCACTTTTGCTTGTGTAATGTATTAAACCCGAAACATTTTTCATTCTTGCTTTGCTACCCCTTTTATTTTTTTTATAGTCTAGCTTCTAAAAATGTTAAGAAATCTGGCAGGCCTCATGGAATTCTGATTTTAAGAACACAAAACAGGAAGCTATTTTGAATGCTCCCTCTTGAGCCATCTTTGTGCTGGCAGCACAATGCCTGTAAAATCCACCTGCTGGAAGTCGGGTGGTTTATGCAAAGGGATGTCATGGTAATTTGGAAACTGCTGAATACAGAGAGAAGCCTTTTCCTGCCCCCAAACCTGCCACACCAGTTTTTCTAGCTCATTACATGCCAAAACTTTTGATTGATGTGCTCACTTCAGTCATGGGTAATTTTAACTCCTATATTAAGTAGCTGCTGCTTCCACTCCATTATATTACCTCGTATGGGGCAAATCAGAGCTCAAGCTTGGTCTGTATTGGCTTGACCTAAAAGGCAGAGTAAGCCTTTGTTCAGTTTTGTGTAGGCAGCAAGCCAATATTTCAAAACAACTTAGACAATCACTCTGCCTTTTCTTAATTGTCGAATTCCCTTGAAAATTGAGCTTTTAAGGACTCCTACATAGCATTTTTTGGGAGCCCTGAAGAGATAAGAAAGTTGGAAGAGGCTTTCTAGACAGGAACACAAATTTTTTTCATTTAATTTAAGCAGAATAATAAGTTTAGCACAGAATAACTTGTGACTGCCTTGCACTATTGTAAATGGGAATTCCTACTTTGCACAGCCTTGTTGCACAATTCCCCGGGTAGGTTTGGCACTAAAAAGACCCTGAACACAAACACTGGGTGTTTTCTCAGAAAAGATCCACTACCTACAGTCCTGTAGAAGCCAGGCTACACATAAAGAGGGAAATGACGACCTAAAAGAAGATTAATCTATCTCATGGCTCTTTAAAATGAATCTTATTGAAATTGACTGTTTAGATTCCCTATCTTGCAAAGAGAAAAATATCAGTCCTTCAAGTTCATCTCATCATTAAATTAGTGTATAGAATGGGAGACATTTAAATGGCTGTGAAGGGCTGGGATGTGATATATGTAATGTTTCTTAAATCTGATCTGCACCCTTAGGTTTAGGGCTATATATCATTCAGTCACCTAAAGATTTGAGAATGATACAGAACATAAGAGTTTAGACTGCAAGCAGATTCTCCTTTGTCAATTCTCTCTCAGATACCTCTACAGAGAGGAAAGCTCTTTGTATGAGATGCTTGGCTTTAACAATAGGATAACTGAGAGGAAATAGTGCCCCTAAATAGTTTTTGGATTTCAATTTCTGCAGTAGGTATGCAATTTAAAGATCCATGTAAAGCTATTCGGTGAAACATTAAACATTCAAGCTTCTACCACTGCTTCACTGATTAAGTTCAAATGCACATTTCAGATATAACTGTGTAGATATTGTTGCTTGCTGACAAAGCACATTTAATCAACTGGGCTAGTTATAAGTACTGAAGACACAGATTATAAATGTGCATAGTCATGTCAGGACCCATTTTACTCTTAATTGTACAGCCCAGACCTAGACATTTAGCATCTTCAAAACTATCTTTTGGATGGATTACTTACGAGTTGTACAAACACCTAAGATTAAAACCACAGTAGAGTACAACAGAAGGAGTAGGATTCATTTAACAAAACAGACAAAAGCTTCACAAGTATTGATATATATGAATCCTTGAGCTAATTATGAAGATATACTCATCTTGGAGCTAATTTTTTAATCCTCAGAAATAAACAGGTTCTTTCTAAGACTAATGAATCTCATTCTAAAATAGTCAACTAATACACAACAAGATAAGTACTTTCTACAATTACTGATTGTCTCTGTTTGAAAGAAAGGAAGACCATTGTGTACAGCTTGGAGTATTTGTCCATACTGCTGATGCCCAGAGTAAGATATGATGATTCCCTTCCAAAGATCCTTTAAACCTAGTGCTGGAGCTGTTAACCCAAGAGTTTAGGTTTTTGACTTCAACATCATAGAAAATTGGGATCTGCCTGCTGAAGTTACTTCCCAAGGTTCATTCTTCTCCTTTCCTAAAGTTTATTGTCTTTGCAGTGCGGCGGTTGACCTAAAGTGTTATATTAAACTGGCTTTAATTTCAGTTCACAGAACTGCATATAAGAATTTAAAAGAGGACACAGACGTTCTCCTTGAAAGGACAATTAAGAAGTAACGGTGTTTTTATTTTAGAATTCTGGGAGATGAGAATGGACACATAATTTCATTAAAATCAGAATAATTTTTAAATATTTATGTGTATAAGGTATAAAATTTTAATACTATATAAAAATAAAACACAGGAAAATTCACTCTAGAAAATGCACAATGAAACTTTAAAAGGCGTTACACTGACTTTTAACTCTGAAAAAGTCACAGTGTAGAAGGAGCCATTGCTTTCATATAAGAATTTAAGTTTGAAGACAATTCTAATTTTCCTTTGACTTAGAGATGTTGAATTAGTTCTTGAAACACCCCTACTGGTAACACAGTAGCAAGAGATTTTAAACTCTTTTATGTAAAGGGTTTTCTTATTCTTTTTTTTTTTTCCTTTTCTTTCCAAGAGCTTTAAACTCTCAAATCATCAATGTGCCCCCTGAGGAATTTTTTCTCTCCTTCTTCCACATCTTAACTTTTACATGTTCCATTTTGTTGTCTGATTAAATCATTCTGCAAAGTGTTTAAAGTGCCTTTCTTCATAGAGATTCAAAGCTTGATGTAAATACATCATACCTGTAAAAAGAGAAAGAAGCTAATACAGTTATGCCTACACTCTGGAGAAGTGCATCTGAACTTCAGGCACAGTCTGTAATTTTTGACAGGTATGTTTACGGCCTTCTCTGCTCTTTAGCTTCAAAGTGCCATCAAAAAATGGGTTTTTTTAGAAAATAGTGTACATTGGGATTAACAAACTCCTTTTATTTTGCTATTGCACAGGGGTTTTTATATGGAAAGCAGTGGTGATACTCTTATTCTGGGTTTAAATCAGATTTGGTTCAATTTAATACATGGGCACAACTATACTAGAAACACTCTACCATTATAGAAATACCAATAGAGTAAAGCAGCAAAGTGCTTCTAATGGAGTCATTATCAAATGACATGAATCTTTGTATCATTGTAATAAATTCACTGTCTTGAAGCAAATCAAGCTAAAGAACATTTTTTGGTTTTTTGCTGGTAAAACACAATCTGTACTATATTAGGTCAGATGAGTGAGTTTAAGTTCACTTTCTACACCTTGGCTATTCGAACTGTAACAAACTCTTTAAGGTAGACACAGTCTAGGTTAATTGGGAACCAGCTTGGAGGACATGGTTTAAATTAAACTTCAATAAACCAGTGTGACATTTTAGTGGATTAAAAAGCGGTTTAAATTTTCTGTAAATGTGATGAAAAATGTCTTGTTTGTATATGCAACCTTTGCACAGTCTGCTGTCTCCTTACTGATTCTCCCAGTTCTATCTTGAAATGTATTTTATTCAAGCTCAGCTATCAGCTTTCCTTCAAGTATAGCCTTCACATATAAGCAAATGTGTGTCAAGCAATTTAGGAATATGCCTGAAAGAAATATGATTTTCCCTTCTGAATCAATCAATCCTCTCTTCTTCCTATACTACCTATACAATTCTTATAAATGATACCTTCACAATTCTACTGGGAGGTTAAGTAAGTGAAATGTTAATGCAGTTCTTGTATGAGAGAAAATACATGTAGATTCCCAGTGCTCTGTAATCATAACACCTCAAGATCATATTCATATCCTTGAAATTCTGGCTGTGTATTACAGAGTATATTTCTTTTAAAAGATTAAAAACAAACAAAAAAGAAAAGAAGCAGGTAGAATTAATGCAGCTGTGTGAGAACCAATGTAATTAATTCACTGCAATTGGAACCTTGCAAAGGATTTACAAACAAAGGGGTGGGATTGCAATTAACATGTTCACTTGTCCCTGAGCAAGCCTCCCCTTTGATCTTTTCAGATGACAGAAGATGTGTCTAAGGAATTAGAATGTAATGCAGGCATCAGCCGTGATTGATGGAGAGGTATCAGGGCTGAGTGAGAGCAAGCTCTTCATGCAAGCAGGCATGTGCCACTGTATTTATTGCACTGCCCCTCCTCCCAGTTCCTTCCTGAAAGGAACCTTTTCACCTAGGTTTAGCTTGTCATTAACGAGGGCACTACAGAGGAGTGGTTTTGTTTTTTAGTTATGGTCTCTGGAAGCTGTGTTCTGTCAGGTGCTCCTTTCTTTTGACCTACTTATGATTGCAGTTTTGCCTTTAATAAGAGCACAGTGCCCTTTTCACGGGTTGATAGTCATGAATATAGATACAGGCTGGGATAAAAAAAAAAATAATGTAGATATAAAATATCGAATATTTAGGTTCCTACCTCTAATTTGAAACAAGGCAGAGCAGAAATATTTTCTTTAGTTATATAAATAAAATACTTCAAGTAATGGAAATTTTTAGCTAGGCTTTGCACAGGCTATTCAACCTGTTTTTTGTTTATTAATATTAGTATTAGTCCATAGAGTCTTTAATAAAAAAGAAGAATTATTGCTAAAAAACTCAGTCAAAAGAAATGGCCTCAGCAACCAGTTTTCTCAGTCTTTGAGCATATAAATTGAAACAAGTCTCTAGAAGCATTACAGGTGCTTGCATCAACTGCACCTCAGGGCCGTTGCTTAGTCTTTTATATTTCCCCAAAATAATTTGCTAATAATTTAAAGTATGTTTAAAAGGCAATAAAGGCAATGTGTTCATGGCAGTGGCTGTCGCTTTGTGACTGACCACTTGACAGTCATCTGCCTTCCAAAGTTATAGTCAGATTAATGACATCATACCACAAAGGCCTCATGACCTGAAGAAAAAGAGGCCTTTTAGTCTAAGTTCATGTGTAATTCTTCTGCTATGCAGCCTATGCATGAAGCTGTCTGATGCAGAAAAACTCAATCCAATGGAAGGGAATATGGAATAGGAGAATTCTGGAAGGATGATGAAATGTTCGCTTTGCATACCAAATTCTTATTTTAGAGTTTTGTCATAAGAGACTTGCCTATGATATTTGTGTAGGCTGGTTTAGTCATTCCTACAATAGGTGAGTCAACAGAAAACATAAGAAAATGACTAATTTTCATTATATCTGTAACTCAATTCTTATTCAAATAATCATATGCTTTATTGCATATCATGCGTTATAGAATATTATATAAACATAGTCTTCCCATAAATAATTTTAGTGATTTGTCATTTGGGATGTAAGGGAAGAATGAAATTTTTCTTAGTTTGAGAGAGGAAGGAAAAATCCTTCTATTTTGCACAAAATTGTCTAAGCAGTTTATATAAGGCTTGTAAAACTTCTATAAACCTAAAATAACATTTCTTAAGCAACTGTGGCTGAAGAGGAAATGTAGCAATAAGCAGGAATCTATCAAACCAGTTAGAGCTTTTAAGAGTGGCACGTGTCTGCACTGCAAAATGAGAATTCCCATGTAACAAAAGCGACTTTGTGGCATTAGTTCTTTCCAGGATTTTGCCCTCACTAACTGGTTTTTTATTAAACTCTACCAAACTTCAAGGAGGTATCTCTCGGATGGCGTATTACAAGAGCTTACAGCAGCCTTTTGTAGACTAAATATAATTAGGGTGAGCTGATTGCTAAGAGAATTAGAGGAAAAGCATCATGAAAAAAAAGAAGGGAAAAAAGTGCCCCTGTATTTTAAAAGCTGTATTTATTCAAAACTGCATGTGAAAGTATATATAAAAGTTTTAATAAGTAATCACTAAGGATAGCAGATATATACCATACTGGTTAATTAAGCCATCATGGAGAAGTTGCTGCAGTAAGCAGTGATTAGTGGCTCTCAATAGATTCACCTCTCCTTTTCTCTCAATTGATTCTACCAGACTTTTTATTACAGCTGAGAAAAAGCAGGAAAATATAATCTGTCAAACCTAGATTGGGAATGACAGTTTTGTCTGAGTGTAGCATATCTCATGACTTATTTAATTTGTTAAAAAAAAAGAAGAAATAGCTTAACTGGTGAGAAGTCAAAAACACAAAAAATCTGATTTTTCTGTAGCCTTTCAGAGTTTTGTTGAGGATTTATCTCTTTCTTGCTGTTTAAAGTGGTTGAAATGCAGAAATATTTTTCATGGAACACTATTGTGGCTGATCCAAACATTTTCTGTTGTGGAATAAATACCCATATTCCTCCCCCTGCATGTGTGTTTTGTGGTCATGGTTTGTAGATGAATGAGATTATTCAGGGAAATTAGAACAGTACATCTGACTTCATTTAATGCCATATAAGATTTAGATGTCAAAACAAGGTCTTTTTAAGGAAAATGAAGATGCAGGGGGTGGGCAGTAGAGTGTACATAAGCTTGACAAGGGGCAAGTTCAAGCTTGACTAATATAGAGGAATAAATTTGCTCTTCTGTGAGTGTTTTGAACATCTGTGCTTCTAAAGTAGGTTCTGCTCAAGGTTTAATTTTTAAGGCTAATGGGGAAGCTGTAAAGCTGCAGATCTTTAGAAAATAAGAAACTTAAAGCACACATTCCTTGGTCTTCCAAAACCAGGCTGAACAGTAGTGTTCTCTGTCATCATCTGAGATCTGAGCAGCCTGATAAAGATTTCAGACCTGATAGGGATGTATCATACAAGGAGAATTTCAGAATTGAAACAAATTTTCATAAATGCCATTTATCCTTAGAGAACAAGTGTGCATTTTATTGAAAACAGAGGAAATTTATAAAACAACCAGCCAACCAAACAAAAAAAAGACCAAAAAAAGCAGAGTGTTTCTTATGCCTTCAAACCACTTTTGTCCAGCGTGTGGTTTTCCAGTCTGCATGTTTCATTATGGATTTCTTGAGAATCTCACTTCCCATGGCAAGAACTGATGATCTCTCTTCTGTCTCCCTCCCCTTATTTTCTTCCCACTCCTTACCCCACCTCCTTCTTTAATTTCATATGGTCTGTTTGTGTCTGTATGGAGGGGCTGGTATTTCTCTTCTCCCAGCTGTCCAGACCTGGAGAGCTATGGTTGTGCAGTACAGTTTATCTCTCATCCCTGATGTCAAATATTCTTCCAAGAAGAATCTAGAGATTTAGGAAGGTAGTGTGGATTTGGGTTTTCCAACATGTGTTTTTCACACGTGTTAGTAGTGGCATGACTGAAGTCTCAATGTAATAAAGTTTGCCTGTTCTGCCTGTGCTGCCTGGACACAGTTGTATCTTCTAGACTAGCAGACTTCTGGATTAATAAAGAAGAAATCTTCATCTACTGACATTACAATTCTTTCATCTCAAATTCTTTTTTTTTTTTTCCAGTAGCAAGATCCACATTATTCTTCTTGATTTTCAGCGCATTAATACACATTTTTATTATTTCTTTTGTAGAAGCAATATTTTATAATGCTTTATAAGACATTAATAAAAGACCTATATTCAGAAATTAACCAGGCCTACAGACTGGAGTGTTTGTGTAAATTATTATAAAAATCTGAATGTTTTTCCTTGGGTGAGTCATTCTCCATTCTATGCCCAGAATGCACAATAGATAGCATGACTGTGTCAACTCCTGCCAAGCAGTTTGGGTGCTACTGCCCTAATTCAGGTGATAAAAGAGTTTAGCTTGATAGATAAACATCACACCAAGGTAGGTGCTGTCAGAGACAGAAATAAATATAATCTGAGTATTTTTACTTAGTGCTTCAGAGGCAGCCATAGTGTTAACAGTTGAGCCTTAGTACGTGCAAACCACCCATAGTGAAAAAGAAAGGCTTTGGAGCTTTTGGAGAGAACCATTGTACAAGTATCAAGTAGAGACTTTGTTAGCTTTTGTCTTGGGTGGAGGCCATCATTGTTTCAAGAACTGATTAGATTTCCTATTGATTTCTTCATGAAAAGGCAGCCAACAACCTCATCAGTTATACATTCGTGAGTGCCATCTACTGGCACCTTCTCTAATACAAGCACATTTACACATTTGCATGCATGTTTACAAATTTATATGTGCACATAGGCAGACACACATATCTGTATATGCATTATACATGTGAAGGGGTCTATAAGTCAGGATTGCTATAACCAATTTGAAATGTGCATTCACCCATTTAAAGGCTCTCACCTCATTGTTACTGTGCCCAGGAGTTAAAACCAAGTTAAATTAGCAGGATTAATGAAGTTGGTATTCCTATGAGACCATATTCTTTATTCTTAACCAATTCCATGCCCCCTCCCATATGCACAGAACTCATAGATCTGAGCTCCCAGTCTTCCTAACGTCATCCTAGGCTCTCTGAATTGACTGAGATATAATTGTTCTTTCCTCAGAGGGAACAATAAATTCTGTTCTTTACTCCGTCTCCAGTGCTCACAAAAGTTTCAGAACACACACACCTTTGAGTTACCTTTCCTCTTCCTTCTTCTCAGACTTTACTGGAACTGATCACAGAGGACATAAAAGTTACCAGGTAGACCAGTACATATGCAGAGGCTGTAATCCCATGTCTTGCTTCATTTTAATTGCATTCATTTCAAGTAGCTCATTTTCATTAATTGGTCACCCTAATAATCATTAAACACGGATTGACAGTTAAATAAATATATTATTTCTACTTCAAGGAGATTTAAAGGCTTTTTGGTTTTGTTTGGAGCTTGGAGGCGAATCTTCAGGCACTGAGAAATATACTGATGCCATTGGCATTCATAGAAAAATGAACAGGTGAAAATGAGCACAGACTTTTGCTTTCAGGAGTTCAGACATGTCCCTCGTTACTTTGGCATTGCAAGTAGCATTCCCAGAGATTAAGCCCACAGTGTTAAATTCTGGCCAGCAATCAAGCTCTTTACAAAACAATGCTAAAGAGATGGCAATTTTCTCAAATTTTTATTCAAGATTAATCTTTACCATTTATTTCTCTCCCATGGAAAAATCTTTGTTCCTACCAGGCAATGACAAATAAATATGATAAAAAGTCATCCACTCTACAGGTCAGGCAGGATTGTAGAATCTACATATCTGTGTTCTGTCCAGGCAACACAGTGTAGCTACATACATTTACCACACATAAATTACAAACTATTAAGCCAACAACTAAGCAACAATCCCTTGTGCCTTTTTAATGTGGTCCCTGTCCTACTTCATGTGTTTCATTCTTCTATCAATTGAGGCCTGAAAAAAAACAAAAACAACAAAAACCTTCATCATTTCATCTTTCAGAAGTAAATTTTAATGATGAGCCCAGAACTCAGGCAGTGACTAAAGAGCTGTTGAACAACATTCAAAAAGGAAAAAAGCCCTTGCTGTTTATAACCATTTGCTAATCTGGAAAGCAGCAACCTTGGTATAAAATATGAATTTATTGCAATCTATCAAGATCCAGACTCAAAATGTTTTTATCCCTTTCTTTCTATTAAAAAAATGCTTGCTACATGAAGACAATAAATTTTGATCTGAAATTTTCTAAAAAACAAATAAGGAAGCAACCACTTGAACCACTTGCAACTAAACAATGATCATTTTGAAAAATGAGTTTAACCTTACGAATATGAGCAGTTCTAGGAAACTTGTATGTAAAAAACAAGCACTTAAAAAGGGGAGAGTTCTCATCTAATTTTAAGCTAATATAAAATATGGAAATATAATAAATAATGTAATGAAAATCAAAATATATCAGCTTATGCACATTTCCCCCCTTTCCCTTTCAGTTTTATTTCTATTTTAAACCTCTATCTATTTCAAATTTTATGAAATCCTTTCTTTTCTACTTTTGAATTCATTGAGTGATTTAACTTTTGGCTACTTCTAATATTGTGTTTAGGAGTTTTATTTTCCTACAAGACATCTGTCTCATCTTCTGAAATATGTTACATTCCACATTTTCAATTAGTTTTAAATTAGATCAAAACAGAGTAGAAATATAAACTAAAATCACAACGTGTTTTCCTGCTAGAAACTTTCTTTCCTTTACTTTTTTCCCTATAGTTCAGGTGCTATTCTTGCCCTATTTAAATAGTCACAAATATAAGCAAACAGAAAACAGGTGCAAGTCTCTGTAAAGCTGAATTTGTGTAAGATATATCCACTCCACTAACACTCCAAATCAGCAAGTATTACTGATACTAGAGGTCAGTGGAAACAGAACTATTGATTTTGATGAGCTTTGGATTAAGATGAAAAGAAACTGAAAGTTTTAATAGGTCATTTCTCATGGGGGGTGGAATAAGATATTCAGCTACTGCTGAATCATAAATAAGGAACAATATAGTGATTTATTGTTTAACTCTATCCTGACTTGAAAAGATAAAGGTTTTGTTGGAAGTAGGTTTTGGAGCATAATACATAAAAAATCCCAATGATACAAAGCCTATTCCATGCATTATGTTTTTGAAAATATGAAAACTGTGAAGAATTTCTCACTTGGTAAAAACATGCTCATTAGTTTACCTCAGAGTGTATTTTAATAATTTACCTTCGTTCTATAGTTGACTAGAGACAGCAGACAATTTCTGCTTGTTATAACAAGAGATAACCCATCAGGTTAAATTAATCCTATTTTCCGTTACAGTTGATTGTAGCATCTCATAGTATTCTAAAAATTACTGTTTTTAAGATTGAAATTTTGTAATTTTGTTGTCTCTGGCTATGATGTTTATTGGTACTGTCATTATTCTTATTACGGGCTACTATTTTCTGTGTGAAGATCATCTATGCAAGATGTTTGACAAGTTTTGAAAGATAACGAAGATAAAAAGGACAATAATAATGTTTTATTTAATGCAAATATTCCTATTTTTAAGATTATTTAACAGATTTAATGCTTCAAATAAGGATAATAAAATTTGAATTTTCCACTGCATTTTATTTATTTCAAGTCTATTTGAATGTTCTCATAAAAAAATATGGGGTAAAAATCTGAGAACAAGTAACATAATATTAAATTGTGCTGTTTGAAAAATATTATCTGAACCTGTAATTAAAGGCTGAAATAATGAATACATTCAGAGACAATGTTGAAGTTATATGTACTACAGAGCAGACTGAAGACTTAGAACAGCTATTTGGAAACAGCACTGTACAAAAAGGAATGCATCATTTGATCTGCAGTAGAACTAATCCAAGGAAAAAATGAAAAGGAAACTAATCCAAGAAAAAAATGTGATACAATTTTGGCAAAAAAAATGTCCAAGCTATTAGTAGAATGTATTTTCTACGTAATAGTAAGATATCATAAAGAATATGTGATGTAACACTTAATACTGCAACCTGATTCATATTTTTACATCAATTTGGGGGATAGTTTGTATTTCTGGTCATACTTAAAACCTTCTCACTAGAATGTTATCAATAGATTCTTTTTACATATTCCCAAATGATTCTTTTTAACCTTCCTTTCTTTATTCTTCCCTTTTCTCCTTCTTTTTTCCCCCTCAATTCAATTTGCACTTTGAAGTTTACTCTCTGCCTTTAATTACCTTTGATGGACTGGTAAGACTCTTGCCACGGAACAGTTCATAGACTTAGGCTAATATATCATAAATGAGAAATCTTCTGCTTGAAGCATCATTTTAAAGCACCATTTAAAACTGGAAGGACACATCACATTGACATACACTCAATAATAACAATTCACAGCTTTTAACTAAGCTGGTAGGCATGCTTTTTTTTTACCCTTTTTTAATTTTTTTTCTCCTCTCAGAGACAGCTGCCTGTTCCTGTTCATGCACAGTTTCTGCCACTACTCTGATGTCTTTATTTAGGGAATTATAAAGAATTGCTTGGAGTCTTCTGCAGTTTGAAAAAACTTGCCATTGAAGGGGAGGAGGATAAAACTTATTCAGAAGACAGATGACAGCTTTTCATCTGGGATCATACAGAAGGATGCTTCCTTCTATAAAAATAGATCCTGAAATGTTGTTTTCTCCTCACATTTTCAATGACCAATCATTCTTAAAAAAAAAGAATACCCTTAAAACTGTGAAGTCAGCTGAATCCTACAATTCTCATTCAGCCAAACCGGTATTTTTTACAATTATTACTATTTGACACAGTAAGGCATGCAGAATTGGCTCCTAAAAGAAACAGATTGTTCTCACAGACGCCCCTCCCATCCTTCAAGAAACAATACCAGCCTGAGTCAAATCAGCTTGCACTAATTTTGTTTCATAAAGAGACCATTTGAATTGTATTTGTTGACAGTATCTTTTTTTGTCTGTATCAGAAAACCAACAGAATAGAGGAACATTGTGATCATTATTAAATAAACTGTCATCCTATTTAACTGAATGGAGTGATTTAAATGTCACTATAATGAGCTGTTTGGAGTTTATTTTTTAGATTATAATCTGTTAATTAACAATTAATGTGTGCTTTTAAGACACAGCCCACTGCAGGAGGTACTGGTGAGGCATTTTGCCTCAGCAGGAGTGCTAGGCAGTAGTTAACACAAAATAAGCAACCGGGGCAGATCCTCAGCTGGTTAGGATTTAACTTTGTGTTTTCCAGAGTACAAAAGAAACTAGACTTTCATATGGAAATTGGTCACGGAAGTGTCTTTCAGCAAGTGGGGAAGGGGTAGGGCTGTAACTTGTGAGGGTACTAGGCAATTGTATTCCCCGGGGATGGAAAAGAGTGGTAGTGCTGCAGTTTCATTAGCAATACAGACAAGTGGGGATGAACCATTTTGCTGACCTGCTGCTACCAATTATAGCGAGTACTGAAGGATCACTGATCACGCCGTTTGCCAGAACAAGTGTTTCAAACCTAAATAAAGAACAAAGCAAGCAACACTTGTACTTACAGGTTGGCACTAGGGGAGTTATAAAGATTATCACTCTTACTTACTTCGAGGTCTTATGAAGGGTTGATGGCCTGGCTGAAGTATTTCTGTCACTGGAACAGTCAGCTTCAATTGAGCTAGTTTGTCATGCAGAAATGTGAAACAAATATGCTGATATTTACTGGGTTAACATAAAATTATTCTTTTAGTCTAGTTATTACTAACCGTGCTCTAGTGGGGATGCCACTGGTCTCTATAACACCAAAAGCTTTTCAATCCTCTACAGATAGAAACCAGAAATTTTAATTTAAAATAGATGCACACACCCTAATCCATTCCCCATGTAGACAAAACCTGGTTCTGCAGTTTTAGCAATTTTGTTCAAATTCTAAAAGCCAGAATATTATTGAGAAAGGTTTTCTGATTTTTTATTTTTTTAATGTATTTAGTGATTAAAACCAGTGGCCACAGTTTCATCAGTTAATGAGGTAATGTCAGATCTTTGAGATTACACAGCTGGCATTTTTTTATCTCAGCTTGCACTTCAAATGTATTGGTACTGCTTGCTTGTCCTGAAGAGTTAGAGGATAGCAAGTGCATCCATTTTGTAAATGAAGAACTATCAGACATTAGAACTAGAATCAAATTACCCAAATTACAAACATCTTTAACTGCATCTAGACGGATTGTTTTGCACTGTAGATAAATATCTTTTTATACTGGTGGATTTAAAGCAGTGGATTTTTCTTGCCCTTTTCTTTTCTTTTCTTTTCTTTTCTTTTCTTTTCTTTTCTTTTCTTTTCTTTTCTTTTCTTTTCTTTTCTTTTCTTTTCTTTTCTTTTCTTTTCTTTTCTTTTCTTTTCTTTTCTTTTCTCACTAGTATTTTGAGAAATATCAAGACCAACTTAGTAAAAAATAAATAGTATATTTGCCCCACAAAATCTCAATGTGAATTTTCAGCTGTACCCAGCACTCATAAAAAGATTTCCTCTATGCTATACACAAGTTTCCAGCCACCCAAATGTTTTCCACACCCTGCCTACCTTTCCACAGAGTTATGTGCCATCATGGACCCAGAATGGATAATTTGCATTTTTACCCTGTATTTTTATGCCTCTTCACTTATATAAAACTTTTTTCTTCAGCAAATTTGAGTTTCCAGATATTAAGTCCCTGTCTAAAGTCCTCACCATCTTCTACATTGGTTTTTTTTTTCTGGTTCCTTGCCTAAAATATATTTTTGAAATATAGTTGTAAGCAAATCAATATAAACCAAATCAAGGTGAGAGGAAGAAGTTCATTACAGAGAAACAGAGAACTCGCTAAAAGGAAAAAAACTTATCTGAGCTTAAAGGAAAAATAATGCAGAAAGAGAAGTAGACAAAGCAGGAGGAAAATATCTTTATGAAGTTACTTGGAATCATCATGGCTTTAATTTGAACAGAGCCATTATCTATGCTAGCTGACACAGGACAGCTTGTGTTCCTGCCACCACAATCTCTACCTAATGAATGAGAACTGCTGGCCCAGAGTAGCCCCTGACCCGTCTCCAGGAAGCCTGGAGGAGAGAGTGCTGGTTGGCTTCAGCCAGAACTGCTCAGGAGTTGGGGCTAATGATGTGAGACCACAAGTGAAGGAGCGTTTCTGAGAGGATGACTATGTGTGATTCGAGTTTCTTTTGTGGAGCTGCAGGTACAGCTCTGCACCCTCTCTGACAAGCCCCTCTCTCACCTGTGCTGTTTTGAGGTTGGAATTAGACCAACTCAGGTGCTTTCTTTTTGAGCTCATATGTGCATTCAAAATAATGCATAGGTACCATCCTTTGTATCTTCACTAGTAAATGGAACATAAACACAGTGCCAAACTAGACTGATGGGATATCTTATGGATTCTCTATTCCCTCATGTAAAGTTTGACTTTTTTCTTTAGAGAGGAAAAAAACCATATTGTATCAGAAATAGCAATTACAATTATTGATTCTACAAAAAAATTGTTATGTATATTATTATTATTATTATATGAAATCACTGTGTTTTTTCTTTTCCTTACCAGAAAGTCTGATGCTACACTGAACACATGATTATGTCCAGCACTTTGTTTATCACAATGCAGTTTTCAGACAAATAAAATAACAATTTATTCTCCGTTCACTACAAAGGGTAAATTCAGAGATAACAGTGGCCTGGGGATTTAGAAATTGTGCTAAATTCATATGGTAATGAACATCTGTGATGTCTTGATGACTCACTTGCTCTAAAGGATACAATCCTCAGGTTTCACTATTGTCTTTGAAAACTTGCAGGATGTCCCACACGGAACACTGATGACAGACAACATGGGATGGTTTTAAGCAGACTCCCAGTAAGACACAGGGCAATGCTAGGCTATATCCCAGTGTGATACAATGGCTAACGTCTAAACATGGAAAACGTCTCAATATTTTAGTGTTTTAATGACATCATAAAACATTAATGAAATATGACTTAATGAATTACTCTGATTGCTGTTGTATTTTTTTGCCTGTTTGTTTGCTTTTCTCCATTTGCTGAAGTGGCACAAATCAAGCCACCTGCTAGGAAACTCTCCTCTGAATGGCTTAATTCCTTTCTTTTGCCTCTCCTCCCACTCCTCCCTTGACAGAAAAGACTTTTTTCAAGTGTGTTCTGAGAATTTCAGAGTGTGCTTTCCTAATCAGCTGTGTTAAGACACTCAGCCAATTACACTGGACAATTTTCTTTTTAGAAATAGGAATACTTCCTCCTCAAGTTATTTTGTCACTGGACTTGAACCAATGCAGTTTAATTAGATTAAAGAGAGAAAAACACCAAAAGGCAGTTTTTAAAGGGAAGTCACAAAAATTTGCTTTTCAGAGAGTTGTGGAAAATCCAGGAAAGGGTATGATAATGCAGAAAATCCAAAAGCAAGGTACTGCTCAGAGTAGAAAATGAAAAAAATATTGAGACATTAAAAGTATGTTGCAGGTGAAATCAGAAAAACTGTTGTTGACTGAAGCATTATCTCTGTCAAAAATGTCTACATCCTTGGCAGGAAGGGAAAACAATCGAGGGCAACAAATGCTGCATTCAGACCATGGAAACCTGTCCTCACAGGAGTGTGAATGAAAGCTGCCCACATGGGTACCAGGTAGCTGGACAGCAGCATCCCTGGACATCATCAGTGCTTTGTATAACCATCTTGGCTTTCTGCATGGGACTTGACCACTATTAATCTTACTGAGCAATCTGCAGCAGGATTTTTTGCACTAAAGCTCTGGTTTTTTGGTTTTTTTTTAAAGGGTTAACTGTCTCTCTTAAGCCTTATGAGTAGGAAATTTAAAAAAGAAAAAATCCTGAGAGGAGTATAAGTTCATCACATGCTGCTTTGGAATTCATCTTTTTTCCCTCTTCAGCTACTTTACCTAGATGATTATTTGCAAGCATCTTTGCAGTAACTCACAGATTAATGAACTTATTATAGAGTTAAAATACATGGAAGTGCTCTATTGAACAGATGAGATGTTTGATTTTTGTAAACCTAAGGATAATACACCTCATGACGTTCATAAAGTGACACATGGGTCATAGTGGAAAAGAAGATCTAGAGACATTTTTGCATACATTTTTTCACACATTTTTCTAATTTTATCATGCATTTTAATTTTTATTTTGTGCCTGGTTATCCTGCTTCTACCAGAGTCTATTATTTCTAAAAATATAATCAAAAATAAACTAATTTATAGATTTATAACAAGAGTACTTGGAATTTTTAGAGTTAACAATTTTATTGCAGAGATGCTTAAGGCTTCAGGGTTTATGTTTTCTGTGATATCAAAGATCAGGAAGAAACTTAATTCCAAATGCAGATTTTTCTATGCAATCTTGCTCAGTGCTCTTAGATCTTCTTTCTCTTGTCATTGCACTGGCCACAGTAGGAGACAGTCTATCAACTCATGTTTGGTCTATCCCAATAATTACTTTTTCCATAAGAATTCTTTCAAATCTGTTTTAACTTTCAGGTCATTTGGCCAAGCTATAAGTCTCCTTTTCTGTCACTTAGCTCTCTTAAATCCTGGGTAGTTCAAATTGTTTCAAATTTTTTGAAGGGATTAGTCTTTTAATTGTGATTATACAATGTATATTTCATGATCTGTGTTCACCGTGCAATCATAGAAAATTTTTAATCTAAATAAGATGTTGAATAATAATTAAAACTACTGAAGACTTGATTAAGAGTGTTCAGGGATTAGAAATGAGAATTAAAGGTGGCCATTGGATCCAGGGGCAAATTCAAGGACTTTGGACATCTTTACATGTAAAAAATCCCAGAACAACTCCACATATACTAAACAAAACCAAATGAAACATATTTTTCAAAATGATTAAGAAATTTATTAGACTAAGGATTTCCTCTGGGAAGCCATGTAAATAAGACACATAAAAACAATAGAATGTACTTTCTGATCTCCACAGGGATGTCATTGTGTATCATGGGAGGCATAAACTCTGATTAGCTTCAGAGGGTCTTAAATACCAGAAAAGAAAAGTGTGAATGTGGATGGGGAGAAGTGGAGTAAGGGAAAACTCTGAGGAGAAAAAGAAAATCAGAAAGCAAAGCCTGAATTTTATTTCCCACCACAAATGTGACCTGTTTATACAGTGAGCAAGTACCCAATCTGTTTCCTATTTTTCCCTAAAAAGTTGCATTATAAAATGTGCATTAAGAATTAATACCTCCTTCATATAAATCAAACCTATTGGATAATATCACAAATATATTTGCAATGAGTGAAAGTGGAACATTTTGTCCTGATAACCACTGTCTAAAAATTAATCCTTTTAAACATGGTAAGAACTTCTAATTTTGGCTAAGCAATAATATTAGCATATTTATATTTTAAAAATTTTACATAAGCGCATATCCATTTATATATATATGCACATTTATCCATGTACATACATATATATTTTACTTTTTACTGCAGCTTTTTCCAATTCTTCATCACAGTATTAAGCCTTAGGATGATTACATTATCCTTAATTTCAAGTAAATTACTGGAAGATGTCACTGAAAGTGCAGAAGAAATCGCAAATGTGTGAATCTTGGGAAATGTCTTCCAAAAATATCAGCCCCATCTATGTTTTTAAAATAAAGTTTTATAAAAAGATTCTCTTCTGGTACCAGCTAATGTAACTTCAGAGATGCTAAGATTATTTCTACCAGACAAGACTAGTTAAAATGTCTCAGTTCTCTCCTTCTAATTACACATGTGTTCACAACCATAAAAATGCTCATTTCCTAACAAAATCACAGGATATTGTGAGCTGGAAGGGACCCATAAGGATCACTGAGTCCAACTCTTTAGTGAATGAATATGGGGACCAAACCCACAGCACGGGTGTTATGAGCACCATGATCCCACCAGCTGAAATAATCTCAGGGTCAGGAGCAGGGCAAGAAGTGGTTCCCCTAAAAGAAGTAATCCTCTGACATCTCTGAGACAGTTGGGCTTATATCTGGAAAATGTGGCAGACACACAATCTCTCTGTGGTGTCCTGTGTATGAATTTACCTGGGAGTCACAGTAAATAGGACTTGACTACTTTGAAATTGTACGCTGCTCTTTCATATTTTCTACATTTTCCTATAAACTGTTCTGTATTTCCTCATCAGTGTATGTTAAAAGCCTCCTGGATACGCAGTTGTAACTTTATAACGGTAAATGATGAAAATAACTCAGAAAATCAATTAATTTGCCTCTGGCAAGGCATCAATTTTACATATGAATGAAAAAACAGTAGGTCTTTCTGAGGCCTGCCATTTCCCTAATACCTCTCTTGCTCTTTTTTTTTTTTTTTTTTATTCCAGACTGAAAAAAAATAAAGAAAAGGTTAACATTTTTTTTATTAGAAAACAATCAATTTTGTTTTGGTCAAAAAGTGTTGCTCAGGTAGAAATACTATGAATGTGGTTTAGGCATATTGTATTTTTCTAGCTACATATTGAAATATGATTTATTTTCAAATCAGTCCTAAATGAAAACTTGAAATAGTCAATATAAAATGCAGAAATTGAATATATTTCAATTTGTAATAAGTTTTGAGGTTTTTAAAGTTTCACCAGAAGATATTTCTTTCATTTTGTCAATAGGAGGCTTGTTCATTCTTTTAAGAAATCCTCACAAATGCAACGTGGCTATAGGAAGCATATTTCAAAAAAAGCTTTTTTAATTACAGTACAACTTTGATTAAACTGTCCAACTGGTTGTGATTTCATTTAACTATATGAAGAATGGATCAAAATTTTAAAGTCATGAGAGCTTAATCTCTGTTTTGAGCATCTCTGATACAGTACTTTATGTAGACATGTGGCTAACACTGATTGATAATTGTCTTTGCATATAATTTTGAGAAGGAAGTAACTTGTCAGGAAACACGAAATTATGATTTTTTTCAGTGATGTCCCAAACTGACATTGTAGATTGTTGATAGAGGGAAGAGTTGCAGCACATATAGTCATTGCCCAAGTGCCTCCACCCAACGCACAAACATGGCACCTCTTTGCTTTTTGCAGCCAACTGTAAAAGGGAAACAGTGAAACACTGTAAAGTGGAATGGTGACAGACCAGAAGATACCAGAGATTACTAAGAATGACTAATTATGCCTCATACATCCAAAGTGGGAATGACAGCATCATTCTGAGTGACAGCAGATACTAAAATTCCCTGGGGAAAGACACAGTCTTAAGTGATGTCCCACAGACAGACTCAGAGGTAAAATGGGCCCCATGGTTTGAAATTAAAATTCAGGAGAATTTCATAAGTCTAATTTAGAAGCTGAAGTTGCCTGAAACTGAAAAAAGGATATATCAGACACTGTGGAAGCACCTTTAGGCAACACTCCAGGCCTATCTCTTCTCTAAAAATGTAACTTTTATGAATGGTTAATTATTTGTCATTATTCCCTCTAGTGTTACTATTACTACATCTAGTGTTTTTAAATACTAACCTTGTAACCATTTGCCCCTCTGAACTTCATCAGCTCATACAATTATATCTTATGATCTTCAACATACTGAGAACTAGGTGTTTATTACAAAATATTTCAAACTATTCATGATAGTTTTATAAAGCAATTATCACAGAGTTATTATTTCTGTAAATGTATTCCTCTATTTTTCCTGATAACTTAATTATGGCTGTATACACGTGTTCTTCATCTCCTGTGGAATCAGCTATTATTCATATGCAGTGGCAGGTACATGCAGATGGGAAATTACAAGTGTTCTGTAATTTCCTTCTGTGCATTACTTCCTAATGTGTACATTTTTGAATTTTCAAAGTCTCTGAATGAATGAGGAATCTATGTATTTTCTGTGATTTTCATTCTGGTTTTTTTTATGGCATAAACTATAAAATTTTGTTTTGTATATGTCTAAGGAAAGTTGTATACCCGATCTCAAGATGTGACAAGAAAATAGACTTTGTCTTACAGGTGAAACTAATAAATATAGGAGAAAAAAAACCCTGTGTATTAAGCTGCAGGTATGTCTGAACCTTCAGCTTGTTTAAAATAAAAATTCCAAAGCTCATAGGCTTTTAATTCACAACTCCATTTCATATCAAAATTTATCTGAACTATTTTGGACTCTGAAGCTTTCTAAAATGTTGTAATAGGGATTTGTATGAAACATATTCTCTGTACTCCTCACCAGATCATAATAGCAAGAACAAAAATAGGTTTAAGTATTTTACAGTAACATAGAATTAGGGTTTTTTTCTCATTTTTAACAAATATTTTTTTCATCATAAAATTAATTTATTCAATATAAAGTTTATTTCAATAATTTTTGATGAAAAACTGACTTTTCAGGTTTGATTTCAGATAAAATCCAAATATGCACTTCCAGAGCTTCATCAAAAGCCAAGCAGATCTATATTAGATCTAGTGCAGTCAAAATGTTTAAGGCAATAAGAAAAAAAGCAAATTAATGTAAGTTTGGTAACAGTTTGTTTAAATATTTTATTTTGGTATAATATATACAATTCACGTATTCTTTCTGAATTCTAAACCAACTTATTAAAATATGTAAAACAGTTACTGGAGTCCTCCATCAATACAATTTACTTACTAGCTAGTACATATTTAATTTTATATTATTCATTGCTTTGCTTATGGGTGGAGAAATTTAAATTAAGGACTATTTTTTATTTTTCAAAATTAACATGACAATTGCAAAAGAATAAACTGCTCCATATGCAGGAATGTATCATACCCATAGGGGCACCTTTCTTCAAGTTCAAAGGGAGATTAATGTACTTGTTATGATGTAAATTACACTTCTAGCACTGACATGAAAGAATTGCTATAAAAAATGTACTGTAAATACATATAACTTTGGCACCAGATAATAGTTATGTGTCAGTAATTTAAAATCTATATGTTCCTCTCTAAAGTCCTCCAGAAGATACAAACATTTTTTTCCTGTATGTCTCTTTTGTTCCCTCACAAAATGATCCAATGTTTCTCAATTACACAGAGACTGAACTGTAATTAGGAAGTTCACATCTGTGAATTTGGAATGCTGGGAAAAAAGTGTTGGGTAAAATAATTTAAAAGATATTTTTAATCTACTTTTTGCTTTGCAAAGATATTAATTTTTAGACATGTGGATTTTAATTATCTGCGTGAGCACTTTTAATGGATTTTCATTTTCTATAGAGATGAAACGTATTTGATACTCAAAGATTTTTAAAACAGTTTGGAACCAAAAACACAGGGTTCCTTACATTTTATTTGTGTTGATGAAGTGACAATATATCCTCAGTTGATTTTTTTCTTCTGCTGTAAGCAGAATTAATACTTCAACCTGGATGACCTATGATCCAAGATATATGAGATATTACAGAAGCTTGATGAAGATAATCAAGCTTGAAGCTTGATGATAGACTGAATGGAGTAAGAGATCTGAAAGCTATGCTGAAATGCAACTAATATCTAGATTATTTAGACCGAAATATTTCATATCTGTTGTTCAGTGTAAAGGAAAAGTTTGAGACATGAAAAGAAAAAACACCGAGTCTATGGAAAAGCCTGAAGTAGCAATAAGTGGAAAACCTCAAGGATGGTTAAGAAGCACTGCTGAGGATTGGAGAAAGAGTGGAACCTATGAATTCTAAGGGACATGGTCTCTTAGACCTTCAGATCAATGAAAGACACAATGAATTGGTCTTCAGCATGAAAAAACCCCAGGCTTTACAGTCTCAGAAAAACAGTGCATTCAGAGGAAATTCAGCTTCGCCAAATTGATGCAGCCTATAAGTGTTAAGTTAAATGTAACACAATACTGAAAAAGAGCCAAAATGGGTCAGGAAATGTCTGCTTTAGATAGTGGCAGTGTAAACAGTTATGCTGAAAGTAACAGAGAGTTATTGCACTGTGTAAAGTTTTATTAGATTTAATCTCCCATTAAAGGTAGTTCCTTTGCAGTTCAGGAGTAAAGAATTATTTTATAAGCACTGTGGATCAATATAAAATAGAAGCTTCTTTTCCAGACAGTCTAGTTCTCATGAAAAAACTTATATCCTAAGGGGAACAAGAAGAAACCCAGGATACTAATTCTAATATTTAAAAGTGATCAATGCAACTTCAGATGATAACAGGCTGGCTCAAAAATCCCCAATATTTTAAATATTGCCGTGGTGAACACTCTATCAAGGAGTGCCGCGGTAGAATTGGCCCTGTCCTGCTTTGGGGCTGCAGTGCCCCCGGTGCACTAAACAGCCATGCTACAACAGTCCCAGGGCCAGGAGAGGGGTAGCCTGATCCTAGTTTTACGTTTCCTCATTAACATTCAGGAAAGACAGATTCCTCCTGGAATCCTGCCTGTTTTCTTTCATTCTTTATTCTATGCACTAACATTTCTGAAATCAGGGACCACAACTATGCATGGAAGACTGAGCTGAACCCTTGGAACTCCTCAGGGTGGTCAAGGGGATTCCTTGGATAACTGGGTAGCTTCAACTGGCGGCTGAAGACAAGACAGAGTGTGCTGCTTTAAGTGGAACAAAAGAGAGCTTTCAGAGCTCTGTCTTCATTCAGGTGAACAGAATCTCACTCACTGCCTCATCAGGAGGAAATCCCATTTACTATGATAAATTCACCTAAACTTAATTCTAGTTTTTAATGAAAAAGTTGGCTTTTCCATTTAAAAATATTTCCTAACCCATTTTCCAGACAACTTACCAAATTACCAAGCTGTAACAAAAACCTTTAAAAATTGTGCTCAGGATCTGTTATAAATATTTAGATACTGTAACTGTGAGTCAGATATGAGATGGGTTGTAAGTTAACATTTTTTTTATTTAGAAATAAACTCATAAGTGTAGTCCAGTCTTTGTCCAGAGAATTCCTGGGCTGACATAGTGATAGTTTAATAGAGAAGGCAAAAGTTGAGCAAACAATCAGAGCAAAGTAAGGAATGAACTCTCTGATTCCCATTGGCAGGCAGATGTTCAGCTGTTTCCAGGAGCACCTAACAGTGACTTGGGAAGGCAAACACAATCACTCAATCACTCCAAATATCCACTCCTTCCTCCTTCTTTGCCCCACTTTATATGAGCATGATGTCATATGATCTGGAATATCCCTTTGGCTAGTTGAGGTCAAAAACATGTCTATATCATCAACCCTGTGTTCAGTACAAATTTAAAACACAGCCACTAGACACTGTGAAGAAAATAAACCCCATTCAGAATCAACATGTATTATTTCAAGCTTGGCATTTTTACTGACTTCAAGCTCTGATATAGAATAAAACTATAGGATTTCTCCTCACAGTCCTTTTAAGTACTGTTTCCTTCTCTCCCCAAACACTTGGAGTGTAACAATTATTAACTATATTTTGATAAAAATCCCTTTTGTTTTAATATTATAAGGATGGGATTACAACCATTTATAAAGGGTTCTAAACATTTTTTCTATATGATAGAATATATTACTCAACTGAAAGATTAGGAGCAAAAATTCTCTTTTAATTACCTTTTTAACATATCCTCTCAGAGAACAGATTTTATACCCTTATCATTCTGTAAAACATATCCTATGCCTGAGTTCATACCTGCTGAATATTTTGTTCTGAATAAGATAATATAATAAAGGTACCCAAGCACAGATATTTGTGCCTTTAATATCATGATATCCTTAAAGTTATGGCAGAAAGGAACTTGAATTTAGCAGTATTATCACTAACTTTTTAGGGTTATATAATTTTTTTTTATTGATAGGCCAAGTTAGTAAGTTAGTAATCTCAAAAGGGTATACTTTTCAAACAATATAGATTCTTCAGAAAATGTAGTCCCATGGAGCTCTTTAAAATCCATGGTTAAGATGTAACCAAGCCTTGGTTGAACCTTATAGAGGTTCAGCAGGTGGCAGTAAGATTCAGAACACAACCATCTAGGAAAATGACACCACAGTGGTATTTCCCACAGCTGTATGTTACTGATATGAGGAAAGACAATTTACTGTGGGATAAATATTATACAGTCCAGAAAAAAAAATTATTTCTGCCTGACAGCTCTGAAAGCTGTAATGGCCTTCAGCATTACAGGCCTTCATCCTGGGACTAAGTGAATTAGAAGGTAGGACTGCAATGGGACTATGACTTCTTTCTGCTGTCTGTAGGAAACTAAGGTAGCATGGCCACAGTTGTGACAGTTCAAACTGTAGACTTTGAAATTGTTCATCAATCATACTAAAACAACTTTCTTAGTTTCAATGCTCTGGGATGTTTCTTTTCAAGATTTCCCAGAGTACAGCTAATGATCTTGAAACTGATTCCCAGCTAGCAGAATCAGTGAAGGCAGTAATTGATCATGATTTATACCAGCTGAGTTTCTGTATTCTTATCTTTCTAATGTTTGTGGGATTTTTGTGTTTTTCCCAAGATAAGATTTTTGATATCACTCAAAGTTATATTGAAATTCAAATTTAATTTTCTTTACATTTTCTGGTCCAGTTCCAGAATTTAATCAGATGGTTAGGTTGCTGTCATTCCCATTACTGTTATGATGATGCTTGCTATTCAGTCTTAAAGAAAACATGCTATGCTCATTTAAGCCTAAACTTTACCTCCCATACTCACTTATTAGTTGGCTTGCTGCCATGCAAGCCTCCTCTGGTCAAGAGCAAGTATGTATTTACTGTTGAATTGGATCTTCCACCAAACTTGGCATGTCCTTGTAATGCATATTCCATGAACTACTAAAGAGGAGCTAAAAAAGTTTGTGGAAATAACAGGGAAGTGTCTTCATTCTGTTATCTGGAAAGCAAGAAATAATTGCATTGGAGTCTGAGTTTCAAACTTTCATTCCAAAATATTTTGACACCGATACATTGAAGGTTTGGGGAATTTGGTAAGGAGGTATGTCGCTGTCTTGAATTTTGACAGCACTGTGTGTGCTAATGTAACTGAGCAATGTGCCTGACATGAGACATTTTTTTTCCTTAGAATGCTCACAGATATTTGTCAGAATACATTTCCACAAAAGAAGTCAAACTTCTAAGTTCATTTTGCCTTCTGACATGAGCCATCCACTCTGCAAGGAAAAAAGCTAAAGCTCTGTGTGGAAACAGCACCAGGATATACAACTCAATTTGAGGCTCTGGTCATTGCTGAACACCACTGTGAGTAGTAGTGATTATATTGTCTCAGTACTGAAGTACTACTGTTTCCTGAAGCCCTGCAAATGAAAAATAAAAATCTAACCTTCCTCCTGCAATTTCATTTTATGTCTGACTCTCAAATCAAAACGAAGCAAAAAATTAAGAAAATGTACAGTGTATCTATAGAGTGAAAAAGTTTTATTCTCTTGAAATAGCTTAGGAACTTCAGTTAGCGTGTTAGCCATGTCACATGGCAAATTTTATCTTTATGAAAGCAATGCAACTTGCATGTTCCTGGTAGAAATTCTGCATTTCCATTAGTTTCATTGTCATGTACTGATGGTATATATCTGTGGACACAAATACAGCTTTTCACGCTTCAGTACTATCACTCAGCACTTGAGTGACAGAAAATACCGACCCATTATGGTCACAGTGCTTTGTCTGATCAGAGACAGATAAGTATAGAAGAAAAAATAGGTAACTATTTTAAGAGTTGAGGGATGCTTGTCTAGCTCAACTGTCTTGCTGGAAGGAGAATTATCTCTTGGCCTATTTGGTAGATTTAAGCAGTTACAGAGTACACTGTGGTAGAAGACATTTGGGTAGGAACATTCCTGTGGTTCAGAAGTGAACAAAGGAACTTAATAGCACTGCTCCTGGAATACTGCATTCACTAAGGGGTGGGCAGTGCCATCACCTTCCTGTGATAAGTGTTCCGTAGCCTGGTTTGGGTGCAGAATGATTAAACTGAGACTGTACTCCCACAGAATCCAATGTGGCTCACACAAACACAGATTGAGTCTCTTTTACCTGCTACTGGCTAAACCTGAACTTATACCTGACAGCTCAAGTTATCCTCTCTTCAGTTCAGTCCATAAAAATAATAAAAATATGCATCTGCTTTTTTCCTTTTTTTTTTTTTAGGAATAAGGCAGTTATCTCCAACAGTGAAGCTACTCTTTTCTCTTCAAGCATGTTTCAAGCATCACATCTCTCATTTCTTGTAAGCTAGAAACAATTTAGGTGTCTTTACACCATGGCAAAGGAAATATTATCTCTCATCTGCCCACTACCTTTAAAAAATCAACTCCTTTAAACTTATCTGATAATTTTTCCTGAATATGTTATCTCAGAATCACTAATTATTATGGAACACACTTGACTACCACCCAGAGCAAAAAGACAGGGTAAGACATCTTAAAGTGGAACTCTTTGTATATATTTAAAGCTTTGCATCCTCTAGCTTTAAACTTGCATAAATGGCATCTGAGCTTCTAGTGTTTTTTGAAGGAAAAAAAAAAAGCCAAACCGAATAAAAATTAAAATAAAACAAATCAAAAAGCAAATAGAATGTTGAAGTTTTGCTTCAACATGTCAGCATCTGAAGCAAAGGATTGAACTTCTATTTGTATAACCTGGGCATCATTACTAGATTTCTATGACTAATCATGTCTATAGCAAATTTCAACCATATTCAATAAATTAATAGGCAGAGGGAGCCACAGGGGACCAGCCTGTGCATCTACTGAGTGGCATAAAAGGAATATTCAAGCAATGGTCTCATTATTTCTTTGATGGATACTTACAAAGGAAAAGAAATGGAGAAAAGAAATCTTTTGTCCTTGATTGGCAAAGGAGGGCCCATCAATGTGTGCAAGAGAATTCCTGACCCACAGAGAAGCCTTTTGAGTAATTCATAGTAGCTGCCCAAATCTCATGTGTGTTTGGTTAAATAAAACTCTTCAGTGAGATGAGCTGTAGATTGGTGTCCCTCTTTGCATCAGTGTTGCAAAATGGGATGTGGTCAATCAGTGCTGGTAACCAAAATGGGATGTGGTTCCTTGCTAAAGCACTGGCTGGTGTCCTCAGCATTCCTTAGCACAATTCCTGGCATGGATTTGACATCCATTGGCTCAACCTCACCAGAAAAAACTCAGATACGTTCTCATACATTTTATTCAGGGAAAGGAAATTCTTAAAATGCATGTGAGCTAAGCTTTGTTGTTTATCTTCACAATGAATGAGCACCAATACACTGTGGTCCCAGCAGAAAAAAGGTCTCCCTTGAAGCAAGAGAGTCCTACCTTATTTCACTGGGACTGCTGTGATAGGTGAATGGACAAGAACTACCCAAGAATTCTTTATGAATTAAATTAGGTATTTTTATAGTATGCATACTTTGCATACTTAATACCACTAAGATACTACTATACTCTGTACCATTAAAAAGGTAAATCGAGAAACTAAAATAATGCAGGACCACATTCTCTCTTCAATTTCTCAATTTCTGCCTGTAGACACTGGATTGCATAAACAGAAATTTCACAAACATACAGAAGGCAGAATCCATGTAATTTCAAAACACCCTTCTATACTCAACATACTAATTTCTGGCAAAGGTTTTTCTTTTATATTATTTTCCCTTTCTCCTACATTCACTACACTGAAAAATATATAATCACATCACTGAATGGACAGGAACTGTCTATTCAATATATTTTGCACTCTTTCCATACTAATCATTGCCTCTTTGTTATTCACTGATTTAAGGCATATATATATATATATATATATATATATATATATATATATAAATTCCTAATATTATTTTTAATTTGTCTATGAGCTTACATTAATTACAGATTTTCTCATTCTTAAACTGAAAATTTGCTTTTGCTCTAGTGCCATGAGACAAGAGGTAGCAGCTAATGTTTATATTATTGATTAATCAGATACTGAAGGGATTAGGTTCTAAGATTGTTTAGTACAGGAAAATCCATATTTATTTCATTAAAACAGATTTTAAGACCTTGTTTATTGGCTATACTCATGGTCAGGCCTCTGGGATTTATTTAATCTGAAATGTCTATATTATTTGTGAGAATAAACCAATCTGTTAAGAAGAATATCTAATGTTAGTCACACAAAGGCAAGTAATTGTAGTAAATTATGGGTCAGTAATTGAAAATGACCACTTACGTAAACACTTTTAAATTTAGAAAACTGCCAAAACATTAAATATCTTTAGTTAATAAAGATGAAGTTTGGACTAGTACCCACTTTTGGCTACCATTTTCTTTGTTTAATGGATTTTCTATTATGCATTCATTTTGTAATTTTATGGATTAGAAATTTAATTGGCTTGGCCATAACTTCTACATGTGTATTCAAACAGAACAATTCTTATGCTAGTCTTATTGCTCCCCAGCGTATAATGTACTGGCTAGTACAAGCAAATATTGCTTGTTTCTTTGAAAGAGAAAATGTCATAGCTGTTCACATTTGTGGAGATCCACATAAGTGGAGAAAGTCACATAAGTGGAGAAAGTCACATAAGTGGAGATCCACATATGTGGGTATTCATGTGATTGAGCATTTTCAACACTGCACAAGATAATGAATTTTGAGTGGCACATATTAAAAAAAATGAAGAGTTACATTAATAAACTGAACTAATAAACTACATAAAGAAAATTTTTATTTGGTGAATTTAAACTGTTGCCTTATTTTGAAACCATCTACAAAGAAAACATTGTGGTTTTGGGTTTGTTTTAATTTTTTTTTGTAATTTGATATGCCATTTTGACATTTAAAATAGGATGTTGTATGCAACATCTTTTTTCAGCTTCCTGGAAAAAAAGGTCATGATAATTCCAACGCTCAAAAGTCATGTATAAAAATATTGGTTTGGATTCTAAAAAAAAAAAAAAAAAATCTTTATTTTTTTACCCAGAAATACTTTTCTGCTTTTCTAACTTGAGTTTCAATATCTATTACAAAGACTTGCATGGATATTATACAGTCCAGATATTATTATACATAATTCTTCTTATCAATACTACACTCTCCATTCTGCATTTCTCCTTTGATCAATTGATGCAAGGAAAAAAAAATTGTGATACTCTTTCCTGGGTTTGTTTCTGTTTGAAGACATCGTATCATTCAATCTTGCCATATAGTATTTCCTATTCTAGTAAGTGATTTCTGATCCACCTTCTTTATTATTTTTCTCCCTATCATTAGTTATTGACTCATTCAGTTCATTGCTGTAAGTAGCAGAAATTCTGTGGTCCTTATAGCTTTCCATTCTTCATTTCACTTGTGAAAAGGAGAATTTTTCTCTTCCAGAATGACAAAATTTTGCACATCACAAGCATTTCCACCAGGCCTCTATCTGTGAAGTTCTTCCTTCTTCAATCTTATTTTGCTTAAATGGCCTATCTTTGAAAGATTGCAAAATTCCTGCCCAAATGCATGTGCCTAGAGTGAAACTTTGCCATACTATAGGTGGTGGTGCTTGCAACAGTAGTTTCACATTATCCAGTGCTTGCTATTCTTGCTCATTCCCTTCTATTTCCCACCAACAAGGACTTCATAAAATGCATTCAAATAAGTAGGTGATTGTATGTAAGACACGTTTTCTTTCTTCAGCTGTTCTTGCAATTCTGTTTTCATTTCTATTAATTATTGTCAAGAAGTATCTTGGCACAAACAAAGTCATGGCTCATGGCTTGTCCTTATGAGCCCAAAGTCTTTTAGTTCAAATGAAAGCACTTTAAAAAAAGTGCTTTCATCTGATTTCTTACCTCTAATATGTAAGCCCTTGTTATGCTGCTAAAGGTGTTGTTGACAGAAAAAGTTATGTTCCTTAAATCAATATAGTTCTGAGTTTTTTTAGAAATGCATATCCTCTGATAGCAACCTTATTTAAAAATTATTTTTTTCTTTAGCCTAAAGAAAAGCTTTATATCAGTCTCATCCTGACTGATATAAAGTGGAATGATAAAAATTTTTTTTGCATATCTTAAAAACATCTTTATGGACAGCTAACATTAGTATAAAAATGTTGATTTTAACTAACACACAAGGTTATTTAAAAATATTTTCCTATATAGAAAAGTTGTAAACTATAAATTATAATTTAAATTTGTTCAGATATATAACTATTACATGTTAACCAACTGTTTGTGGGGCAGATAAACAGACTAAAGAGCTGCGTCTTTAGGAGAAGGGTTTATGGCACAAGTATTTTCCTTGTAAAATTAGCTGTGGAGGCTATAAAGTACATAAAGATCATCACAGATCAAAAATATGTTACTAATATAGAACTCAGAGAAAGTAAATAAATTTGAAAATTCAGACTGCACTGTAGCTAGCTCACATGATTTAGATAAAGTATGAGATTATAGAGACGGAAACTTTATTGTGGTGCATGACATATATATTCTAAAGATGTCTATTCTGTATTCTTTGTCTTTTTTGCCATGGCCTCCCTTTAGCATCAGGTACTGCTGCTCTGTCTAGATGATATTCACTGTATTTTCTCATTCCAGTACCATTCTGCTTAATTCTAATAGAAATGTTGCTAAGAGCAATTTAGTTTTGCTTGGTTTCCCAAGTGCCCCACTGCTGGCAATTCAAGTGGTAGTTAGTGTGATTTTGTGAATCCTCTTTTCAGTTCCACATAACTGTATTTTCAGTAATAAAATAAGCATTTAACATATAACAATATAGTGAAAGGTTTTCAAAAAGAATATTAAAAAAAAAAGAGTGCATAAAATACCCATTGTTGGGAATATTTGCAAATACGTGTCGGGTTTTTTTCCTTTCTAGTTTCCTATAGCAGTATAGCAGGTATAGCAGTAATGAAATTTGTAGGACCATTTACAAATCTTAAAGTAAGGAAAAAAATCCTTTTCACATACTAAAATCTTCTCAGCTATTTTCTGTCTTTTAAGATAAATTTGAACTCTTGCTATAACAAGTCCTTTAAGGGATAAGTTTTGATGTTTTGCACTTCTGATGTCTTGTATTTCAGGAATGTCATGCATTGCATTGTCCTCTACAAAGGGCAGCTTTCCCTGCTGAGCAGCTGTGTTAACAGTGGTCTTGCAGCACGACCAAAGCCCTTGCCTCACACCCTTTCCATCTGACTGGTGCACCTTGGAGCTGGATCAAGTCTGCTATGAGGCCCAATGACCGCTCTCTGAACAAGTTCACTCTCCAGATGGAGAGAAGGCAAACATGAAATGGGAGTCAGCAGAGCTCTTGTACCAGTCCTGTCCTTTATTAACTCACCACAATAGACTTCATGTACTACAGTAATTTACGTCCTTCTGCCTTTTCCACCCTTTCTTTACCCACACCCACAACAGCAAAGAAAACAATCAGGAATATTTTCTCTCTGAGTCACCCTTAGAGAATCTGGCCATTTCTTCTACTCCTGTCAAGCTGAGCTCAGACTACCTCTCAGAGAGTATTATCAAATTTGAATAGTTCTATGAAAAATAATCAAACCAGGAAGAACTACAACAACCTTCCTCCACAACAAACAAGCAAACAAACAAACCTTGTATTTGTTTCTCCTTTGGAAGTCTGCAGATTTAGAGGGTAACAAAATGGGCACACTTTGTCTCCTAACAGATTATGAATGCCATATGTGACATCGCTTGAAAAGATGGAAAATGTTTATACAAACTGTCAGAGATAGCTAAGATAATTTATGGTATGTGGCAAGCATGTTTTTGAACCAGAAAGTTTGTCATACACCTACTGTTTGGCTGTAGAATCTATGAGAAGACAGATCTTGCTGACATGTCGCAGCTGCATTTCAACTCATTGTGAAATGCTTTGACTTCAACAAAATTCACACCATATGCCAAAGAAGAAAAAGAAATCTTACAGTTTCCATCTCTCTTTTAATGTCTTTCACTGAAGGTGAACTACTCTTATTTTGCAGATGTTACATATGAGGCAAGCAAAGCAGTAAAGCATCTCAGGGTTTCAGGGTTTGTTGGGTTTTTTTTTTTCTTTTTGGTTTGGTTTTGCTTTTGTGTTATTTTTGTTTTTTGAGTTCAGACTCCAAAAAGAGGTAAATATGACCTACTAGTCACTGCTGTTCCACAGGAATAAGGAAATGAATTCTACCACAGGTAGACGTTGTCTAGAGAGGCACTGGTAAGGGAAGAATTGGTAAGTAGAAGTGATGGTGAGGGATACACACAATGGAATTAGCAACCTTGAATTCTCTGCATAGCTTTGATTTGTGTCAGGAAATGACTAAATTGTAATAGAAGTCCATCTCTGGCTGCAGACATGCCTTAGGAATCAAAATACTCAGTGTAGATTTGCATAGCTTTTAACAAGATTGGTAGCAATATGCATTTACAATGCTCTTCTGAAGTCTCCCTCAAATGTCAGGCTTCCAAACCAGTGAATCTTCCTCCCTCTTTATTAGATAAAATGTTCTCCTGTGGACATAAGATAAGTGGTGAACGGAAGAACTATAAATGCATAAGTTGAAAATAGTCCTGTTCAGCTGAAATTGCAAGTGAAGTCCTGAACATATATCAGCCATAAGTGAGATGGTGTTCTGCAATGTTATTGGCTTTCATTATTTTTCAGTTCTCTACATCAGCATTCTCAGGAAGACAGCCCATAACTGGCACCAGATGTTATCTAGTAAATTATTTTTGTCCTGCACACTCTGTATGCTTTACTTATATGATGCTGTTTTGATCAGACTTGCTAATTTCTATATTTTTTCTACTTTCTCATTTTGTTTCCATGAAACTCATATTAAGTAAACAATCAGTAAATAGACTCAGAAGTTAAAATATAATTGTCATTAATATTAAATTAGTTATATAGAATCTTTTGGAGAACAAGAATATTTTTTTCTATTATTTTAAATTGTTCATAACTTGTGTACGCATATTTCCCTTAATGCAATATGATCTGTGCTGTTTTGTAATTTAGCTCCATAGGGTTTTTTCTGATTTCCTTATAAAACTGATTTTTTTTCTTAAAAAGGTTTAAAGAAAAATGATCATGATTATATTCTAAGTCAAACAGATGTCTCATGGATATTATAGAGTGTTTTATATTAATGAACTCTTATTATGACCTTCCAGGTTAAATTTTCCAACAACTTGATGTTTCCATTGTGGCTGGGAATGTCTGTATTCCAAGTGTACAGGTTCCTCCTGTTTAAATTTATTCTACTATGGTGTATGAGTCTATCCTGACTAAATATCTGGCATCATAAGATTTGCTTCTATGAATTGTTAATTTTTTTTTTCTTATCAATCATTCAGAGCAACTATTGAAATGCATAGATAATGATCCTTAAGGATCAAGTCTCTTCCAGAATGAAGAACAAATCAGAACACAAAAAAGGAAAATTGAGGAAAATTCTGATGACATTTACCAGACTGGAAGTAAGTATAGTCCTCTTTTATCATTATATGTCTCCTCACCTACTGTCAGTGTTTTCTGGATATTTCTCCTCCAAAAATTTTCAGATGAGGCCAAATATCCACCTACTGGGATAGTTCTGTAATTTTCAGCTGTCCTTGATTGGATACATGCCTGGCAAATAAACTATCTCATTCCAAAATTCCTAGAAATATGAAGAGGTCATTAGATGACCTTTCCAGAGGGAACTATAAAAGAAGATATTTCCTGTCATTGGCAGCTCTCTAAAAGAATCACCATATTTTGGAGCTTTGCATCTCAGTTCATTGCAGGCAGATGAACCTAATATAATGTGCAGATGAGAAATATACCTAAGGTGGGAAGACAGTAAGTGTCCTAGTCCTTGAATATTTCTGATTAATCAGGTAGAAGATGAACAGACTCTGAAGTCCTGCCCTAGTATGAGCAGGGATTGAGGGGGAGAATCTAAATGTGGAAGCAAGGTTACTGAGGTGGGCTGAACTGCCCAGATACCAGGTGCCCACCAAAGCCACTCTATCACCTCCCACCTATGCTGGACAGGGGAGAGAAAATACAGCTGCTGTTTGGATGTTTCAGTCTTGCTGAGTAGCCAGACCTGTTACAAGCTGCTGTGGACTTGTTCCTGTTGGTCACTCTCACCTTGCTCAGAGTTGCCTCCTTCCACTCCTTATTGAAGAGCTTTATTTGATCCAGTATAGCTAAGGGCAATCAAACATTTTTGCTTTCATCTGCACGATCACATGTTTTGTCTTAGGTGGTGTATAAAGCCCTTATTGGACCTGACCCTCATTTTTTGATGGGATTCTTGTTCATAAGGAATATACCAATGATGCTGATTATACTGTCTGCAATCATCTTTGAGATTAAAATTTTGGAGTATTATTGTGAATTTTAATTCAAGTATTCAAAAATGGAGCTAATACACATTCAAAAATGGAGCTAATGAATATCTAGCAATTTATGCCTTTTGAAATTGCACTGAAGATGAGTCTCTGAAGCCAAAAGACCATAATTTTGCATCATTCCCAAGTATACTAGATACTGTACAATTTTGTGAAGTCTGAAAGTATCTTTTCAGTAATTGCTTTCTGGAGAGCTCTATATTTGCTTTCTAACTGATATCTTCTAAATTAATTTTCATTTAACCTTAACTAGTCCTTTCTCTGGGCTTATAATGTCAAAATATTTTAATGTATTACTTGAGGTTTTTGCAATAAAAAAATATCATAAATTAGACAAAAGAACAAATATTAAAAAGTTGCAAAAAACGTGTGTAAGGAATTAAGAATGTTAATTAAGAAATTAACATTTCTTGATACATACGCTGGAGCAGTCCCTGACCTGACACTTCATTCATAAAAATGAATTAAAAAATTTGAAAAGGCATTTGTCTTTATAAAAAAAGTAAAAGCATATGTCAAACAAACAAGAAAGGCAGATTGGTAGAGCATGGCTCTGAATGAGCAGTACCTGACTTAGCAATAGCCACTGATTTTAACTGTGCCAAAGGAAAAGTAGCATCTACGAGTTCTGACAGATTAGGATGAGACATGAAAGATGTCAGAATGGGATCAAAATGTAAATTCTGTTTTTTAGAAAATAAAAACAAATTGTGAACTTGGGGGCTACCAGGCTACAACTTTTACCAACAATTCTTTTTGATTCTTCCCATTGCAGTGCTGCAAATGGATCTAAAGAGAAGTTTAAAGCCCAAATTTACAGTGACTGGAAAGATAAGTGGCACTGAAACCTGAACTCCTGCTGCTGTTCTCTGTAGAGACAAGCTGTTGGGATCATCAGGTTGTGTGATACCCTTGGTGTTATACATATTTGTGTATATTGGGGTGTGGAAAAGATGCCTGGGAAGTGGGAAAAGGAGATATGATACAGTTGGTGCAACCATGAAGAGCAAGTTTGTGGTGAGCAGACCATAAAAGACAAGGATTTTGATAGCCTGCCCTATTCTGTCTGTTTCTTTAAGGGCAAGGAAGGAAAGTGCTCTGATTTATCTCTTGCTGGTCCAGTTGTTCTCTGGGGCAGGAACATTACAAGTCACTGTTTCAAATACAGGCTGTCACTTTAGATGATAGAACAAAGGGAAGTGACTGAAAGTAAATAAATCTTGAATTCACACAGGTATAAAAGGACCTTTTTCTATAAGCAGGCCATTCTAAACATCACTCTGAATGGTTTGTGAGGCAAAAATAATGGGCTTGTTTGAGAAGCAATTGAGGTACTTTCTGACAAAAATAGTATATTAGGAGATTAGTCTCCAAGGGGTGGATAACCTTTTCAGATTCTAAGTATTTCTTCTGTTCTCATGTGTGAGCTTACAATCTGTTAGTCTCAAAATATATCCACAAACCCACAGACCCACCTTCCTGACAGCTGCTCAAACAACAGAGCGGGGGAGTAGAGAAAAAACTCTCCCTGTCACCCACCCAGCAGTTCTGAAAAGCTTGGTAAGTTACTCATACAATCCAGAAATGCCAGTCTCAGAGGAGGGGGACAGAGGCAGGGGGGGAGAGAAGGCTCTTAAAGAGCAACATTTGCAGCACACGCGCTAAAACTAGAGGGGCCAATTAGTATAATAGGTTTGAAATCATTTCAGCACACTCCTAAAGACAAAAGAAAAATTGTCCTTCAGAAATGGGGCTTTATTGTTCAGACGAGTATAGAGCTGAACAATGAATTCTATCAGTTTTGGAGGCAACATTCCTTCTTCCTCATACCGGACCATACATTATTAATGAGCACTATTTTCCAGTGTGAAAGAACTGTTTGAAAAGCATTAACATAGTCTATTGGATGTGATTGACACTGTCATCCCTTTCATTTTGCTGCTGGCAAGAGGCATCCCTGTAGATTTATGTGCATCTGGACATTACTAATATTCTCCTTGTTATGCACTCTGGGCAGCTGTGATATGGAAATTTTTAGCACGATTTTTAGAGAAGGAGTTTGCTGTTGCTATCTGCACAAAAAAAGGAATAATTATCCTTCTCTGAGATTTTATCAGCCAAAAATATTTAATGTCTGGTTCTTTAATAACCCTAATCTGTTTTCAATATGTACCCTTTTTAAAGGAATTTCATCAAGATTATGCGGATTCTCCAGATATTTCGAGTGACTCTTTTCTAGACAGTCAGTTTAGTTTCTAGGATTCAAGTCTACTTATCCGGATTCTATTTTGACCTAAATTTCTTCAAATAGTTTACATTTCTAATTAGGTTGGTGAATCAAGGACTACAGCTAGTGTCTGTCTGCTGTTTAGAACTACCAAACTTTTCTGGTTTGCCTGTGTAATGGCTCTTAATGACAACAATTAAGACCAGAGAAATTAAGAACCTCTGAAATAATACATCTAAATGGCATATAAAAGAAAATTCCTGGAGGTTATGGAAATTTTTTTCAAGTAATGATATTTTTTATTTGTTTTATACATATATTTAGAATTATTTTAGTTTCTTAGGCCATATAAGAGTGCATGCCAACACTTTATATGCATGAATGTTGCAATATGTAGGAAAGAAGAGAGAGAAAACCCTACATATAATGGTGAAGACTGATACTAAACATGAATGCCCATGCACCATTGCATGAAAAGAGTTATGAATATGGGGATTCTGGTTTTAATCTAGATATTTTAAGTGTTAGCTTTGATGTTTTTATGTACAAGTATATAAAAGCTATAGATGCACAAAATCAAATATCTTATTCAGGAGAATGAATTAGTGGATTAATTAGGCTACAATTTTGGAACCTCTATTAAAGACAACATTTTGCTAAGCAGCTGTGTCATGAGGGCTCATTGTCAGAACAGTTCTTAATGCCAAGAGTCTGAATCTTTGGGTATGAGACAAGGTAACACCATAAGGCTAGAGTATTATTACTCAAGGCTATATTATTTTAAAATATGTTTTCTTATCATTCTATAGTGCATCATATACAACAATGTATTATATATGGGAAGACATGAGTTTTTAACTCAATACAGAATTATCTTCTCCTCCAGTCTGCTCCAAAAACCCTATCTTCATATTAAAAAAAATCTCACCTCATCACTGTTTCATTTACTTAGAGGTTTATGCAACTACCAGTTTGCATCCAGCTATCAGAGACTGATGATCAGTTGCTTTCTGCTCACATTCAGCAGGTCTGCACTTTGAGTGACATATCCACCACCTTCCTCAGAGGTCAGGCCCAGCTTCCCCGTGGAAGGTCCATTGCTGGCCATCCCAGGCTGTGAGAGTTCAGCAGGGAGGTCCCGCCTGCTTGGCAGCACAAGGAACTGCCACTGCTCCACTAGACAGCCTGATTACACCAATCAATCATATAAAATAATTTGCATGGCTAGAAGGGGAAAGGTTATAACTTGCCAACTGAAGAGGTAGTGAAAGAAAATGTGGAGTCAACATATAAGTTTAAAAGATGCAGTACAAAAAATATTCTTAAACTGTTCATCTGAACTAATTTTTTGTTTTTGTTTGTGTCGACAAAAATCTAAATGGCATATTTAGATATGGATAAAACCTTATAAATTGATAACTGGTTTCCAGACTTGATACTTCTCTTATTTTGATGTGCTTTGAATTTTAGCAATTTCAGACTCATAGCAAGGTACATTTGATTGTTTTAAGGACTGCTTTCTTCAAACTGAGATATCTTTGTGCCATCCTGCAGAGCAGAAGACAGCTACTCAGAATAGTCAGGATAAGTTCCTTAATCAGAATTTTGAGGTTCTTACATAGCTTCTTAATTTAGTTTCCCCAAGTATTTTTGTGGTATCTTAATATTTTACTCAGAAATCACAGGTGTAGGCCACATGAGATTGTTTTGTGGTTATTCTCAGAGGAACAGACATACAAGGGAAGATTCCTTTAACTTTTCTTGAGAAATTTCTTGCCAATTCTCCTACTTAATGTGCACAATTTACTTCACCACGTTAGCAGAAGAGTGTGTTTATGTGTACTGGCATCAAGAGAGTCATCTGCATAGCCCACTGTCTTGCATCAAGTGCTTCTTAGAAACCATTCCTTGCACAAGTCCAAGACCCATATCCATTCTTTGGTATTTCTGAAGACATTATAGTCAAATACAAGGACATAATGTATGACTGCCAAAGGTCTTTGCTGAATGACTTATCTAAGAGTGTCAAAACACTATCTTCTCAAATGACTGCACAAAAAAAAATATTATTTTGA
Source organism: Molothrus aeneus (assembly GCF_037042795.1). Classification (NCBI taxonomy): domain Eukaryota; kingdom Metazoa; phylum Chordata; class Aves; order Passeriformes; family Icteridae; genus Molothrus; species Molothrus aeneus. The sequence goes on from NC_089648.1 coordinate 101,566,105, forward strand.
TATTGCATAAGTGCTACAAAACTAACTATAACCTTAATACATTTGTTACAAGTAGAAAGCATATAAAGATTAATATCTTATGTTCATTTTCTTGGGAATAAACACCCTTTTTTTACCAGTGTTTTGAAGCTTGCAGTGTAAAATAACAGATTTTTATCCAAATATTTGCTACTGTTCAAATTCTATCCTGCTTCCAGTCTGAGGGGGAGGCATTTAAAAAAAAAACAAGAACAACAGTTTCATGGTGTTTTGTTCCTATGTGAAAAGTTAAAGTAGAAAAAATGCTTTAATTGGAGATCTTCAGATTAGACTAAAATTCTTAAGGGCTCTGGAGAATTTGGGAAATTAAACTTTTACATTTTTACATATATTCACCAAAGACAGCAAAGCACTCACATTTCTCAGTGTTAAGAACGACTCCTTCATATCTCGTGGTACAGTATTCTTGCACATTTTCCACCAGCACATTGGGAACCCATGAAGGTGGTGGATCACGCGATTCACCTTCTTTCTCTCTCCCACGTTGCAGCTTTGTTTTTTCCTTGTGGAAAGGGTAAATCACAAGGTAGTTTGCAATGGGCTGCTAGAGGTGCAGTTTAATTAGTTTTTCTATTCTGTGTTGGTATAAATACAATGGTTTTGTGTTAGATTTGAATTTTTTAGCTGAATCTGTTTTAGGAAATAACTGGAAATTTGTGATAGAGAATTTAAATACTTGTCTTTTAGTGCGTCAAAACATTAATAGGAAAAAAGTGTGTATTAGGAGCACAGGCTGTAATCCTATTATTTTGTATTTTCCTTGTGTGATGTACCTGAGTGATACGCATTCATGTCTAAATGGAAGAAATTAATATGAGAGCATATATTTGGTTACATTTTGGTTGAACCAGACTGGGTTATTTATGTATCTACACACAGAAGTAAAGAGAGGTACTGGAAAATGTTGTGGATTGTAACAATTAGTTGTGTCCTTCTGCTAAAATTTGGTGTCAAAACATGTCACCTCTCAGAATGAAATGCAACACTGGATGAAGAGCTGAATTAAGGAGTGTATGAACAATTGTTCAAGACAAAATGAGAAGAATATTTCTTTGTCAAAAAATATCTAATGGAAAGGTTCTATAAAATTTAACACTGGAAGAATTACAGAAATTATTCAAAACAACCAAACTTCCATAAAGAAAACTGTTTTGGCTACTATGCTTCAAGCCTTCTGTTTTTTTGATTGTTTTCCCTTACAGGAATGTTGCATAATGACAATCTTTAAATGTCATCATAACTAGTAATGCATCCTGCATTTCATTTTCACCTTTTAAGATCACTGCTAGCAAAGCTCATACAGATAAGACAAAGACCCCTAAAACTGAATCCCCCGGGATAGAACCAGAAGTTTTTTCTCATGGGAAAGACATTTCTGCCTTTTTTGACTTGTCTCTCACAACTACCACAGTAATGATAATTCCTACCATGTCCATCCATAATAGATTCTCCAGACTCTTCCTTCATTAAAAATGAGAAGGAAAAAAAAACAAAAACCAAAGAAAGTAAAAGATAGTCACTTAAAATTCGAGTATTGATAATAAAGTTCCTGAAGAAACTAATGAATGGAAATAATAATTTTGAAATTTAAGACAGGGTTTTGTATAGTTTAAGGGTTAAGATTAAGGAATAAAAGTGAAGAAAGCTGTATTCACATATGAATATTTAAAACCAATTAAAGCCTTCTCTGAGGAATTGGAATGATGTTGTTTGATATGTTTCTAATTATTAGCCAGATTATGCTGTGACACTGTTTTTGACCAGTGAAAATGATTAGATATTAGCCAGAGATGCCCTTTACCATTTGACCAACAATGTTTCTGTGTCAATCACATTATTTACCAAGGCCAGACATAAAAACATAAGGTTAATAAATTCACTCTTGATAAGTGTTGGGCATAAAAACACTGTCATGTTTTTATATACAGTTAAGTCAACCTTTTAAAACCACTTTTTTGAATTTTTTTTTCAATTTGAAATTATTTATTTACAGTGCTTTGATAATTCTTTACTAATTTTTAACATTTAATTTTCTTTATAAATTTCCTTATTTTTTTGTGGAGAATCTTTCTTACTGAACTCTCTGAAGCAAATTTTAAGACTTTCAGTCTCTTGAAAGTTTCCCATGAAACAGTAAATACTGCACACCAGCAAAATATTCCTATGATTCTTATCTTTTTTGCTGTTTAGTTAGGTTTGTGGAGAGGTTTTTTTTTGTTGGTAATCGATATGCCATGGCTGATGATTTTGATTGAAGTAAAAAGAGAAAATAATATTTCCCACAGGAATCTCCAGGGAGATTAATGTTCAAATGTATATAAAGAACATAGAGTGGTTGCAGTTTTATGCCCGAGGAAATTCAGGAATAGAGGATATTGTAGTATGTATTGCAATCACCGCAAAACAGTTTTAAGTAAAAAAAAAAGTTAAAATATTAAGCTTACATAATCATACAGAGTTCTTTGGAGTTGTTGGGGTCCTTGCCTACTTACTCATGTACTTCAGTTTTGTAATTTATTTTCTCATTGATCAGCTACATTCAGGAAAAACAGAACTCAAACCACAATTCTACTCTGTGTAGTTTAAGCCGACTCACCGATTATTTAAAAATAAATGAACAAATTATTGTGTGAATTCCCAGGTATTTCATTATGCCTTCACTTGATCTCCTTTTATATATGTGGTCAAAGGTTCTGTCTATAGCACAACAACCCAGGTTATTAGCAATTGGCCATGAGTCATGAGGTCTGCCTGGTTAGAAGGGTACACAGAACATTTCACCATCTAACACGCCCACATCTCCAGATAAAAAAATTTCCATACAATATTTGGAAAGCAGAAGTCTTGCAATAGAGTAGTATGGACTTCTCAGGACGAAGATGAGGTCAAATTCATCAGCAGTATCTTTCTGCTCCGGAAAGGGATTAGTTAAAATAATCTTTAAGGAAATAGGTTTGTCACATACTACTTCTTAAAAAGCAGGTCACTAATTCTTTCCCTCAGCTCAAATCCACTCTTCCTATTTACAAAAAGTACCTTCTTACTCCAAACCTCGTGATCTAAATGTGAACAAAACACATCATCTCAAATTGCATTGTATCACATTTCTTCCTTTGTCAGTCCCCAGTGATTCTGAAGAAGTTCTCACTCTACCTAGATCCATTCCCTAGTTTTCCAGAAGACAAGGGAGAGAAATAAATGCATCCTGGCTCTGGAAGGTTCCCAGCACAAGCTATGAACTAATTAGCATTTACACAATACAAATATGCACCATTAATATGGTGGAAATATTGTAGTGCATTCTTTTCAAACTGCCATGGCAATATGGGATTCATGGGACCCTTCCTGAAAGAGGAAATTCTGTATCAGTGTGCCTCAAGTTATTTCTGCACTTTGGGACATTCATTAGTGGACAGTCAAAAATTCCTATGCAAACCCAATTAAGGATTGCACTGCAGTAAAGGAACCAGAAAACTCTTCATCACAGAGAGTACGCCGCATATCCCTTGCTCTTTTATTCTTTTTTTTTTTTCCAGGTTTCATAATAAATAGACCATGAGCATGCATCATATTTATGCTTAAAAATAATCAGAGTTCAAAAAAACTCCCACTTTGTGGGTTGCCTTTCAAATATCTGTTGAGAGAAATATGAAAGTTGTCACTCATATCAGTAAAAGAAATCTATGAGCACTTTCTTTCATTATTTGCCTCCTCTATTTTGAAACAAACAATTTAAAAATTTGATTAATTCTGCAGGAAGAAAAACAAAATAAAATAAAATACAATTTGGAACAACTGCATTTCTGAAGGAAATGAAGGAAAAAAAATGGAAGTATAGCAGAAGCTAGTTCTGTATGATTTTAAACTTCTTGTTTTCAAGATACCCACAAACTTGTCTGTTCCATGATGAGGACTAATTTATTGTCTACAATATTTTAGGGCTTAATGAAGACAGAGTGGAAAAAGGGTGAGTGGTTATCAAGAATTGATGAAACTTAACTTTGTCCAGGGTCTTACAAAGCACTTTTATTATTCTTATTATCTTGGGTTTATCCAAGTATCATTTTTTGCTTTTCATTCATCTATTTTTATCCTTTTTCTTTTCTTTTACTCCATATATTTTTGCCATTACTGCAATCTAGACATGACAGAATCCTTTCCAACTATCTGGGCTAGCAAAACTTTAAAATTAAACTTAGAAGTTTCTGTGTTTATGGCCCTAAACTTTTAATCAGATAGTAATTCTGCATATAAATACACTTCACAGGTATAGATTCTTTCCACCTAAGGACAACCAAGTCTCCTCAAATATTAATTAACATTCATCAGAGTCAAAAAGTTGCTGATGTTGTTACGATATTTTCAATTAGTTGTCACTAAGGCCAGCTAGAATAGAATTCATCATGAAATTAAGACATTGGGACTGAATGTCTGGACACAGACATCAACAAATGTGTATATTATCAAGTATTTAGTTATGTCCAGTGGAGATTCAGTCAATGCAATTAATTCAGATTAGAGAGCAACAAATCTTATCTAAGCATAAGCAACTAAGGTGGCATTTGTTTACTTAAATATTGCTGTCTTTTGCAATTTCAAATGAGCACAGAGGGTACGTGCATAAAGCTGACATGTCACAATGCTACAGCTGATCTTTGCCTCTCTGGAGCTGCAGCTGGTGACTGGGCAGGATGCAGATGCAGGACATGACACTTTACAGTATCTGAAAAAATGTTTGTGTTCAACTGAATAACTCTCCAAGCTTTACTACTTTTATGGCTTAATTCTTCATTGGCTATAACTCCTAGCATAGGCGACAGATAACTTCTGACACCCTTATGGAGAAGAGTTATTTTTGATGTTGTCCTGACTGTTCAGTCAGTTGTTAGTAAGCTAAATAAGTAATTTGGGATGCAAGCTGAAGATATTCATTTTGTTAAATGCTTCAATTCAGAAAAATAAATCACACAATGCTTAGGAAGCTCTGTAACCCTGCTGCTGATTCAATGATAATTTCTCAGTGACTTCCCAAACTTCTCAGGGATGTTAGCATCTTAACTTTTACAAAACTTTGGTAGCTAGGAAGCCAAATGCCTTTGTCCTTATGTGTCCATGTCTATAATGATCACATTAATTGCTTTATACCACAATTTTTCTAAGTGTGTACTGTGAGAGGGGAGGTGAAAATTCTTCCCATGGAGGGCTCTGAAAGAATCAGGTTACTCTGAACAGAAGATTCCACAACACATAGGGAAGTCAGACGAAATCAGCATGAGCAGATAACTATAGCAAGTTTTAACACGAGTCAAATTTGAAGACTGATATAACTACTAAGGTATAGGTTGCATATTGATGACAGGTATTTTTATTATTTTTAGGTAGATAGAGATAAATTTAGCTGATTTTAGTTATTTCATATAATCCTTGCCCCAATTGTTTTGAGACATTTAATCTTAAAAATTTTTACATTTCAATTATGCTTAAGTGTATTTTATGTTCTCTTTTCTTCCAAGATTTTTTAAAGTTTTTTACAATCCTTCTGGTTTCATTCCAGAGTAATTTTCAGGCTTCAATGTAATTTTTCAAATGCATATTGATTAATAAACTGAAGTAAGATTTTTTTCATAAGTCTTCTCCTCCTCTGTGTTTTTAAATATTTTGAACCTTTTACTATCTTACACTAGTCCTTCAGCAAGAGCCTCTCAAGCTCTAGCAGAGCCTCCAAAAACAGTCTTATGTGGTTTAGGCAAAAAGAACGCTTGACCTATTCCTTAATGGGAGCATGCTATTTGCAGATAAGGAAGCATGAGTTATAAATTTCCTGTCAGCAGCTCATGATGCATTTAAGAGTTATATATTCACATGTTCTCACACAAAAAGTGCTTGCTTTGTACAGTGAAGAAGGAAAATAAACAATCAAACAAGGATTTTGCATCCTGTTAATGGCACATTTGGATGGGCTGCCACTGAACAGTGCAAAGGGCTAATTCAACATTGCTCCACTGTAAAAATACAGTATGTTTTATGGTTTATACAGATTTAAAATGAGTCATTAATAAAAAAAAAAGACTAAAGGTAAAAATCAGATTTCTTTTAAAAGTAAAAATGACCGTGAAGGGGGATGCTCCTTGGGGAGAAATTGGTAGAAGATATGTGTCATTTTTAATGGCAATAGTTCAGCTGACTTGTATACTAAACTATCATACCATATTTTTACAGCTCTTTTAAAAACCTGCATTTCTCACTCCTTCCATCTGTTTATCCACAAAGGTCACTTGAGAGGCAAACTCCACTTTCCCAAGAATGGTAGTACACTAATTTTCATTTATTGCTTCCTTGATTCCATAAACTTATTTCAGCAGCATGTAGAAAAGCAACACCCAGATTCCTTTATGTTACTATAGAAAAGCTTTATTTATAAGACAGATATTTAGGCACATTCTGAGAAATGTTACTAATTCCAGTTCTATTCACGTCTGGCTCCTCAAGACAGATGTGGCCCCTCAAGAGGCGCAAAGTGCCATTGCCTGCTGTGAAAACCAGGCATCAGGAAACTCAGACTGGATTTGCAGAAAAGGGTGCAAAGACCCAGGCTGTACCAATGTCAGTCAGGAAAGGGTTCTATTTAACCACACTGCTCTGTAATTGTTCCAAGGCCAAAGCTGTGTTTAGAAGTTGAATTTAGAAGTGAGTTAACACACTTGATCCTTTTGCCTGGAGAAGATGAAAGTGGAGAATGTGAAATGCAATTCAAGCAAACATCGTGGGTTGTAACAGAGACCATTGATATATTTTCTTCTGAGCTACCACAGCACTCCAAGTTGAATATTTGCTGTCTGCTTTACAATAAGAAAGGTAAATTGAAGAGACAATTTTCTTTTTTTAATGACCTTTACTCGTGTGGCTAAAGGAGACATTTTAACATAAGGCAGTCAAAAAGTTTTTTGCTTTTTTTTTTGTATAAGGTTATATTCCAAATCATAAATAGGCTGAAAATATTTTAAGTGTAGTAATAGATTAATTTCTTTCATTATTCAATTATTGGAGTGGACAGATAAAGATAAGGAAGATTTTATATATTTTATATATTTTATAGGTTTTATAGATTTTTTTAATAGATTTTTCTATATCATAAAGATATGATTTTATAAGAGCGATTGGCCTTTCAGAATATGATGCAGATTCATAAATTGCATCACTTTGACTTCAGTTACCATTTTGATGAACAGTAAATATTGATTCTCCAGGACACTGACACAAAAAGTTTAGAGAAATTGAAAGGAGATTACTTCAGTCTCTTTATATTTGAGTTAAAGGACTAGGACAACTCATCATCCTTTTTTTCCCCTTCTTTTGTTAAAATATTTATTTATATACTTAATTAAAAAAAAGAAAAACAAACACTTTTACCCTTTTTGAGAAAGAAAAAGGATTTTTTAAAAAAAATTATTTTAGGAAAATCTTCCATGGCTGAATCTATTCTTATATCCAAAAAACATTAAACATTAGTGGTAATCTAAAGCATCCTATGAAATCTTGCATCTTCAGATATGACACAGGTTTTGAGACAGTAAAGTTAGCTGTAGGATTATGAACCATAGAAGCCTGAAACTGTATCACTGATCTTACAAGAAAATTTTAAACTTTAAAGTTGACACTGTCCCATAAAAAAAACCAAAACAAACATTGAAAATCAAATCATAAATCAAACAGAGAATAATATATAACAACCTGTAACTGAGGACCATGAGGAAGTTTTTTTCTGCCTGGGCAATTCTAAGCAAGGTAACACTGACAGTTGTGATGGTCACAGGTTCATTAAAAGGACATGTGCATAACTATGAGTTTAGAAGATTAGGAATGAAGTATTCAGAAAGCTTGCACCATCTTCATACTCCTTATATAGAGCTTAATCCAATGTCCACTAAGTCAACCAACGCATATCCTTACATTTTTGACACAGTGGAAACTGGAAGATCTGGAAGCCTAAATGCCACCTGGTATTTTGTGCTGAAAAAATATGGCCCAATTGCATTGCAATCTCTGTTTGAAGTGAAAATTGCTCAGCATTAGATTTTATGTTCTGCCAAAACAGGCCATAGGTATCTGTGGCCTCCTATGAGCATTCAGGAGACTAGAATGCCCCCAGCAAATACTGTAATGAAGGTCAAACACTCTCTGCAGACAGTACTGCACAGAATCCTGAATGTCTCCCTGACATTCAGGGCTTTAGCTTCAGCCGTGAATGTCACGAAAGAAATGACATGCAACACTCTGGGTGGGACATGCCTCCTGCATCAGTTCATCTTAAAACACTTCTGGGAATTAGGCAGAGTTAGACATAAATTTGTACAGAATAATTTATGACTTGCACTGAACACTTTTATGAAGGAAATATTATCACAAAGCACTGCCTTAATAAAGAATTAAGTTGATTTTAATCTCCTACTTTCCTTAGTTAAAGAGAAATACATAAAGTCTTTGCAGTCGTGCATGAATCATAATGGCTTCTGAAATGTTAAATATCACTCACCACACAGCAAAGCTAAAAGCAAGGATGCAAAATCAAAATAGATGTAGTCACGTGGGGAGTGCATGTTATTCCTTGTCTAGAATCCATGTCTATGCCTCAGCTAATAAAGAAAATGCATCACAAACCATTTTTTGGTCCTGCTGCCATCTGCCTTGGCACATCTTATTTCTGTACAGACAAATTCTCTTTTGTCCCAAACTGTAGTAACTGCATCCAGATTGCTTGGGAGGGGGTGTTCCTGGCCCATGATAGCATCAAACTGTGCCTGGGCATAGTCTCTGAGAGTGCTGGCTGATTAGTTCAAAATTATTTCAGGGGCGATTCTAAGAATTTAACAGTATGAATGACCACATGTCCATGCGCAAGTCTGTGCATTGGCTCTGCTCGGTTTGCTAAAACGCATATATTCCATATTATTTGGTATCTGTCAGTGGTGTTATATGTGTTTTTTGTAAGAATAATAGAAACAGGAAACATGACAGTACTGAATCAGGAACAGTGAATGGAATATTCTTATGGTGAAACAAGAGCTGTGCAAAATATGCAGCATTAGTGGAGGGCAAATTTTCTCCTTCATTAACCTTCATGTTAAATAGCCATAAGATTCTTATCATGTGTATGAAATTCCTTTTAATATGTTAGCTGTTCAATACTGTCCAGCATTCTATCTTTTAACCTTAGCAGCCTGACATCACATTTATCCTGCATGTGGATGAATTTAAAAAAATGTTTTGATACATTGAAGCAATCTATAATGTGTTCATTCCACTATTGGCAAGAAAAGGAAAAAGGTACACAAAACAAGTATAAATGAAATATGATTCTTTCTGAGACCACTTTGATATGATCAGCCTCCAACAAGCTCTGAGGTCATTGAGCATTATATACGATGTTACACAATGGATGGCACTTCAGGTTATTAGTGCACAGTTGACAGCCAAACTTAACTGTGACATACAGCACAAGTACTCCAGTCCTACAGAACAGAAAAATGCTCTCACCCTATTGTGTATGAAGCCCGGGGATGTATGAATACATGCTGGACACAAAGTATATTTAAAGAGGGGCAAAACCTTTTTTGATACAATTATCAGAAAGAAATATATGTGCAAAATACATATATGTCTATTCAAAATCCATACATGTCAATTATTATTCAACAAATCCTTTGTTGCTTTAGAGTATTAACATAGCAAGGTTCACTGTATGATATATATCTAATGTTTATTAGATAAAGGAAACAAGTTCAAAAGTTGAAATATTCAATATTCAGAGAGAATGCATAACTGTCCAAAGCATAAAGAACCTCAGTCTTAATGTTAGCAGTAATAAAATTAAATTACAAAAACAATTATAGCTATGGTAATGCTGTATAAAACTATTATACACTTCTCCCTGTAATTTATTTTAACTCTTTATTACTGTAAAGAAAAGAGCAAAGCTTTTTCTAAAATGTTCAAAAATTCACACAAAGGAAATTGGCAAGATACTTGCAAGTAAAACTGGGAAAATGATCACTAATTCCTAACCAAATTAGCGAACAACTTTTTTTCGTTGGTTGGGCTTTCTTATAGTATAAAATATACAAGAAGAAAATGACAAAACAAAAAAAAATCCACAAACCAAATGCAAACATTGTAAATAATGTATTTTGAAATGTATTGAACAGTAAATCTTCTAATGTTTTCTGTTCAGACTCAACTATAGTTAATGCTACTTGTGTATATCTGCTCTCTCAGAGAGCAACCAATTTACAGTTTCTCTTCCAGTCTTGATAATATGAGAACAGTGTGAGATAGTCAGATTGCCCAAGAAACAAAGACCATTTCCAAAGATTCCAGTTTGCTCTGCAAAATAATCTGAGCCTTAAAATTTAAGTCAGTATATTAAGAGTTGGCTGGATCTCCTCAGATGCTGCTATTCTGGAAATCTGAGACTGCACTCAGAATGGAATAAGCTGTTAGCACATGCCTTCTCATTCTTTCTGTAATGTTTTACTCTAGAGAAAAACATCTGTTTTCTTGTAGCTCAACCAAGGTAGAGAAAATCTACATTTTTACCTCTATTTTTATTTCATCTTAAACAAAAGCAGAAAAACCCCAGTGTGGTGACAGTAGCTGCCTGAAGGTTTTACTGACAGCATTCCATCTAGAAATGACAATGGTTTATGACTCCATGCTTCATGTTACTCCATGCACATACCAGAGTGGACCAAACTACTTTCATTAATATCACATTGGAGGATAATATTTTGAAATATTTCAGTCATAAATGATTTTGACATACAGGTTTGTCCCATAATATTGTCTTTAATTCTTATAACTAAAAGTTTTACCATCTTTCCATAAGGCTGATTCAGTTTTAAACAAGATATAAATAAATTTCATCCACTTCCTTATAACAAAACTCTCAGTGATTTTTTTTGAAACTGTTACTACTATACCTAGTCACTATCATACTCCATTTCTGCACATTTCTAGATTCCCATCTCACTCTTGTGTCTGGAACTAAGCAAACAGGTGAAATCCATTGTTTGCCTCTATGTTTTTCTATATTTCTTTGGGAGATAAACCAAACTTAAGGACTATAAAAACTGTTTATTTTCATTAAGACACCTGTAAAACTGCAGTGGAACTTGCCATTTTATTTAAAACATCTATTACAATTATTTTGCCTTATGGAAGTAATTTCATACTGACTCTGTTATGTAATATGGATTTAGAGCAGCTTTTAAACCAAAAAAAATTGAGTTCTAGTGGTTTGAAATTGTTCATTTCTGTCATTCATACATCTATCAAAGGTGTCACCAGTGTGTCTAAACACACCATCAGATTCTACAGTTTCCTCTGTGCACTCTGAGAAAAAGTGGCTAAAGATCTCAGAAACACAGCAGTGATAATGAAATCCCTGAAGTTCGTAGGACCTGCAAACCTTGTTGCAAGCAGCAGTTGAAGTTTTGTATTTACCAGTTCATTTCCTGCTGCATATGTTTCTTCCACTCCTCCTTCTCCACTGACTGCTCCCCTTCGGAAAGAAAACAAAACAAAACGATTTCCAAGGCAGAAACACTGTGGTCTTCTAGCTGCCAGAATATAACATAATGGCTATCTGAGCATCTCCTCAGATGGCCATTCCAGCAGGTGTTGATGTTGATCCTGCTTCATTCAACAACTTCTTGTTTCCCTGGAAGAAGCTTACATCTGCTTGGGCAAATTCTGTCATCACTGCCATTTCATTTGCAAATGCCATCTGTCTTGGAACTCCCTCAGGAAACAATCTTTCTTATCTGGCTCACAAGAGACATCCACATCATTTTCACTTTTCAAGCAATACTTTCTTGAAGCACTATATGTCCTCCAGAAGTGTCACCCCAATCCCAAAATTAGCAGATACCATTATAAGCAACTTCATCACACCCTGTTTGCAGCTCTGCACATCATCTTTTTCACTGACATTAAATATCTTTCTAGGGTAGACTTAGGAAAACCCACAGAGCTTTCTTGAAAATTTTCCCCATTCCTCTGCCCTTGGAAAGACCATTCTGAACCCTGAGCCAGATTCAAGCTGAGTGTGGTAGATTTCCATGTCTGTGTATCTAGCAACAAAGATAAAGCCTCAAGAAATAACTTATTCAGTGCGCCCAAACAATAAAATTGTCTTATAGTTGGCATGCACAATCACAGCTGGAGTTTTATTATTTCTTCATCTCTGTCTCTGGTCAAAAAAAAAAGAAGAGCTTGGTCAAAAGCTGATAAAACCTCATTTAATTTACAGGAGAAGCTCCTCTGTCACCTTCAAGTGTCACTAACTGTGACAACAATGCCCACAGATGATATCAGAACTTGGCTGTCTTCTAGGCCTATATCTCAAAGACAGCATAAACAGATACTATGTAAGCAAATTGTAAATATGTTTTTGGCAGCACTGTGCTGACCGTTGCAGTTCCTTGCTGCTTTGTAGACATTTCCATAGCTCTCAAGCAGAAACAGGAAAAAATTCAGACTCAAACACTATTTCAGACAAGATTAAGATTGATCCAGGTTAGCCTGGGATTCTGTAGGTAATGTTCTCCAAAGAGTCAGTTCTGTAGGTAATGTTCTCCAAATGAGATGACAACCAGTGTACAACTGAACAAAGACAACTGAAATGATGTCTTTATTTTCACTGTGTCATACTAATTTGTGATAGTACTTGCAAATGCAAAACATTCTTTTCCAGTCTCTGCTGAAAACTAGAGCTGAACGTCTTCTGGAGCGTACAGGAAGTGCTTTTCCTTTTAAATACTGCCTAATACTAGTGTTCACAAGAACACAATAGGCCTAAATGCCAATCTCATAGATGAAAATAAAAACTAGAACAAATTCCTAATCTTTTGCTGTGCATAAATAACATTGATTAGTCCTCATTTTTGTATTTAAACAGTCAGGATTTTCTGTCTGGGCAGTGGGGAATGACTGAAGGTACAGAGACAAACTTTCAAAAGGGAAGAGGGCAAATTTTGAAAGCTTGTAATGCAAATAGAGTTATTTGGTTTAGCAGTAAGAAAAAGTTGCAAATTACTTTGTAACAGGCAGAAAGAAAATTATAAATTTATAAATTTATGTTTTTGTAGTTTCTGTTCTTGTACCTTTGTAAGTAAAACAACAAATTTCTAAAATTAAACACCCATAATGAATTAGCAAAATATAATAAAAATATACTTACATATTATGTACTATAAATATACTAGACAAAATAGTAAGACATTGGCCTGAATCCAAGTCATGTCAGTGGTCCCAGGAGCTTGCTTGCAATGAATGAAGTTACACCAGTGTTCTCCAATTGTGTGCATCACACCAGTGTATGTTTTGCAGATTTAGTCTTGAGTCCTGAATTAAGAATCTACACTTAGTTTGTATTCCAATTTACTAATCATAATCATCTATATACATATGTAGAATTTAAAAAAGAAAGGGTGAAGTATTTGCATTATTTAGTTCAAAATTTCAACTTTTGAATGTATATGTATAAAATGTTCCCCATTCTCTACATGAGAAGACAAACCAGTGCAATTATAGCTAAGCAAGAATCTGACTATTCTCTCTGCACATCACAGAGATAGGCACAGAATACACCAATGACCCATGCTCAGATATCAAAAGTTATTGAGAATTTTCAGGATGGGGAAGAGGGAAATTCAAAAGACAGATAATTATGCTATAAGTCTTTGCAGTGTCCAACATATTTGTATTGGTGTGAGGAAATTGTACTTTATTAACAGCATGAATCAAAAAGCTAAGATGTTTTTACACACTTTTTCTTAATTTATTAATGACCTTTATTCATTTATTTAAAAGCATGCAAAATTTGAAACCATAATTGTGACACTAAGTTTTACGAAACTTAGCCCAGTATACCAAATTTCTCTACATAACTTAACATTGCCTGATCAGCTCAGAAGACTCCACTCTGCTGACTTTCAGACAAAGGTAAGATTAAAATGAAAATTGGAGAACAGAGTAAATAAACTACCAATAAAACAAGTAACAGTTTCAGAGGAGAGCTGGACTTTAGGGTACTGTCATTTATTGCTACATTTTTCTTCATTGCTTTTAATGAAAGATGAGTATTTGCTTGACAGCACACAGTACAGTTAAACAGAGCTCATAATTCTTCCTTTTGATAGTATTTACAATAAAATTTTTGTGTCAATTAAAGTGTTCTATTTTTGCAAGCACAGTTGTAATACTTATTCTGCAGTTTTTCAAATGTTGTGTAATCTCACTAATAGAAGAAACTCTTGATTCTAGTTCAATTGGTAATATACGTGTCTTTTCATAAGAAATGAATCTTCACCTTGTGGCTGTTTTAGCTTTGTTTTCTAATACATCCTCATGTTATCACAACTGTTAAATAAGATGAGAATCAAAGGCCGGTCTCTAGACTAGGTGGCCCCCCAAGCTATTAGGCATAAAGCATCATCATTTCTGAAATCAGTGAGTAAGAAAACAACATTGTATTTAAACACTTTCAACATTCTGAGGTGGAGAGCAATGACCTGGCTACAGATAGGTCATCTCAGGGTATGGACTTTGGCACAAATTAGCCAGGGATTTGAAAACATGCCTGTAAATCTGGAATAAAATGCATGAAATTCATCACTGCCACAATCCTATAAGGATTTGATTGAAAAGAGAAAGGTTTGTTGATTGCTTTTGTTTGCTACTTTTTAAATATTTGTTAAGTTGTAAATGTGAAATCCTAGCACAAAATAAACATAGATGCTGTTTTGTATGTTTATCTTTCAAGGTTCTTAGAGTGAACTTATCTTGATCAGCAACATATTTCTAAACAATCATTAATTTGTCAGTTATGTAAATGTTTAGGCAATACTTATTTTTGTAAATTAAATTTTACTCTTTTCTATCTGTATATGGAAGAAAAAGTAGACACCATTGTTAAAAGGAACTCTAGTTGTGATCTTCAAATGAAGCAAATTCCTTTACATAGTCAAGTGAATATTTCCTTGGAATACACACCAGAAATAATAAATGAGTTATTCAGAAAAAATATATTCTGAACACCAAAGAATGTCTGGCTGTCCACAGACTGCTTAGTAATTTTCCTCATTTTGTCTCTTCTGAAAGCTTTCTCTGTTCCTCGTATGGGATAGAGTTACACTCCATGAGCTAAAGAAACTGCTACATATTTATACAGCATTTTTCTTCTTTTTATGTCATGGAAACGAATAGCCAAACCACGTCTGCTTTCTGTGGGAATACTTTACAGATGCAGAACTGCAGGGAATCCCCTTCTGTCCTGAAGTTCCTCCCTGCAGAAAATAGGACTGGATTGCTGTGCTCCCAGAGGTCAAAGGCAGAGGATGGAGGATGCTGCTGGCAGTGAGGCAGGCATGGAAAAGGGCATGGCCCGAAGCGGGGTGTAGCATCCCCAGGAACCAGCTCTCAATTGTGGAGCTGTAACTGAGAAAGCTTGTCTGTGTGTATTGTACAAAGAGTCATCAGCACTACTCAGCATACAGCCTCCAGCGCCCTTTGAAGTTTAGCAAGCGTGCTGAGTTGGCATGTCCTTGAAATCCAGGAAAAAATTTAGGTCCAGCTTGCCACTGAGCTGGAGTAGTCTCACATCCAGCACTTCCAGCCCACCTCTAGCTCTGATGAAGCATCAGCCATATTGTGGCTGTCTGCCTGTGCTTCTGGGTCCTCACAGGTGTGTACATGCAGACCTGTCCTGCCCTTAATGCTTGTCTCTGTCAGTGGTGTGCCTGTCTATATGCACACTTATAGACAAAATAATGTATTTTTGTTAAAGTGAACCCTTTTCTATCCAACATTCCTATGAGAGGGTATGATAATGAAGTAAGGGTGATATTTGACTTCTCTGTTGAAATAAATACCCAACCAAAACTTGTGATCAAGGAGATTTTACAGTACTGGTACTCCTACTACTGCTGTGTCGTTAGAAGGAAATTCAGATCATACTCCAAGAGGAAGAAAAACATTTCAATTTCAATTTCATTGTTCCAGGGTTTTGTCTCTAGTTTTGAAATGTACAGCTAAACTGAAAGGGTCTTATTATTTTGTTATTATTAATTTACTGTAATTTCTTTTACTGTTTGCTGAACATAAATGTTGAGTGCATTTTATGTGAATGCACTTTTACTGATAGCCTCAAATATTCACAACTTGCCTATCATGCATACCTCAATAATCTTGGAATTGAGTGTTCCTTGTTTTCATGTTAGTTCACAGGATTTTCTTATCTCTTTTCTCATTTTTTGTTGCCCTAGACTATAATTTTACTACAGGGAAAAATACTGCTAATATAAAATTGATCATGTAATATTTTTAGTAGCACCTCATTTTAATCTTGCTTTAATATATTTGCTTAATCTTGCTTATATTATATTTTTAATATATTTCAAGCAACAAAGATAATGAGAACAGCTTGTCTTCAAAGACAGATTTGTCTGAAGAAATATGTTTCCTATGCTCAAGATGGGAATATATTTAAAATGTAATTTTGGGTAGATATTTGTATTAATTCTATTGTTTATAATGTTTATACTGATTATGTTTATAGTTATATTTCTGTTGAGTACGGACTACCTTCACTTACATTATTATCTCAGTCAATTGCAAGCTGATTGATGCAGTGACTCAAACATAGGTTTGCTGTACTGCAATTTGAAAATTGAAATCATCTTGTAGGAAAATTGCCTAAACTGTTCAATTTTAGCCCTTTATTTATTCAATACTTTAAAGAAATATATTTTTAAATATAATGTCCTACTTTTTATGTGGTTTTCAAGTGAATTGGTGATTTTAAAATATTTAATGTATAGTTCTGTATTTATTGCACATATTGTATTTGGAAGAAAAAAGCACATTTTTTCTTCATATGTCATTTTCCTCTAGAGGCTTTCCTGTATTGCACTTTTCCTATCATGTAGGAGGTCTTAAATGATAACACAAATAACTAACTCAGTTTGTTGTCATTTCCTTCATCCTTTTTTCTAAAGTACACTATCTTCCTTGAGCAGAAGGAACAGAATAAATTTTGAATTCTTTCTGTGTTACTGAAAACGCTTCTGCATAGTATTTAAAATCTTGCCCTGAATGCATGATGTGGATGGCAACAGCAATCTTCTTTCAAGCAAAATGTTGTGATTTGTCCCTTACCAATCCGTGAGGATCTCAAGCAATTTAATCTAAATAGACTCTGCTATTTTCACACATGAGTGGGTAACAATTGCCTCTGAGGTGCAAATGTGATGAACCATTGACCGTGTCATTCAAAAAGAAAAGAAGCCACAAAAGCCATAATATATGCAGTGAACATAGGGCTAAATTTTTATCTTCAGATAACAAGTTTTTGAACTTTTTTAAATGTAAACTTTACATACTCTAAAATCTTTTCTGTAAACTGGATAGGTAAAAAGACATAGAGGTAATTATTGAAAACCAATTGCAGTGAGATGCAGAACAAAAGCTATTCCTTTTTATGATGATAATTGAGCAGAGCTCTAGGCTTAGTAGGATAAAATGATTTCAAGGCTCTTTACATTGTTTTGATTAGGAGATTGAAAATGTGATGTCTTAATAAAGAGAAATGTAGTGTTCTAAAAACATAGCTCCTTTTCTGCATTGTCTTAAATATAGGTATTTTTTTCTTTGTGTCTTTTACATAAACTGCAGGGCTAAGTGCAAAATCCCAAAATTACAGGTCCCATTTCCAGGAGACTTTAATAATTGCCCCAGTTTGGCTTTTTTAACACTCAGCCCCAGTGAGCCAGATCATGTACCTCTGCCAAGCTGATCTTCCTTCAGTGGCACACAAAACAATAGCTGCACTTCTTGCCCTTTTTTATTCTGCTCCCACTTCTGCTAAGGCTCATGAGGTAACTCTGGGCCTCAGAAACATCAAAGACAAAGTTAGTATTTAGGAGAATAAGGTGGTATTTTCTGTGACTGAGTTCTGTGTGCAATCTTAGACAAACCCCCTAAACTAAAAACAAAAGTGGAACCCCTGAGTCAAAAGCTGGGTGAAGGTGGTTCATTCTGTTCCTTAAATTTCAGATCACTGAGATAAAAAATTATTTCCAGTGAATAATGGCCTAAGTCTCTGAGTCTCCATCCACATGGTCTCCTGCTTCCTTTTTTCCATCTTAGCTGTGGCTATTTGCTCAGCAAATCTTATAGAGGTAACTTATTATGCTTAATCGCCATGATTCAGTGTGTATAATTGCTCTGAGATGAAAAAATTATACATTTATAATTATTTTGAAAGATTTTCTGGTAACTATGGATTTCCAACTGGTGACGTACAGATGTGAAGAGAGATCAGTTTGGAAATACTTCTGAAGCCAGAAAACTATATACCTTTTGTTTCTGTTGTTTTGTTTTGGTTATCTTTCTGTTTGGAATTGATTGCCTACAGCAATGATTTGGAAATCTGGCTACAGAAATTTTTCTTCCTATAGACTGTCCTTAGGGGATTTTTGAACCAGATCCTATTTCATCCCTGCTTAAAAGCTGCTTGAATGTAAGATGTAGAACACCAGGACAGTTCTGCACAGATGTCAGCTGTTGATAACAGCATACTACAAAGCTTTAAGTAGGCACAGTTAAAATAAAGGGGTTTTTTTCTGCAAGAGACATGGCCTTCTGCTTATTCAAACACTAGAAGGCTTTTTTTTTCTTCTATTTTCTTTTCTAGTGATTTTGTCATTAAGAAATAACATCACTTCCTGAATTGCAACACTTTTTCTTATCAGAATGCAAAAGAGGCAATTCCCTCTTCCCATCAAATATAAGGCATAAAACTCAAGACAAACATTGTGTTTCAAGAAAAAAAAGGAAGGATAGATGGCTAAACAGCATCCTTCATTCCTCTATGTGACTAGGGGCAAGGAATCTCAGACTTAATGCTATTCAGGAGTATGCAGACAAAAGACATATTAATAGAAAATGTTGATTTGTTCAAAATAAAACTTGCTTAGAAATAGATTTCAGTGGCTACATAGATTTCAGTGGCTGCATTTTTCTTGGAAAGCTTTCTTTAGATTTCATTAAAGGTTTTGTTCCAAAATGAGAAAGAGAGAATTACTCCAATTACTATTTGCCTTATGGTCAGGATACTCACTTGAGATAAAAAATCCTGAATTCAAGTCTTTAATGACCATAATATGCAGACCTCTAAACCTCATTATTAAAATTTGAATGCCAGAATTATTATTAGTTGTTTTGACAACAAATTCACTTTTGAAAGGTCTCATTATACTGCCACTTATGAAATGTCATCAAATTCTAAATATATTCCAATAAATGGGAAAAATATATAATTTTTACTTTTCTATTTTGCTTTTCATGACAAGCTATGTTTATTGGATTTTGCCCCAATTCTGAGTCATGAGATTTTCCCAGCATGTCTGTCATCTCATATTGCAGTATTTGATCTTCCATTAAACAAACACAAACTATAACCTTTATAGTTGCAAAGATAACCTTCAAGCAATGAAGTGAATGTATTTGATTTTATCAGCAATGTCTCATTTGGTCTGAAGCATGAAATGAATGCAAATTTATTTTCATTTATCACACTGTTGAATATTAATACTAATGCAATCCAATTTTTAGTGTCAAGAACTATTTCTATGCTGATCAAAGCCTTCAGGAGAAAAGATGGGAGATCCTGGTATATGTTCTGTGCCTCCTATGAGTGCACTTTGCCTCCAAAGTCTTGGGGAGGTAAACATTAAGATGAAAAAAGAATGTTTTAAAGCCAGTAACCCTTCATATCTATCTTACTAATAACTGAAGATCTGGTCCACTGACATCCATCTAATGTTATGAAGGTTCAAAACCATCAAAACTTCACAGACATTAAAATTGTATATCCAAGCATAGAATTAGTACAATTCTGTTTCTTACCTTTACTGATGCGATGAAAATGTAGTGTGAATTCCTTCAGTCACATTGTAATCTCAAAAAGAGGCATCCTAAATTAATTATACAAATACCTGAAAACTACTTCCTATCTGTCTTCAATGAAATTCTGTAGCAAACCAGGTTAGAGTCATGGTTCTGTTTTTACTACCAAAAAAGTAACCACAATATCTAGAAAAAATAATTCATTGAGCCTAAAGGAAGTCAGGTTTGTTGTCCATCTTGCCCAAATGGACTTAACTGCCAAAAGCGATACAAATAAAAAGAAAGTGCCATGAGATAGGTGTTCCTAGTAATGTTAAAATAAATCAATTGAAAATAATGCAGATACAGCTCCATGCTTTTTGGTTTGGGGTTTGGGGGTTTTGTGTTGTCTTTTGGTTTTTGGGGTTTTGCCCACTACACTAAACTGTAGTTAGAGAAGAAATTTTACGCATTTTACATCTGAGAATTTCAACACTTTGAAAAGGCAGCATTCATATTAGACTGTTTTTGATAAATTTATGCCTGATATGATTTACTGTCAGTGTGTAATTGAAAAAGAAATAGTTTTCTAGAGCAGAAAAAAACCCCAACCAAACAAACTCAACCAGTTTTTCTTAAGAATTTAACAAAAATTTGTTCCTTTTTAGGATAGCAATAAATTTTACACCTCTTAAAGGTAGGAGTGGCTTGAGGGGTTGGGGTGGTTGTTTGCTGTGTTTTTTTGTGTATGGTGAAACCCAAGAGAAAGGAAACATTACCTCAAATAAAATTTTTATTTAATCTGAAGCTATACCAAAATAGATTGCAGTTGAAATTTCCTCTTTTTTTTCACTGTATTATAAAGAATTCTGGAAATGACCACACTATATTTCTATTGTGTGTAAAAGCTGCCCATTGCCATTAGGATGAAGGAATTACATGGATTTATTTTCATTTAATCTTTTCATTTTTCTTTTCATTCTACTCCACTTCACATATCCACCTCTTTTCCCTGCTCCACACACACATACATAATAATCAGTGTGGAACTGATGGTTTCAAGCCCACTTAATTTATTTTATTTTTTATTACCTTTTTTTTTTTTGGCGGCACAATGGACACCACTGAAATTAAGCCCTAGTAATAGCATGAGATGGTTTGGGGCAGGAGGAGGACAGGTGGGAGTGTCATGGTCAAAACTACATAAGCTCCACAAAAACCTTGCATTATTTTTTTAAAATAAACAGCAAATTTTCCTGCAGACTGGGCTATATTCCCTTTCACAGAGTAACTCATATTTCTATTATGATGTTGGTGAACTTTCATTCCCCTCATTCTATAAAAAACACCTTTTTCTGTGATATGAAATTACTTTCTCCTTCATTGTGGCATAAATAATGGGATCTACCTGAGATTACACAAGAAACCTGAAACAGAGAAATCCACAGACCATCATTCTGATTAAAGCAGTAATCATGGAATTATCCCATCTTTTTCCTAAGTAGGTGCTGGCCAAATGTTTTCAAACAGTTCCACAGATTAATAAATAAATAAATCAGAAAATTAATAAATATATAAAAATATAAATGAATTTGGGATAACTCCATTTGTTTGGATGAAAACTTCAGCTGTTTAAAATCAGAGTTGCTCTACAGATCTGAGTAAAGCATAAAGCAATTCTGATTAATGTTCCTAGGTAAGGATCTCATTTTTTCATCATTCAAGTATTAGCCCTCCTAGCAATGAATCCCTCATGTCTGTGTTTTAATGATATTTTCAATTAAAAAAGTTATTTTGGACCTATTCCTTCAATTCTATGCAACCATGCTAATTTATTTAAAGGTAAAATCTGGCCTAATGCTTCCTGTACCAAGGAATCAGGTTTCAGGTGCTTATCTCCAGAACTATGCCGGCTGGTCTTTTCAGTTCAGTACTCAAGGCTAAAAAGCTGTAGTTCCTTGCTGAACTAAATAAAAAAAAAAAAAAAAAAAAAAACCAAAAACCAAAAAACCAAAACATTTGGGAGAATGGACCATTAAAAAAAAGGAGTTGACATTTTCTATTAACTCTATGTTTAATAATAAAAATAAAAACAAAGAAAACTAAAATAAAGTAAAAAAACTATCCCTCCAGTAGAGATATGCAAGTAAAACTATAAAAAAATGTTTTACTGAGAAATTATGTCAATATATTTAGAATTTGTGGAGCTTTCCAACCAACTATTTTTCTTATCCAAAAATGTCCAAGTCAGCAAAAAAGGTGCTTGGAGGATTTCTTTCTTGCTTAATAAACCTTTGAACAAAGTAAGTCTTATGAGTGACAATCACATTTTCTATTATCTTTGATGGAACATTTCCTTTTAAGTTCTGATAAATACACTGAATAATTATCTTTTGCACATATTTTTTATTAAAAAGTAACAAAAAGAAAAGAGGGGTAATGAAAATCACAATAATAACTTCCATTCCTGCCCACCAGGAGGAATATCAGAACTGTGATCCTCTAAGTATTCTCTCCAAAATACATAGCAAGTAGTTCTAAGAATCTAGCTTAAAATGACTAAAAAAATACTCTCAAGGCACAGGAAAGAAAGAAAGAAACAAACAAACAAAACCTCAACAAAAACTACCACCACCACAATCCAACCCAAACAAAAATAAACTGAAAAAATCATCATAACCCAAAAAAAAATCTCCCAATACCAAAACGAAGAAATAAAACCAAACCAAACCCAAACGTTGTCTGTCCACAGGAAAAAATGAATCAGGACCAGGGTGAGTAAGGCCTGCTGGTGAGGTGTGGGAACACATAGCTCTTGCACCTTTCTTAGTCCTTTCCAGGAATGCTAGGAATGCTCGTAGCCTTGATAATCAATGCTGTGGTAAAACATTCCCTGGGTGAGTTTAAAGTCCAGCATTGCTTTGCCTTGGACACTGGCTTCTCCTGCTTCCAGACTGTGGAGGAGCAACTGGTATGTGAAGGCTTTGGGTGGTAGGGTTTAGGAGAAAGGTGTGAAAAATGGGGTGCACCTTCAAGGAGTGTGGAAAGACTAGCAGGGAAGTAATTGGGTACATGACTCTATTTTATGATCGTCTGAACCCTAACAGAGGTCAATTTTACCTGCTTAATGTTAAAAAGGATGTATTTGCCTTTACATAGCCTAGCACATTTTCTTGTTACATGTCCCTGCTACAGATAGCCTTTGTTATGCTTCAGTGAGGAGCCTTTACTTTTATATTATTTTTATCATTGTGGGTGCAACAGTGATTTGAATTAACTCAAATGAGAGTTTAGTGGGTAACTACAGTGGGGCAAGAATTCTCCTCATAATTCTGTGTTGTCTCTAAACTAAAAAAACCTTCCACACCACATCTGCCATTGTGCATTTCCCTGGGACAAAAGCAGAAAATTTCAGTGCAAAATCTTCCCAATTAACAATTTCAATAATTTGCCAGCAACATATGATCTTGCAAATTCTCTCTCCCCAGTACCAGAAACAGAAGTGTACACACAGAAAGCACAGACTGCAGCTTAAGTAGGTGGATTTTCACTGAACATTTCTTTAGGTTCTTTTTTGCTTACCATGACTATATGAAAATTACTGACAGGCTGATTTCTTGCAAAACAATCTGTAAGCAAGTTATTTGTAACAATTATAGATTTAAGGACATTTCTCATATGATTGCTGATTTGCTTTCATCTAGAATACAATTTAAAAAGATGAATAAATGTTTACTATGAATAAAACTGTTTTGTTTTCATTTTTTCTTCTTTTTCCCTTGGTAGTACCAATTAGTTCTGTATAATCATCTCCAGTCAGAACTTTAGTGTGGAACTTTTTCTTTGGATGGGTAAAGACTGTATAAAATAATGGGGCTGAAGTTTTTGACTGGTATCTCTTGAGCACTACCTGATAATGACTATAATTAACTTATATAAAAAATTCACATCACAGAAAAGAAAACTGATAAACAAAAAGTTACATTTGTCAGAAATTTGCAGCTAAAAAATGGAACACACACCACACACACACTCCCACCATTTTTAGCTTATAATTTAAGACACATATTGATGATTTACCTGACCAAACCAAATTTGCCTCCAGTCAGGGCTGGAGCACACTCATCCTGTGAAAATAATCTGAGAAAGCTGGGGTCCTGTGATGATGGTCTGAGAGAGCTGGGGTTGTTCAGCTTGGAGAGAAGGCTCCATGGAGACCTTAGAGCACCTTCCAGTCCCTACAGGCATCCTACAAAGGAGCTGGAGAAGGATTTTTTACAAGTCATGTAGTTACAGGACAAGGGGGAATGGTTTTAAACTGAAATAGGGTATGTTTGGATAAGAAAAAAATTCTTCACTGTGAAAATGCTGGCACAGGGATGGGTTGTCCAGAGAAGTCATGGATACCTCAGTCCTGGAAATATTTAAGGACAGGCTGGATCAGGCTTTGAGCAAACTGGTCTAGTGGAAGGTGTTCCTCACCATGGCGAGGGGAGTGGAACTAGATGGTCTTGAAGGTCCCTTCCCACCTAAAGCCTTTCTATGATTCTGTGTGAAAAAAGAATGTAAGAACTGTGCAAAAAATGTATAGTACTTCCAGAAAGGAAGACAAAACACTAAGTGAATTCTCACTCCTGTGTCAGAGGCATGCTGATGCACACTGCAGGACCTGAATGTCCAAATGTCAGGACCTAGTGTTGTGGCTGTCTTTATTTTTTATAGCCTCTGTGTATGTGTGCACTTTCCCCTGCATGAAGACCTGAATGTGGTGTAAAGAATGATGCTCATGTCTGTCCCTACAGAGCATGGGGCTCCGACTAGATGCCAGTGAGCAAAAGCATGCCTTCCTTTGCAATTTGGATGCAGTACAGGCACCATCTAAGCAAGAAATTTAATATCTCAACAATGAACAAATACTTCTTTTGAGATGTCTGCAACAATTAAACTTTTTGTTTGAACTCTGTTTTACATTTTTTTGTTTTACATTTTCTCCTGACAAATAGCTAAGCAGGAAGGAGGAGGAAAAAGGCCTAGCAAATTTACTGACTTAGTTCTGCTTTTCTGAAGCTATTGTTTCCTATGAGGTATATTTGTACTTGGACACCAAATATAGAGGACTAAACAACTTACTAATGCTCCTTGTGCAGACTTTGAAGGAATGTTGTTTTGATGGATTCACCCGGTATTCTTGAAACACCATAAGGGTAACAACATTATATGCTAAAGTCAAAAATATTTCATCTTTTCAAAATTTTGAGAGGTGTTGAATAAAATGAAGGTGGAGTGGGTTTTAGTCAGTAAAGTAAGTTTGATCCATTTTGCACACCCACCTAGCTACATCAGAAAACAGATTCTTAGTATCCAGAGCAGAACTGAATGTAAAAAAATCCAGTGAAGTGACACATTTTTGGACCATATTTGAGGTGTCTTAGTGGTATCCAGATCAGCTTTCCAATGCAGAATGTTAAAAGGCAAGTTAAACTTGCAGGCTTAGTGCGACCGTGAATGAGCTCTGGCAATGCAGGACAGTCTTAATGAACACAGCCATACATTTGCAGCAGTGTTATCAACGAGCATAAAATATTGTTTCCATTATGGGTTTGTGGCGCAAAATATTGCATTATAGGACTGTGTAAACCCCTTTATTTTGCTTTCAAACTTTTGTTGCTGACGTTAGGAAGCTAACCAGTTTCTATACCTTAAAAGAACAAGTGAAAGAAACAAGTTCCTCCAGTGGTGGATTTTACTCCATCTCTTAATTGTTCTCTGCAGGAATTAGTTCAGTTTTGGCAAAGGTAAGGAAATCAGCCTCATAACTTAGGCTACCTAAACAGCCAAAATACCATCCTTCATCTCAACCTTTTCCCATAAAGGCATAATTTCTCATTAATATTATGCTATTTTCTGTTAATGCTATTTGACCAGTGTACCAAAAATTTCTCCTAGAAAAAATTGTTGAACAAAAAAATTTAAGTACTTTTCAAAAAGACAGTAAGTAGTTACATTTTCTACAGGACTCAACATAACTGTTCTTACTTCCACATGGAAGCTTGGTAGGTATTATCATTACAGAAAGTGATGATTAGTCATGACTATTAAATACATGCACCAATTAAACCAAATCAAGAACAAAAAAAAAACCCAAAACACTCCTTTCAAATCAACATTCTCCTTTTTTTTTTCAATAAAACTCCTGCAACTGACTGCAATGTGCCACTCAAGTTATAATGAAAAAGAGACGCTAGGAGAAATCAAATGATTTGGTTTTATAATGGCACCTCTGATCAAATGATCAGTAAAGAATCGACTTCTCAAACTTAATTCAGATACATTCCTTCTCATTCCCCTTTTTCAAATAGCTTCTCTGCCTAGGAAGCAGCAGTGTAACACTGCCACCCACTGCTCCACTTCACACAGGTAAAGCCACCAGGGTAAGGAGCTAAATGTTCATGAACAATCAAGTCTTTCCAGGTACATCTAGCCATGACATCTTTATTAACTTCTGAAAGCTCCTCGGGGTAAGCTGGGCAGGCTTTATTCACTTTGTTTTGAAGCAGATGGAGTATGATCTTCACCTGCTGCAGCAAACTGGCTTTGAGCATGACAGTATCTTGGTGTGTGGGGTTTTGCTTACCCACTTTCAGATGTCACCATCATCTCTAGGGCTAAACACAGTAGTGCTTTGCTGCAGAGAAACTTCCGCTCAGTTATCTTCAAACACCAGGCAATCTCTCTGACGGGCACCAACCTTATCTAGAATATTTAGACAAGGAGAGCTTCTGCTGTAAAGCTATATAGCATGACACAACAAGGAACATTTCAGTGAAACTGCAATACTTCTTCAAACTCTTCATTCTATCTTTCTGAATCACTGCATTTGCATATTTTATATTCACTTCAAGGAAATAAATACTTTTGCATTTGTTTTATCAAAATGGCATTGCTTTCACTTTGCTGAAGCAGAAATCATTAAAATTCTACACAGAAGTTCATGGATGTTATTTGTTTTTGGTTATTTATTAGTAGGAAGAAAGACTTGAACCACTTTAAACTCCAAACAATACGCTGTTATTTATTTTAAATTGCCATGTTTGTGTGTGGTTTTAAATCCTGTGTCCACTTCTGTTTAAAATTGCATTCAGACTTGGAGCTTACAGTATCAAAACACAACTAGAATACTTGCTGATTATATTTTTCATCTAGTTTCCAAAACCCTTCAATCACCACTGACATTCAAAGTGCATGAGGCATAGGACATAGGACATAAGGTGCTGTAGTGTCAAGATATTAGAAATTACTGCAAGATCTTCTCATTTGAGCCCACACCACCATGCCAGCTCCAAGACCTTTTGATATTTATAAATAATAAAGAGGAAAATTACTAGTTTTGCTCTCAAATACTGAGCAAATTACTAAGCACTGCTTTCACTCATGTAAAATTAATTCACAGGCTTGGTACCTGGCATTACTTTGCTGTAAGAAATTGCATTGTATCTCACATGCATTGAATATAGGACTTAAGGAAAAAAAATCAATAAAAGAAATTAAATATAGCCAGCCTCCCTCAAACAATAAAAATCAATGCTGTGTTATCAGGTACCTAAGAAGCAGGTTTATTTTCAACATTAATCTGGATAGTAGTTTCATGGTAATTGATTTTTTTATACTTAAGCTGTCAAAAACTATAATAAGCAATGATTACTTGTTATTTTCCAAATTCCTAAAAGAATTGATTCTATGGCGATTGTGGGTTATTTTTTTCTTTCTCTGTCTTTCTCTGGAATGTCATTTCATCACTGAAACAATTATTAATGTTTCTTTTAGTGATGAAAAAATTGAAAAATAAATGGTCTTAAATGGGATCATTGCCTTGGCAGCTGATTTACACCTATAGTATATTTCTGTTTGTCAGAAAAATAAAGTAACCATATTTGCATTGTTTTGATTGGCAGACATTCTTGCAACTGTTGTCTATGGCCAAACTAAATGTTGCATTAATCATTAAATATTATGTTTTCATTAAATGGAAATCTACTTTTTCTTTTAAAAAGACAAAAAAGCTAAAAGTTCACTTATTTTCACCAAACTTTGTTTGTCTTGCACTGAAACAGAGCATGTCTGCTACCTCTGTGTAGTACAATATGGGGGTGGGAGAGAGGTATTTTCATTAAATTTTCCTATGGGAATTCCAAAATTCTGGGAACCTTTAAAAAAAACTGAAATATGAATTTGGGTTTTTCTTCCTTTTTTAAAATATTTAAAGATGAAGAATGGAAGACCGGACCATCCTGTAAATGACCTCATTGCATGCAGTCTAGAAATATGAGGTAAATATAAACCTGGATGCAAATTAGCAGCAGGTTATTTTGGTTTGAAGATGTACCATCCTGTTCCAGGTATTAACTTCAGATTTCAGAAGGTCGATGGAGGGGGAAAAAAAATAAGGATTTCTTTACAAAATCTAAGACTCCTTGGTAAATTTTCCTGCTTATTTTATACAAGCCTTATCCCATTTTACCATGTGCTTAGAGGAAGAATATTATCTATAGAATAATGAACAAATAACACTATCGTTACACTGTTTTGATTTATCCTGACAACGCACACTTAGAGTTCCTTCTAGCTCCCCAAGACAAATCAGAGCAGTAACAGTCGTACTTATCCCAGGCAATTTGTAACTACACGAGAGGTTTATTAACACAAGCTTGCTTTCCATAAATAGCAGTGGCAGCTGGAGCAGCAGCCAAGTTTGAGCTGGCAAAATTAACATAACAGAGAGGCATCCACCTCCCCGTTTCATAGACAGCACCAGCATCAGTGTTGGTAGCCCTGTGCACAGCATCTGATCACATTTATCATGAGAGTGACATTGATGAAGACAGCCTAGAAGGTGCCATGGCATTAATACTGATATGGAGTTCTGCCCCAGAGAAAAAATGGGCAGATACAGAAATCCCTCTGTAAACATTGTATTTTGCTTGTGATGATCTTTGGGACTACAGACTCTTTTATTATTGAAGAGGTAAAGCAGTAAGATGCAGTAGACAGATAAGAAGTTTTTGACTCCATCTCTCTACTCAACAGTGAAAGCACTCTTCAGTATGTTTAATCATCTATTGTCCATTCTTGTTTTAAATGTCTCAAGCTTTGCAATTTTCAAGACCTGCCATGTAAAAATATTCCATATTTCAATACCAAACACTATTAAAATTTTATTCACTCCCACTTTTTCTTCAGACATGAAGTTTAATTTCCTTTTCTTAAATTTCAAAAGTAATTATTCATAATTTTCCTTTTGTACTGATTACAGACTTATGCTAATAGCAGCTTTTTCCTTGTTTCAGCTAGCAGCTAGCACAGAGGAATTTCTATGATAATCTCTCTCATTTAGCTTTGTGAGTCAATTTGTATTTTTAATAAATTTTTTGATCCCATCTATTTTAAACCTTGTCACATTATCACCTTCTCCTTCAATGTTCCTAAGGTATAGTATTTCTTTTATTATCACTGTACTTTAGGCCTTTTTATTCCCTGATTGCTTCTGAGCTCTGTTTTATTTTTTGTTACTGTTGTGGGTTTTTTTTGTTTTGTTGGTTTTTTGTTGTTTTTATTGTTGTTGGTTTTGTGCTGTTTATACGTTTGTTTGGTTTAGTTTTGTTTTAATTTTTTAATGGTCAAAATAATTCATCACTACCTTTCTGGCAAAAAAATGCCAAGACTCAATCAACACTGCAAGAAAGATATGACGGAGGTTATAAATCTCTGTAAATAATAAAGCCAAATAAACAATGCATGTTGCCACTGACATACTAAAACATAATACTATTGTAGTATTTAAATATTCTCTTAATGAAAATGTTGTGGAATAGCCATTAAACATAAATTTTTTCATTTTCTGTTATTTTCTATTTATTTGGTCCTCTCGGATGTGCAGGGAATTATATTTTGATAGCACAATTTTGAAATCATGGAATTTCTCTTTTAACAGAGCACACTTTTGCAGCTGAGATGAGAATGTTTTGCTTTTGACATTATGTCCTCTTGCTGTGCATTCTTCATGTTAGACATTGCTGCCATTATTGCAATATAAGTCAGATGTTTGCCCTGTAGAAAGAGCAGTAAGAAATCTTTTTCATGATGACTCACTATATGATATAATAAAATGCACTAGCAATGCAGGAGGTTATTGATTTCAATGGTTTTAAAATAAAAAGGAAGAAAGAAATCCGAAAATGAGGAATCACTCCTTAGATGAAAGGCATAGATTGTCACGGGCAGATGTGCAGACTTTGCCAGAAATCTAAAAGGTCTTGCAAAATATTCTCCATTTATTGGTCAACATTCATCAGCATCCTAAAACTCAGTCTCTCACAAGACAGGCCTATGGCCTGTATGAGTAAAAAAAAAAAAAAAAACAAACCCAAAACAAAAGAAAAAAAGCCCCAACACTTCAATGGCTTCTTCTATATTTTTCATATTTTCACACAGTTGTTTGTCACCATGGCATCCTAGAAACCCAACCGTCTGCAGAGCTCCTCTTGTGACAGGCCCTTTATACCTGCACACAACAGTAAGAGCCAGGCCTAGCTCTGAATAAAACTCAAAACAAAGATGTGTTGCAATGCCACCTTCTAACAGTATTGCACCAGCCATGGATAATATCAGCTGCAATGTTCAGTTCATGCAAAAGATTAGAGCATGGAAGTAAAAGTGCTTCAGTGCTTAAGAGCAGTGAAACCTCCATAAAAATCTGGCATCACCTCATTTGGTTTGACCTCACAGTACTTAAAAAAGTAGAAGCTCCTGGTATGAACAGGTAGTACTTTCACAATACAGAGGGATCACTTATCAGATATACTGAACATTTTCTTTAAATACTTGCAAGTCTGCAAGGTTACATGACAAGGTTAAGTGTCTAGTTTTGCACTCTTTTTGTTCCTAGTATGCTCCAAGGTTTTCCTTAATGATAGGATTAAATGTGGTTTCCAGCTACAAACAGTTGCTTGTCGTTCCCTGTAGGTTAGTCTCTATATTTTTGCTTATCACAAACAAAGAGGAAATAACTTTCTCAGTCTTTGAGAGTCTCTTAAAATGCACACACTTTAGGGAAATCATATTTTCTTGAAGGAAATGAGGCATGACCAATCACACAAAACGTGAGAAAATCCCTTGATAGGTGACCTTTGCCACGTGTAAAAGAAGCTGTTCAGTGGCTGGGGTTTCATGGATTTCATGCATGAAAATCAGATTTTCTGGCCACCAGTGCTGTTCAGTAAATAAATAATCCATCATTGTGTCAAACAGTAGAAACACGAAGATACTGGCATTGCTAACTGAATAGGGGCTTTTAGTAAGCAACTTATGCAAACCCTACATTTTGTCTTCAGGAGCTGTACATGTCTTTCTTGCAGTGTTTAGTTTTCATTGCTTGAACTTAGGTTATTTGTGTTAAGAGTAAGTGTGAAGGAAGTCTGTGGTGGGGACTATATCCCAGTTTGACTCTGTACCCCAGTTCCACTCATCTGTGACCAGATGCACATATATAAAAAAGAATAACAAATAATGCTATCATACAATATGCTATGGGAATGCCTTTTGGAGCCTTTCACAGGGGAAGAATTGTATTGTTTTATAATAATGACAGATACTTTTCTGAGGTATGCTAGAGCACAGAGAACAACATCCTAAACACAAAGTCATTTAGCTAGGTTTCACTTCAGTGTGTGAAGTCAATTTACATTAAATAGTAAAATATCATTTTCTCATCCCTATATCATAATTCCTGAACAAACTTTTATTAGTCACAATTTTTTCTCCCTTATATGTAGAAGGGGATCCTTCTACATATAAGGGGGAAAACATCCTTCCATCTAGCAAATGTTGCATTTTTTCTTATTCCTTTTCCCTTTTCTTATCTTTTTTTCTTTTTAATTTGAATATCCCTTTTTACAACAAAACTGTAAGAAAATGGGTATTTAGCATGCAATTACTGCACAAATGAACTTGAGGAGTCAATAATAACTCATTGTATAATATTCTCTTTTTTTTTACCTTAGACAGGAAATTATCTATATTAGTTTTAATTTTGTTTATTAAAAAAATATTTAATCTCTTGATAGATATGATCTAATATCTAGGATTCTAATTCCTTAGTTTATTTTCCACAGTTTTGATTGCCTCTCATAAAACCAAGAAACTTTAATTATTATATGGTAAAATTCTTAACTCCTTAGAGCTCATTACTGCAATAAACAGCTCACCTTTCCCATTTACCTTGTGGTTTCTCTGGACTAAGAGCTGCCATGATTTCTTCAATCCACCACATAACTGATCCTTATTGAAGATACAAAATACATAAATTAATATATAAATGAAATTTTAAATTTTTCTTCTTACATGACATTTTTCCTTTGCTACTTGTGTGCTTCAGGTCTTGGGAGCAAGACTTATTTATCAAGTTTGCAGCTCCTTTCTATCTATCAAATACTACTGCAGATGGGTTACTGTGCTCACCTATTTTAATATGCTAAGGTTACTGTACTCATTTTAAGATGCTGCTGAATAGAATCAGTATGGCTTATCAAGAATAACAGATGTGATCTACAGTCCCATTAAAATGTATTATGTATATAAATCCATGTAATTAGATGTAAAAACTATACTAAAATAATACTTTTGTGTATTTTTGTTGGACTTTTCTTAGAGCAAAATAATTTTTTTTTCAGTTGCAAAATTTCCTGTATCTTATTTAAAATTCACACTACTTTAGCACTTCAATATGTAAAGTTTTATTAGGCTTCTGCCTAGTACACATTAGACCTACTAGAAATTCACTATTGCCTTCCATCTCTGGATCAAGTTAAATTATTTTGACAGAAGAAATACTGGTTAATTTGTTTTCATAATCTTGTATATCAAAATTTTAAAATGTCATAACCATTCGAATATTTATTGTTACAGATTTTCTTTTTTATTACTTACTTATACTGAGAGGTTGCATCAGGACAAATATTAGAACCAGTTTGTGCATTTGTGCATGTACACACAAAAACACTGGGTGTTTTATTGAGATTTGTGCATCCTGGTTTGAAAATCAGGACAAGATTTTGTGATACTGTTGGTATATATGTTTGCAGAGAGAAATATAACTTAGACCACTCTTTGCCTACTTTTTCCTAGTTCTGTCCTCTGGTAGCTCTGGTAGACCTCTACAAGTGCAGAAGTGAGTGACAGATTTCACAGAGATGACTCAGCATTCCCAAGGCATTTCCTCAGTTTTAACGGAAACAACTCATATGCTTTTTTCTTCCCTTTGTGATAAAATTCTGAAAAGTATTTTATTATTATTTGATGGGTTGTTGAGGAAGCTGCTTGATTTTTATTGTGACTGAAAGTAGCAGTGGGTGTACGTTGTATGAATGTAAACAGCATGGGTTTTGTAATGGGAATAAAGAATGCAAGCAAATAAAATGAAACAAACAATGAGAACTGGCTCAACGGCAGGATCTAGACTTCAAAAGTTGTCACTGCCATAGCGACATGCTAATAGAATATAATAAGACAACACTTGAAAATGACTTTTCTGGTATTTTCATCTATTAGTTCGATTTCTAAGACTTTCTCCGTTGACATGTGGATTGACTCTCTTTTATCAGGCAGCAGAATGAAACCACAGCCTGTTGTTTGTTACAGAAGATGAATATATGATAATTTCTTATGAAGCAGCCATAGTTCCCCAAACTTCTGGCTGTACATGAATATAGTTATTTATTTATTTCATTATTTGTGACATAAAAAAGATTTTTGAGTGATTCTGTAAGTGTAAGCTGGGTGTGGGACTAATTTGACTTAAGTTTAGATGACTAAAATTCTGGTTAATGACAGGTCAGTCATGCTAGACCATCCTTATAAAACCAGGGGAGGAAAACAGACCTAAAGGAAAAATGGCACCTCTCTTATTTTAGACAGGTATTTAGCATGAGGATAATGCTCAAATGGCTAAATGCTAAAAATGCTAAAACTGCATAACTCCTGGTTATGCCATCTCTGTTAATTGGAAGGAAAACACATGTTGACTGGTTTAGACTCAGCTGATTTTAGATATATAGATATATCACAACTTTAAAGGTCTGAGTGACTTTAAATGTCCATTTAACATGTACATGCAACTGAGCTAACATTGCAATTTAAACCTTAGTTTTATCTTCCTGATTAAAGATGTCTGACTTCAGAGTACAGTCAACCTACATAGTTTTAACCACGCAGGGAAATACATACCTCTCCTAAGGAGTAAATAATACATTTTTCATGTTGACCAACCTTTTCTCCGAAGACATCTTTCTCATTACCAGCCATGAAAAAGAGAGCTAGAACCATTAAACTTAATTTAGTTTACAATGCATGCTGAAGTTGAGGGAAATGAATCCAGGCTGCAGACACTGGACCTGGGCTTTAGCCAAACATGAGGTTGAAGAGAAACCAGCTGTTTACATCCACTCCAGAGTCCCTTCTTTACCTAGCATTGTCAGCAAAGGTCTTATCACCATTTCACTGGCAGCAGTGAGGCATCTACCTTGTCCCTACACTTACCGCTCCTTATTGCTCCTCTCGTCAAGCACACTGGGCCTGCATCGTGCTCTGTAAGTTCACTGGAACACCATGTGAGCTCATGGTGCCTCCGTCTGCCACTCTGGCACACCCTCCAAAGGCCTGGGAGCTTTTGGAGATGCAAAATCGTTGCACACCCTCTGTCTCCTGTCAAGTCTTCACTCAGCAGCAGTGAGGAAGGTCGTGGTAGCTGGGCCAGAGGAGATGGGTGTTGAGAGGCTGCTGCTGACAGAAGCACAGCTGGCTCTAAGCATTGCTGCTCTTCCTTCCCCTGTCCTTCATCTCCTCCAGATCAGGGTGGCCAACAAGTGTCTCCCCATTTCTAGCAGAAAGATTCAACCCCACGCTTCCCACCTACTTCCTCTGCAGGTCTAAAGACAGCCAACTGTTGTTGCTGTCAATTGCTGGTGTTTATTTTGCTTTTTTTTAAAAAAAAAAGGTTCTTAATCTGATTTTTAAGAGTTAATATATATATTTTATTAACTCTTTCTGAACAAGATATCCACTTTTCATTTGGTTTCATTTCTAACAGAATATGTTCATTTTTAGTTTTTAAAAATTAAAAAGCCTCATTTTTTTCTCTATCTTATGACTGTGATGAAAGTTATTCATATGGAAAACATGCTATAGGATGACTAAAAGGAAAGGAATTTAATTGCTTACTTTTTACATATACGTCAAACAATTAAATTGAATTTTCTTGTCAATTTTCCTCCTTTCTCCATCTTGCACAAAAAACTCTCCACACTGTTCTTCATTTAAAAATGAAAATTAAAATTTATGAATATTAGCTTCTGAGTGGATGAAATGTTAAAAGAAAAGAAACCTTCTCCTCTTATAAGCATTGAGTAACCATCCTTCACAAGGAACAGTTTATGACATATCGTTCTCCATTCATAGTTTCAACTTTGAATTCAGCAATGACTGTAGTACTATTCTTAGGATTCACATTCAAGCTTTCGAAAATTCTATTTTTAAATTAGAAACACATACACTTCCTTATAGCAATGGTAGGATATAGCTCATTTGAATTTTACATTTATTTTGACTACTCTGATCAAATTATATTTACAGATAAACTAGTGAAATTTTACTTCTGTGAGGGTTGACTTGATAGAAACACAAGAGCAAGGACTTTCTTGTAAAACTTCGTAAGATGTCTTGCCTTAATCAAATATAACCAGATACGGATGTGGGGAGCAGAAGTAAAACACTGATGAGCTTTTAACGTAATTTTCAATGAAGATTATGAATTTCAAGATTCAAATTCTGATTATGTTTTATGCAGAAAGCCAATTTAGTTATCTCTGTAATAGATAAAGCAATCAGTAAAACTAAACTATCTGAAAATATCATAAAATATGCTGAGTTGGAAGGGATCCAGCAGGATCATTAAGTCCAGCTCCTGGCCCTGCAGAGCACCATCCCTAAGAGTCATACCAGGTACCTGTGAGTGTTGTCTAAACTATTCCTGACCTTGGACAGGCTTGGTGCTGTGACCATTTCCCTCAGGAACATGTCCCAGTGCTCAGCCACCTCAGGGTAAAAAACCTTTTCCTGATAATCCAACCTAAACCTCCTCTGACTCAGCTTCTTTCTGTTTCCTCAGGTCATGTCATTGGTGTCTTGAGAGTGAAGAGATCAGTACCTGCCCCTCCTCTTCCCCTTGTGAGGATGTTGAACATCACAATGAGGTCTCCCCTCTCAATCCTCCTATCCAGGCTGAACAAGGCAAGTGACCTCAGCCATTCCCTGAAAAGCCTCCCCTTATGTCCCTCCATCACCTTTGTTGCCCTCCTTTGGATGCTCTCTAACAACTTGATGCCTTTTTTACGTTGTGGTGTCCAAAACTGCCCCCAGCACTTGTTGTGGGGCTGCCCCAGTGCAGATCAGAGCAGGACAATCTGGCCAGAGTGGGACAATTCCCTCCCTTGTCTGTCTGTGCCCGATGCACCCCAGGACACTGCTGGCCCTCCTGGCTACTTTGTGATGACACCAACAAGATCTTTGAGGGTTTTTGGATGATTCCCATCAGGCCCCATAGATTTATAAGGATCCAGCTGGAGCCATAGGTCCCACAGAAGTTCAGGGTTGATTGGAAGCTCATTATTCTCACAGTGATGGTTCTTCATCTCAGGGCACTGAGACTGTCATCTGTGTTGAAGACAGACGCAAAAAATGCATTAAACACCTCTGCCTTGTTCACGTCACCATGTCAGGTGACCATCCTCATCCTGTAGTAGGTGGATGATATTTTTACAGTCTTTTCTCATTAAAATATTTGAAAAACTCTTTTTATTGTCCCCCACATTTCTGGTCAACTTAATATCCAATTCATCTTTGGATGTATGAATAGATAGATATATAAATAGAATATAGGTTCCCTATGGAACCATTATGCTAAACAATTCTGCAGTATAAAATATTCTCTTATTTAAAAATATTTTGTGTGGATCCAACTTTGAACCAATGAAGATTCAATTCAAGGACATTGTAACATTAATCCAAGAAAGAGAGAAGAAAACAAGACTTAATAGAGATATTCTTATATATTTCACCAGAATCCGGCAGTATAGCTGGAATGTTGCCAATGGCACCTTGCAAGAATTTGTGCTACAACTGAAATGCAATCCAAGTAAATAAACATGTGCCTCCCAGGAATGTTAGGAGATGAACAATTGGTCACATAACTGCAGTTACATCCATGGGTGCAATTCAAAGAGTCTGCACAGCCATACTCCACTAACAAACCTCTCACCTAAAGAAGAACTTCAGGAATTTCCTGTAGTTTCACTGCATGGGACTTATAAGAAAGGCTTTGATGAAGTCTAAGCAGGAGATCCTCTTTGTAAATGACAGGGTAAAAGAGCCTGAGATATCCTTAAGTGTTTTAGAGGGTCTAGATTCAAAATTAAGCTCAATCATGAAGGGGATACAGAATCAATATGTCTGGATGTACCCTGAGAGCAGGTCTGCACTTCTTCAATCCTCCTTTTTAGATCTAGGAAGAGGTGCCAATCTTGCATTTCCATTCATTTACACACATTATTTTAGCTTCTCTAATTCCTCTGGCCTGACACCTGTGAAAGCAGAGTCTATGTTCGTTCTCCTCCCAAATACCAAGGAATTGCTTTGAAATCTTAACAACTGAAACCTTACAGTTCAGGAAAAAAAAGGAAGACCTTTCAGTAAATACAGACATACTGTCTTGAAGAGTCCTTGTCATTGATATCAGAAATAACAAAAAAAAAAAATCTTGATAACTCTTGTCACACTTCAGCAGTGGAGCACTGAACTCAGTCTATTTCAATAGGTAGATATGGAAGCAGCAAATCTGGAGCAGTCCTGTTCTTCTGAGAAAAACAGGCATACCTCTTCTCTGAGTAAAAAACTATCTGAATGGGGAGGCCCAAAGAGTGGTGGGGAATGGAGTGCCACTAAACATTTTTATATACAGGTCTTATATGACCCACCCCTTCAGGACCTGTTTCTTATCAGTCTTTTTCCTCATCTGGCTCAAACACAGCTTGCTGCTAAATGAAAGTCAGTTTGTCTGTGGTCATCCTCCCATGATAGAGTCACACTCTGTCTACACTCTTATGCAACCAGAGGTTTTGCCACCAAACACCAAAAGCTCTCCACCCTCTCTTCTTCTGGGACATGCAAACCTGGCTTAGCAAAACACCCTGCTTCTTTTGCAAAAGGCCAATTGTTTGAGTCATTAACTTATAAAACTTCTGTCTCTCTCTCTATGGGCTTATTTTGAACAGTAATCTTATTTTGTAAACATTCACACCCAAAGAATCATCTTTCACTGTTTAAATTCTGGAAGTTGCTGGTTTTTGCATTTTTTTGAGAATGGAGAATATCAATATAATTTGATTGACTTATTTTAAAGAATAGTAATTTCAATTTAAGTGTTTAGCCAGCTAAGGATTCACCATAAACACTAAACATTAAAACTGAGATTATACTAGAGCACAGAAGAAAATATTTGAAATAGGTAATTGTAAAACATGGGTATGAACAGTTTTATGCATCATTTCACAAATATATAGCATCAAATGGTTTCTGAGATCATAGTAGATGTCCAAACCCAAAATTTAATTTTCGGTGTCTTCTAATACATAGGTCTCATTGCTGACTCACAAAAATGTACTAATGGGTTTTCAAACCAACATTTGTTTTAGTACAGAAAATTTCTGAATGCCCACAGACCACACAATACCCTTACATTACTGTATAATACCCTTGGACTGAGGTAACTCCGAAGGAAAATTTCTCTATTGCAAAGTGAAAATTTCCTTTGGTAGAGTGCTTGCCAGCAATTTTGAAAGTACTGAGGAAGTTGTAACATTACATCAGGATGTGATGACAGGTGACAATATTCTGTTTGTGCTGTACGCTGCTCTTATGTTCTGGAGAGTGCACATAAGTGCATAAAGTTATTCACGTAATAGGTGCAGAACTGATATTTGTATAAGTAGAGTTTTCAGCTGTTCTCATTGCAAAAGGTGCTTTAAATGTAACTGACAGAAGTACCAACACATTCTTCCATGACGGCCATCAAGTCACAAGACAGTCTTTAAAAAGTGGTGACTCAAATCCAACAACTTCCATAACAGATAAGAGAGCAGTCACTTCTTAATGTTGGAGGGATTTCAGTGAAGAGGTCAGGGTTTTTTACCTTTATGTTTGCCAAAGCTTTTGTGAGGTTTAATAGTGTGCCAAACCAAGAAAGCAATTATACAATCAAAAAAGTTTCAGAACACACAGCTCCAGTACTCCCGAGATTAAGGGACAGTGGAAGGATAGGTAGGGAGAAAATACTTTGAAATTAATTCAATGTCATGTCATTGAAAACTCTGACTGAAAAAAGAGTCTTATTTTATTTTTCATTTTTTTAGACTGCAATGATTTGCAAAGCTTCAAATGCCCACACATCTACTAAGCCAGACCATTTAAAGAACCTAAATAAGCTTGCATGTTTTTAAGCTCTCTAACTTTGAATATGAGCTTTGAAGTCATGCCAAAAACCAACTGCAGCAGAGCTGCTTTAGAACTGAATTCCTGACACTGGAATTAGTGTTGGGTGTGTGGCATGCCTAATGATAATCTTGACCACATTTGCTGTAGACAGCCATCACACATGGTGCCTCTGAGTCAATAACTCTCCTAAGATAAGATTTGGAGCTTTTTTAGTTTTTACAGATTGGTGTTTTGGACATTGTCCATTCTGCAAAACCAGCTTGCCTAATCACACGACATTTTTCCATAGGACAGGAAGATTTCTGGAACATTCCTTTAGTTAATTCCTGTTGAAATGTTATTGTGGGAGCATAAGAAAAAAATTAAAAGTGAAAATACCTCACATGTAGGTTCTATCTACAATTTGTTGGATTCTGAAAATTCTTCAGTTTCTAATATATTAGAACTCCAGTGTTTTATTTATACAAAATATTAATATTTATATCAATAAAAACTGCTCACTTCATAAAAGAAATAAGCTATTATGCCGCTTCATCTATGTAGAAGCACAGAGTCAACATGCCATGGTTTGTTTGTTTTTTTTTGATCTCTGTGCTGCACTGAAGAGCAGATGCTTCTGCTACTGAAAGCTTTGGGAGTAACATAGTATGCCAGAGGTAAAAAGAAAACCATACACAAGTAGATTGAGATTTTTTCTAAAACACGTTCACATGTGTCCCTGTCTTTCTCACAGAAGTCTCCTACCCTGAACTCAGAAAGGTAAACAGCAGCATTTCCATTGAATTTAATGGAGCAGAATCAAGCTGTTCTAGTTTCCCAGGAAAAAAAAAATGCTTCTTTCACTCAAACATTAGTCACTATGAAAGAACAGATAATTTACTTGAAATATGGAACTCTTAAAATGCATTCTTCATCCTGGATAGAGGATTTCATTTAACTTTTATGACATGATTAGTCATCCTATCGTGATGCAGCACAATGTAACTGAGCACATCAGGCATTTTAGATAAGAGTTGCCTTACAGATAGAGATGTTTGCAATGGTTTCAAAGCAGACTCTGTCTTGAATGTGGGTGCAGAGTACACAAAGAAGACAAATATCAAAAAATGGTATATGTGTTCTAGGCATTTTGAACTCTATATATGAATTTTCCCATATCTCAAGTGATATTCCAGCCCTACATTTAGAAAGTATAGAGAGGGGAAAATCCACAATTTAAACATTGAATCTGCAACCAAAACTCATTTTTCAAAAAAACTTTGGCCATTATATTTCTAATCTTCCATATTTTTATGAAAACTATTTATTGGACTTTATTTACAATTTATTTAGACATCATGAATTTACTATTTCTTGTATGAAGACTGGAAAATATGGTATGTTCAATTACCAAATTTTGTAAAAGCCATTAATCATGTAGAAATCTATATTCCAGCCACAAAAATTCTCACAAAATTCAAAACATGGATTTCAATTTAAGAGGAGCAAGCTGGACATACGAATAAAAAATTATTTGATACTCAGAAGCCAGGTTCCTTCCACATAACCATAACAACCACTGTCTAAATTTGACTCTGATTTTCTGAAGCAAATGAAAAAATGTTGTATTATTACATCTTAGAATATGTGATGGGTAAAAAATATGTTAAGAATTATAAGATTGTCCTTAATAATTGTCACATTTTTTAAAAAAATTATTTAACATTTGTGAAATGGTTTTTTATAGCTACTCTTTCTAAAATATGTGTGTTTATTTTGTTCTAATGTTCTAAAATTTATTGATAGAATATCATGCTGATAGAATTAGAATATTCAAATATCATTTGTAGATAGAATATTCATGATTCAATTAAAACATTTTGTTCTTTACTACTCACACTTTCCTCAATTAACCATCATAGGGAATGTTAGACATATTACAACATTAGGAAAAATCCCAAAACCTGAAAATTTACAAAGCTAAATATTTTTATGTATGATAAAAACATATTAAATATCACCTCCATTTTGCTAAATCACTGCCATTTGTGTCATGGATTACATCAGTATTTTTGTGCATGTCTATGTTTCCAAGAGAAAAATAGTCTGAAATCCCGAAAAAAATAAAACATAGTTTCAATAATTTCTTGAAAAAATCTCATGACCTATGGGAAAAAATGGTTTTAAGATGCATGTACATTTTCTGTTTAAAAAAGATACCAAAAACTTAAGTTTTTAATTAGTTAGCTATACCATTTGTTTTGGATTTATTCCATTTCATAGTCTATAATGTAGCAAAATATTTATATATCTTAATTAAGAATTATTCTGTTTTCATCTGAAGGAAGAAAGGAAACAGCATTATATTTATAGAATCATAGAATGGGTTGCATTGGTAAGGAATTTTAAGATCAACCGTTGCTCCAACTACCTTACCATAGGCAGGAAGAGTTTCCACTACACCAGGTTGTTGAAAGTCACATCCAGACTGTCCTTGAACTCCTCCAGGGATGGAGCATCCACAGCTTCTCTGGGCAACCTGTTCCAGTGCCTCACCACACTCACAGTAAAGAATTTCTTCCCAACATCCAACCTAAACCTGCTCTCTTCCAGTTTGAAGCCATTCCCTCTTGTCCTGTCCCTACAGACCCCTGTGAATAGTCTCTCTCCATCTTCTTTATCAGGCTCCCTTCAGGTACTGAAAAGCTGCAATTTGGTCATCTTGAAGCCTCCTCTTCTTGAGGCTGAACAACCCCAATTCTCTCAGCCTTTCTTTATAGGAGAGTTGCTCCATCTCTCTAATAATCTTGGTGCCCCTCCTCCAGACTCACTCCTACATGTTGATACCCTACCTTGTGCTGCAGACCCCAGAGCTGGACACAGCACTCCAGGTGGGGTCACACAGACGCAGCACAGATGGGCAGAATGCCCTTCCTCTCCCTGCTGGCCACAATGCTTTGGATGCAGCCCAGGATACCATTGACTTTCTGGGCTGTGAGTGCACATTGCCAGGTCACATCCAGCCTCCCACCCACCACCATTCCCATCCTCACTGGCAAGGCTGCTCTCTGTCTTTCCATCCCCCAGCTTGTCTTAATGTCAGGGATTGCCCTGACCCAGGTGCAGCATCTAGCACTTGGTCTTGGTGAACCTCATGAGATTCACATGGGCCCATTCCTTGGGCTTGTTCAGGTCCCTCTGGATGGCATCCTGTCCTTCAGGTGTGTCAAGCACACCACTCAGCTTGGTGGCATCTATATTTAAAAAAAAAGGTTCTTTTCTATAATTATAAATCTTACACTTTAAGTTTACATTGTAACAGGTATTCTAAGGATGTTCTGGATTTAGTTTTATATTGTCTTGTATTATTCATTGACATGGCTTTCTTACCTGCATGAGCAAATTAATATTTTCAAACAATATATTGTTTCATGGAATCATATAAGTGTTTTAATTATTATGATGGCTGAAAGATACAGGTTGAACAAATGAAAGAGACTGTTTATGCGTTAAAGTATGTTTTGAAATGATATGTCACACATGGAGTCCTGAGAAGTAAATATATAATTCTAGAAAAACATGAATTTTATGTAACTGAGGAGGTAAGTAGTCTCTTCTTAAGAAAATAAAGACTTCCTTTTCACTCTCATTCAGCTGTAGGATTTTTTAGCTATTAGATTGTAGTACAGAGAGAAGTTTTAACCCAAGGGGGATAAAAATGGTTATAAAGAAAACAATTCTCATGGAATTTTGGTAATACAAAAATTGAAAATAAATAGCATTTTCTTTTTTAATGCTAATTCTTTGGAAGTGTAACAACATTAGTTTCAGAATATTACTTGTGGGCTGAAAATCCTGTCTCTGCTGAAGGCATAACTCCCACTGACTTCATTGAGACCAAGAGCTCATAGCTGA
This sequence comes from Molothrus aeneus, assembly GCF_037042795.1. Classification (NCBI taxonomy): domain Eukaryota; kingdom Metazoa; phylum Chordata; class Aves; order Passeriformes; family Icteridae; genus Molothrus; species Molothrus aeneus. Next base: position 101,609,578 of record NC_089648.1, read on the forward strand.
TCTATACCAGTGTGAGATGAAAATCAGGCTTCAAGATATTGTCTAAAATTTGACAAACCAAAACCAAAAAGCTTCTCTCAGGCCTAGCTACAAACAGATGTGTTCATTCTTCTGAGTCTTACATGGAAATGCCAAATGTCAGCTGCTTTGTAAACTGCCATTTGGCCAGGCTAGCATGCAGGGTGTCAGAACTTCAGTTTCAGAATGGAACAAGAGCATTGAGAAAGGAACCAGCTTCTTTCTTCATGAGAAAAATATAATGAATTCATGAACTCTTCCAATGCACCCTAGACAAATCAACAGTCAAATTAAAATTTACCACAGATAAGCAATGAGCAAGCATCCACTAACTCTGCTTGTGTAAAATGACTCTGTAAAACTCAACCTCTTCCTTTGGCTGGGTATTTAACACTATGAAATAGGTAGAGAAATACTTTTTTCCCTGACTACAGAAAAAGATCAATGCTTTTTTTGTTCTCAAATTTCCTTGATTTGACATGACAAGACAAATTTTCCATCAGAACACAATCATTTTTCACTGAAATGTGGAACTGAAATTTTTACTAAATATTAGTTTGTATGTTAAATTGTGAGTAAACACATGTGCATGTGCATGCATATATGTATGTGTGTGTGTGTATATATATATATATATATACATACTCTGAGAAATACAAGGAAAGATTGTTGAGAGAGCAAATATTTGAAGGGAAGCTATTTCTTAAGACAGGTTTGGTTTATTTTTTATAATCTTGGGACAGATTATTTTTCTTCTTTACATTATTTCAACTTCAGTTTGTACAGTGGCATTTGTTTTTCTTTCATTCTGATTCTGTAGAGGCCATTATTTCAACATTCTAGCTTTAAAGCTTGAAATATTTGCCTTGTTGGGGCCACAGTTTTGCATTTCTCAAAAATCCATCCAAACTCAAACAAAAACCCAGTGCTAGAACTTAGTTTTCTGAGATTAGTACTTTGGATATAGTAATTATCTTTATGTTCATAGTAGGATGATACCCTGCTTTCTATACACTGCAGCAATATGAATAAAACTCAATGATTTATCTGAGGAAAGAACTTTAAGCATTTTTGAAAGGGTATAAGTAAATGTACAGTATACGTAAATGTAAATAAAACCTCTTTATTTTGTCTGAAGGGGTTATATTTTTATTCAATGATCTATAATATTTTTGGAGTGGAAATTAATGTAAATATGCTAAATATATATTTGGTCAATAGTTAAAGGTGTTATATCAGTTTTATGTCTCTATAAAAGCATGGATCACAAAGTAGATGTTCAAGAACAAAATGAACACTCACAAAAGTCCTCCAAATTATTTTCATGATTTTGAGGGCTGTTTTTCTTTCTTTTATTGGTAACACAGCAATAGAAGCAAAATAAAAGTAAAAGTAAAGTAAACCCTGTTTTCCCCCTTCAAACTTTCATCTTGATAGGCTGAATCTCTTTCCTCTTAATACTTTCTACAGGTTTTGAAATGGCTGAAAGTAAATCAGACAGCAGGAACTATCCTTTACCTTCCCAGAGGTATAGTCTTGTGAGAAGTTTTCTTTGGGACTCAAGAGTTAAGCATACTAGAAATTACTTCTATTCCTGCATTATTATTAAAAGCCATAGATGTGCAGACACACAAAAGATTTCTATCAAAGCCAACAAAAAGCAGTTAATCTGCTTTCAAGTTTTGAGCTAAATTCCTTTGAGATGTTGTAGCTCTAGAAAGGATTGTTGTTTTTCTGTTTTTAAAAGTATGTTTAAAACTAGGAAAAAAATTGTATATATATATATATCATAGCATGTAAAATTTGGAGCACTTTTTAGCTGTCTTTTAAAGTGCTTGTTTAATTGATTTTTTGTTCTTGTTGCAAATGGAGATTTCTCTCTCTAAAACAGCTGCTGTGTTTTTTGTAGAGTCTGGTAAGCATCAACGCTCCAAATGAGCCTGAGTCTCCGGAGGAGGAAGCAGGGAATCAGAAAGAGCATTGTGCTTCTTTTGTCATTATTCTGTTAGCTGCCTTGAGTTAATGTATGCCTGCTTCTCAGGCAAACAAAAAGCTCAACAACCTCTCCCTCTTTGAAATGATATTATACCACTGGCTTAATTTTGTAAAATCAGTCTGCTCAGTTGTGAAAACAGACATGGTTTTTGTTTGATATATGCAATGAGTTATCATTGTACACCCAGTACTTGGATGATGGGATTTTAAATGTCAGGAAATAAATGAAAATATCAACAGTTTGGCAATAGGAAGATTTCTGTTTAATGTGAACCTGAGTTTCTGAGAGTCTTTTTGTGAGTTATTCCCTGAAACCTAGTCAGTGAAGATTAATTTTAAATTGAAAAGTGACAGTAGATATGAGTTTGCCTGTGTGTGGTTCTTCCTTGAGGAAGAACCAGAAAATTGTGAGTGTCTTGTTATGGGTACTATGACAGGGATTCTTGAGGCAAAATTAAATCTGTTTCATACTTTAATTTGTAAGCGTAATAGACAATATGAAGTTTCAGAGTGAAAGTTTTCACATATTTGCCAATATTTAATTTAAGGAGATATTTAATAAACTGTTGTCCTGTTTTCCCTCCCTAACATTCACACATACAGGCACTTCCATTCATTCACTCTTAAAATAAACAACTTATTTCTTTTTAAGATGTCATCTCAAGAACAGAGAATACCTGGTTCTTCTTTTTCATTATTAAATTGATCTTATCCCAGAGTTTCTGCTGAAATTCAATTCCTTCTCATTTGTTGTACCATCTCCTGATGCCCCAACTTAAAACAGCATATCTGTGAAAAGCACTTTTTTAATATAAAAATATACATGTAGACAATACTCCAGTTTTCTATGTGAAATCTGAGAAAAGTTAGGATTACCATGAGAGGTTTCTGGATTTTATGATGCCATTTGTAGAGAAAGGGCATTGAGGACATTTATGAATGAGTATGTAAGCAAGATTTTAGAAAAAATAAAGGTGAGTGTAGTTTGGGTGAGCTCTAGACATGAAGTGAGGTGAAAGGCAATGCAAAGTCTTGCATATGGAAAGGAATTCACCTTTAGAAAGAACTTTGCTTCTGCTTCTGTTTCCACGTCAGTCAATATGAAAATTTATAAGTATCCACCACCTTCATTGGAAATAGTGAAATGGCTACAAACACCTTTCCTTCCACAAAAAATGAAAAAACTGACACTGCTGACTTCCATTCACCCAGCAAGTTAGTTATTTGCCTCAGTGGTTTTTGTGGGTATAGCAATCCGAACCCTCATTTTATGTGTATGTGCACATGTATATCCGTGAATAAATGCATTTAAAAACACACGTGCCAGGCAGGAGTACAAGCCAGCAATGCTGAAAACGTATGCAACTCAGATGTTCCTATGTTAATTGTTTACGCTGAGTTTGAAGCAAATCTGTTGCAATATTCCCTTCAGCCATCAGCAGTCTCATTCCATTGTAATATAGAGCAGTGAAGGTCAGTGTTGATAGATTCTTAGCGTGTTTTGAAAAAGATTAATGCTTAGCAATGAACTCCGTATGAAAGGTTTCCTTTCAAACAACATCTTAGGATCACTGATTCAGCATAAAAGATGAGCTTGTATCATAAAGGTCACAGTTAACACTGTATTTGGCTGCGAGGTCCCTGGTTTAATATAAGCTGAATTAGATCCCAATTTTTTCCCAATAACACAAATTTAAGACTAACCACCACTGAAGCTTTTTTTTTTAAGAAGCCTTTTCATCTGTTATTTAAGACACTGACAAGCACTAAATTCCTGGAGGGGTCCTTTGTATTGGCCACTCAAATAATAAGGAATTGGAGATTTTTTTCAGTCAAGTATTTTAAAAAGTGTGCTGTGGCTAGAATTCAACAAGGACAAAGCATTTCACTCTAGGGTAATGTGGGGCACCCCTCTCCATATGGAGGAGAGAGGACTAAGCTCTCTCCTGGAGTTTGTCTCTGCAGGCAGTTAAAGCTGGAGAAGGGGTGGCTCTTTTCAAACAAAGCTTTCGTTCAAGAACTTTCTTCTATTTTACAAAGGACTGAAGTCCAAATCCCTCTGCTGACAAGCTAGGGTTGAGTCCTAGCGTGATTTTCTCATTGCCTAATTAGATATTTGAAAGTAAGACATTCAAATCTGGACTAATCTATCTAGTTTCCCTTTGTAGTTAGT